>NC_134357.1:111313743-111613743 GCF_048569485.1 Anomaloglossus baeobatrachus | reverse complement strand
GAGTAAACACACACCACACACACAGACATCACAGACATAGAACACAGACACAGACATATAGAATACACATAGAAAGCAAACGGAAATATAGAAAACAAAACACGTGGGCTCTGCTGTATTTTTACCGTCCAGCCGAGGTAAGCACACAGCGGCGGCCCGGTATTCTCAAGCTGGGGAGGGAGAGGGGCAGGGTTAATGTCCCCCGCCTCCCTCCCACCTCCCGCAGCCGAGAATATCAGCCGCAGCTGCCCCGGGACTGTCGCATCCATTATGCGGCAGTACCGGAGTGTCCCCGGCTCTTCCTGCTGCCGTGATGCAGTGGCAGTCAGGGTAATACAAGGAGTTAATGCCGGCGGATCACCGCCACTAAGTCCAGGCTTGATCATGGCAGCGTCTATGTGACAGCTGACATGATCAACCCATAAGTAAAGTGAAAAAACACAAACCGAAAAATCCTTTATTTTAAATAAAACACAAATAAGCCTCATTCACCCTTTTATTAACTCCTCCCGAAACAAAGCTCCGACGTAATCCACAGCTCCGGCGTAATCCACAGGTCCTGCGCTGCTTACATCCAGCCACAACTGACACACAGCGCTGAATGAATGTAGCCTCGCAGCGAGACAGCAGAGGTAATTACCGGTTATTTCCCACGGCCGGTAATGTGATCTCACTGCCGACTGTGGGAAATGCAGCGATCTGTCCTCTATCTATCCCTCTATCTATCCCTCTATCTATCTATCTATATATCTATCTATTTATCTAATTTTTGAGCCACTGTAAGGCTGGGTTCACACATAGCGACAGCGATAACGACGTCGCTGTTACGTCACCATTTTCTGTGACGTAACAGCAACCTAGTAAGCCACTGTTATGATCGCTGCTTAGCTGTCAAACACAGCAACGCAGCAGCGATCATAACGTCGCTACATGTGCAGAGAGCAGGGAGCCGCTTAGCGCTGGCTCCCTGCTCTCCTACCTACAGTACACATCGGGTTAATCAACCCGATGTGTAATGCAGCTACATGTGCAGAGCAGGGCACACTGCTTAGCGCTGGCTCCCTGCTCTCCTAGCTACAGTACACATCGGGTTAATTAACCCGATGTGTACTGCAGCTACTGTACATGTGCAGAGAGCAGCGCACACTGCTTAGCACTGGCTCCCTGCACTCCTAGCTACAGTACACATCGGGTTAATTAACCCGAAGTGTACTGCAGCCACATGTGCAGAGAGCTGGGAGCCGGCACTGGCAGCATGAGAGCGGCGGAGTCTAGTAGCGAAGGTAAATATCGGGTAACCACCTTGGTTACCCGATGTTTACCCTGTTTACAGCTTTACCGCAGCTGCCAGATGCCGGCTCCTGCTCTCTGCTTGCTTCATTTCGTCGCTCTCTCGCTGTCACACACAGCGATCTTTGCGTCACAGCGGGAGAGCGACAATAAAAAAACGAACCAGAGCTGTGTGTAACGAGCAGCGATCTCACAGCAGGGGTCAGATCGCTGCTCAGTGTCACACACAGCGAGATCGCTAATGAAGTCACTGTTGCGTCACCAAAACTGTGACGTAGCAGCGATTTCGGTAGCGTCTCGCTATGTGTGAAGCACCCCTAAATTTGATGAAAAACATAAAAGCTAAAAAACAAAAATCATTCAGGCTATTTTTTTAAAGACTGTCGAACTGCACGCTGGTACTACACTCGTCTTGCTGGAGTAGAAGATCCTGAACTAAGAGGCTGCAGGCCACTTAATGAATTTGATGTATCTTCTGAGTGGTGTGCCCCTCTGTGTGCCGTGCTAGAAATATTACTCCTGTCACAGACGTTCCTGGCACCCAGAACATTTGATGACTATAGTGGATGGCAAGGCTATGCCCTGTCGAGCATGGTTCCTCCCATGCTCCACCCATTGTGGCAGAGCTAATTCAAACTGGCGTGAAAATGCCAAAAAAAGTTGCAAAATCTTTTTGCCACTTACCATTGTGCAAAAGCAATTGCTACTTTGCATAGTTTTTATGACACTTTTTTGGCTTAAAAGCTTTGATGAATCTGCCCCTGTTGTGAATATTGTCTGGTGGAGCTCCGCTCTTGGACTCCCTCCTGTGGTCATTGATGTTAGTGATTTGGAATCTGTTCCTCTGTTCTACTCACCTGGTTGGCAGCAAAAAACCTTGATTTTGAATATAGGCGTGTGCTGGCTGTTTGTCTTTGCCAGTTGTCTGAAATTCCTGAAGACTATAGGAATCTGTCTGTTGTTCTCCTGGCTTCCCCGCTATCAAGCTAAACTAAGTTCTTGGTTTTGCTTCATACTTTTTGTGTGTTATTTGCTTATTGCTTCTGTGAATTTCCTCTGAAGGCTTTTGTATTGAATCCTGTTTGTTTGTGCCTTCAGATAAGGAAGATTTATCTTCCTAGTCAGTCTATTCTATTAATCTTAGCAAGGGTTAGTCGGCAGGGTAATGGCTAGTCTTTTCCTACCAGAGTCTTGTACGGATTGTGAACGTTAGATTACTCTTCTTTTTTTTGCACATTCCATGTAGGAAGTTTTGATAGGGTTTTTATGCCGACCGCAAGAGTTCCCTATCCTGTGTTTTGTATTTAGTATAGTGTGGCCTCTCTTTGCTCCATCTTGCTCTTACTGTGTATGTTTTTTCATCTTTGCTCTCAGTCCATACATGTGGGAGGCTGCCTATTGTCTCTTTGGGGAAATCTGCTCTGAGGCAAGATATTTTCTTTCTGCCTTTTAGGTTATGTAGTCCTCCGGCTGGGTTTCAGGTATCTAGGTTGTTAGGTTTGCTGCCCAGCTACTTCTAGTGTGGTGTTATGTTCAGGGCTTACGGTTGGTACGTTATTACCTGCGACTCTGGTGAATTGTGTTCATGGTAGTCATTGAACATCGGATCATAACATGCCCCATTGTATTTA
The DNA here is from genome assembly GCF_048569485.1 of Anomaloglossus baeobatrachus. Lineage (NCBI taxonomy): Eukaryota > Metazoa > Chordata > Amphibia > Anura > Aromobatidae > Anomaloglossus > Anomaloglossus baeobatrachus. The sequence continues at coordinate 111,610,822 of NC_134357.1, read as the reverse complement.
GTATTACTTCACATTCATAAGAATTTGTAGAGATCCCAACTGACCTATGAGAGGGAATGCGTACTAGAATTTATTGTCAAGAATTGTGAAATGCCGAGTTTTCATAGGGTTGTCCACTACTATGATATTGATAACCTGTCTTTAGAATAGGTCATCAATATCTGATCGGTGGGGGTCAGACACAAAGCTCCAGCAGCAGCTGGATGTAAACATCTGATATGGATCTCCTTATTGCTCTGTTAATTTATAAATTTAGTTTATTGAGTGATCTGAGAAAGTTTGACCACCAAGAAAAGTCTGCAGAATAAGATAAAGTGTAACCATCTTTATCATTTTTATTTAATAAATCGTTATATTACAAACTCGCTTATTTTCATGTGTACTATCTCATCAGAGAAATTTGCTTCTTTCTCAGCCAGAATTGATTAGTCATTATCAAAAATCTCAATTCTGAGATAAAATCTGTATTCAGGGAAGACTTTCCCATTACTGAGATAGGAGATGGCAGTTGGTGCTGATGAGATTCTATGTAGATAGAAGGGGTGGAGCTCTGCATCTAGCTCCTCCCTCAGCATCTAGTTCCTTCCTGTCTCTTGCTCCTCCCTCAGCCTCTAGCTCCTCTCCAAGCCTCTAGCTCCTCCATCCTCCTGTCATGATACAATCTCATCAGTAACAACTGCCATGTTCTATCCCAGTAACAGGAAAGTCTTCACTGAATACAGATTTTACCTCAGAATTAAGAATAGAAGCAAATTTGTCTGATAAGATAAATTACAGAGTTGCTTATTATCACGTGTACTATTAATTTATGAAATAAAACTTAAACTGACGGTTCACCTTTAAGGAAATGTGTATTTGTTATTTATTAGCACATTGAAATTACTTAAGGTGTTTTAATGCATTGGTGGTAAACACTGGCTTAGTTCAGTGTGAAAAAGCTAAGCAAAAGAAGATTCATCTTAATAAGGGTGCACTGATATAAACATTGCGTGTGTCTGTATTATTGGAAAGGGAACAAAGAGGGGACCAGGAGGGGACTCCTTTAGTACATAAAAGACAAATCCTCTATTTTCTAGTGAAATATCCATTATTTCATTTTTTATTTTTTTTATTTCCTTTCCAAAATCGTAAAGACAGCTATGAATGTGTTATGCTTGCCTTAGAAAGTGAACAAATACATTGGTTTGCCTTAAAAGGGTAAAATGATTTTTCGAGAAAAGAAAATACTAAACGCTCAAATAATGTTTTGGAACTTCCCTCATCTAAAAAAAAATAAAACCAAATAGTGAATTGGGATTTTCCTTTTATTTTAGATTATCCCAGTAAAACTTCAGATATTAACATATTCCTTTTATTGTTTCTTTTATGTTTTTCAAGTAATGATCAAATAGTGAAAGGCAAGAAAAGGACTTTGTACTCTCAAGCCATGGTGCACCAGTAATATATGGATGTGTACATAGACGTATATAGTGATGAAAGCAGTTCTGGGAAGTCTCTTGTGCTAAGGGATTGCAGCCTAAGATTTAGGCGGGGTTTACACGCAACGACATCGCTAACGAGATGCGTTGGGGTCACGGAATTCGTGACACACATCCAGCCTAGTTAGCGACGTTGTTGTGTGTGAAACGCACGAACGACTGTCAACGATTAAAAATACTCACCATATCGTTGATCATTGTCCAGTCATTTTAAGGCCCCGTTACACGCAGCGATATTGCTAGCGATATCGCTTGCGAGCGTACCCGCCCACGTCGGTTGTGCGTCACGGGCAAATCGCTGCCCGTGGCGCACAACATTGTTAGGACCCGTCACAAGGGACTTAATTGCCCTTTCTTAGGGGGCGGTTCGTTCAGCGTCACAGCGGCGTCACTAAGCGGCCGCCCAAAAGAAGCGGAGGGGTGGAGATGAGCGGCCGTAACATCCCGCCCACCTCCTACCTTCCGCATTGCCGGTGGCTGCAGGTAAGCTGTTTGTCGTTCCCGAGGTGTCACAGATAGCAATGTGTGCTGCCTCGGGAACGACGAACAACCTGCGACCTCCACAATCAACGATTTTTTGAAAAGGAACAACGTGTCAACGATGGACGATAAGGTGAGGATTTTCCATCGTTAACGCTCGTTCGTTGGTGTCACACGCAACGATGTCGCTAATGATGCCGGATGTGCGTCATGGAATCCGTAACCCCGGCGATATCTCGTTAGCAATGTCGTTGCATGTAACGGGCCTGTAATCCCAAATATCGTTGCTGTTGCAGGACGCAGGTTGTTCATCGTTCCTGCGGCAGCCCACATCGCTATGTGTGACATCGCAGGAACGAGGAACAACCTCGTACCTGCGGCCGCCCGCAATGAGGAAGGAGGGAGGTGGGCGGGATGTTCGGCCCGCTCATCTCCGCTCCTCCGCTTCTATTGTGCAGCCACTTAGTGACGTCGCTGTGACGTCGAACGAACTGCCCCCTTAGAAAGGAGGCGGTTTGCCAGCCACAGCGACGTCGCTAGGCAGGTAAGTATGTGTGACGAAGGTTAGCAATGTTGTGCGCCAAGGGCAGCGATTTGCCCGTGATGCACAAACGACGGGGGCGGGTACACTCGCTAGCGATATCGCTATTGATATTGCGGTGTGTAAACCCCGCTTTAGGGTGAGGAATCATACACAGTACACTAAATTACTGTCTAGAAAGCAGATTTTAAAGGAGTTGTAAAAAGATATCAAGGATATCATAGGTAACTTGCTGATCACTAGAGATGAGCAAACCTTAAGTTTGGTATTAACAGACTTTTCCCAAAAATCAGAGTTCGGGTGTTTTATGTATGCAAACCCCTCATGCGAGCATCGGTGCTCAGCCCAGTGCGAGCCGCTTGCAGTGATTGATCGGCTCACACTGAGGGTAACAACAGCATGATTGGATGTTGTGTGCACCATAGAAAGGAAAAACTCAGCCCAGCAGCCCCTGGAAATGATCGGTTTATGGCTGGCTGCATGTGGGTGGAGACCCGAACTACCCAAATAGTGACTTCCCTTGGGGTTCAGGTCAAGTCCGGGTCCCAAACTGAACTTTATCAAAAGTCCACCTTCACCCGCTGAACCGAACTTCCACAGTTTCCCTCATCTCCAATCCTGAGAACTTGTCTCTGAAATGCCTCGTCTGAATTGAGTAGTGGTCAGGAATGGACAGCACTGATCCATTCATTGTCTATGGGATTACTGAAAATAGCTGTCACATGGCATTCAGCTCTAAACTCATCAGATGTCATGGCGCCTTCTTACCCTCTTCACACTGCAAAGTCTAACACGCCACGTGGTGCTTTTGAGTTGCTCATGTAGAGCCGGGCGTCGACCGGTTGTATGCTTATTGGTGATTGGTCTAGCAGGAGTTAGTTTCTGCTGGCATATGAATTGCTGCTAGGGTGACGAGTTTCTGGAGACCTATCACGACCGCCTCGGCACTTTAAAAGATGGTAGAATCTGCTCCTCCATGCCGATCATAGCTCTAGCGATACCAATCCATTTGTTGTTGTGATCCAGTTGTTGGTGAACTGCTGTATGCTATTCTGGTGTTGTGGAAATACTCTTGTAGTTTATTTCCTTCCTTTTCTTTATTTCCTACTGATATGTGGTTATATGTTGTTGCATATGTTGTTTATACCTCTGTGAGTAATTGCTGTGAGTTTGAGTTTGTTTTCCCCCAATCTGCCTTCTTGTGTGCATCCTCTCCTGGATTGGGAGTGAGGGGGTATTAGACCTAGGGCTCATCAGGAGTCAGGGCTACACTGGTGGTCCAGAACTCTTCACATTCAGAAGTACTTCAGGAATAAGGGACAGTTAGGGCCCCTAGTCTGAGGGCCAGTTTAGGTGCCCCTATTCTCAGGTTCTACGTTACCCTTCATGACAGTAGCTGAGTGTAGTGCTTTGCTATTTCCAGTAGTCGCATAAATGAATGAATGAATGAATGAATAAAGAAGTGTGGCACATCTGTGAAATTGGGCACTACAGAGCCCTGTCCTTCAGATCAGTGGTTTCCTAGTAGTGGGATTACCACCAACTATAGATGATGAATTGCATATACTATAGTATATATCTTTTGGCTCCTTCTAGCTTTTGTTGCCTTTTTACAATGTAACATACGAGATCTGTTAACATTGTACTAAATTTCTGTATTTAAAAAAACTTTAAAAGTGTGTTTAGGTTTATTTTTTTTAGTTTTTTTTAATGTTTTTGATACTTTTGAAATTTTTTGTGAAATTGACTGTTGTGTTTTTTTTGGTTTTTTTTCTATATTTTCAGGTTAGTTCATGGGTGACCTGGCTAATCCTTGCTGCGGGGTCCATGGAAGAGAAGAGGGAAGTGTTCTCCCATTTGGTGCATATCGCAAAGTGTTGTTGGAATATGGGCAATTACAACGCGGTGATGGAATTCCTGGCAGGACTCAGGTACTACTTAATTGAAGAGAGGTGAAAGCAGCTGTTATAAACATCAATTGGCACAATGTCAGATAGGGTTTTAAATAGCGCTGCAATTACAAACTTTTGCGGACTGTTTGGAACTAACCTGAAGAGGTCATAATGTTTACATGCTTAAACCAGCCGTGTTTAATCTTTTAAAATATTAAGTATAGTTAAAGTAAATCCTAATGCTGCGAAGTAGCTGAAAAAATGGAAAACAATGAAGATGGCGCTTAGAGTTTGCAGGTTTATACAACACACTTCTGCACGGCATATCATTTCTTATAGCTTCATTTATTGGCCTAAATCATACTCTACAAATTGTTAAAGGAGTGGGCCAACAATGCAAACAGTTATTATTTAGTTTCCAAATGTAAATTAATCTTGCAAATATACCATATTTTTTGTATACACACACACACATACCTCTGCTACACAAACAGCTTTGACACCCACAGCTCTGCAACATACAACACTGCGATACATACACACACAGCTCTGCTACATACACACACAGGTCTGCTAAACACACACAGCTCTGCTACAAACGACTGTTACATACACACACAGCTCTAGTACACACACTGCTCTGTTACATGCACACAGCTTTGCTACAAACAACTCTGTTACATACACACACTGCTCTTTTACATGCACATAGCTCTGCTACATACACACACCACTGGTACAAATAACTCTGTAACATATTCACACAGCTCTGCTATACACACACAAACACAGCTACTTCTGGGTTCGCTGATTAACCCTCATGCATATTCACTGCTTCCCTCTCCCATCCTTTGTGACAGCATCTGTGATTGGTTGCAGTCAGTCTGCTGGCATGCCGGTGTCTGTGATTGGTTGTGGAGTGTAAAAATAAATAAATTGAAAAAAAAAATGGTGCAGGATTCCCCGTATATTGATACCCAGGACACATGAAGCAGATGGCTACAGGCTGCATCCCCCAGCTGTGCATGTTATCTTGGCTGTATATCGAAAATACGAGGGACGCCATGTGGCTATTTAAATTATATTAGGAATGTAAAAAAACGACGTGCCGTAATATAAGAGATTAATGACAGCTGTGATTTATCAAAAAATCACAACTGTCATCAAGCCCGAGGTTAGTTATGGGGAGGGGGTCTATGAGATCCCCAATTACTAACCCTGTAGGGAAAAAGAAATAAACACAAAACACAAAGAAAATCCTGTATTTAAAAAAATAAAAAAACACAAATTCCCTCTTTCTCCTATGTATTAACCCCCAAAACACCAGTGCAGGTCCAACGTTATCCTCACAAGGTCTTATGATGATCCTGGTTCTGCTATATCTGAGGCCGCAGTTTACAGTCTCATTAGATAATGTGACTGTTCACTGCAGCGTCGGGGGACACGCAACCAAGGTATCGTGCACAGTTGGTGGCTACACCTTGCAGCTGTCCACTTTATCTGCACTTGGTATCTAAATATGAGGGACTCTACATTATTTTTTTCCAATTATTTATTTATTTTTACATTCCACAACCAATTACAGATGCTGGCACGCCGGCAGTATGACTGCAACCACAGATTACATGTGAGTGCAGTGCGATGTTTCACACACTCCCATAGACTTGTATAGGGATGCGTGAGCCGAGACTCGGTGCCAAACGCAGCATGCTGCAATTCATTCCGCATGCTGCTATGGCATGAGAAATCAATCGCAGATGGACACTGCTTCATAGTTTTGCACTGGTGCAAGTGTAATCCGATGTTTTATCGGATTGAACTCGTCCGTGCAAAACGCGAGTAGAACTGTGCTCTTATATGGGGTTCGGCATCCGGGCTTATGCTCAGGTTCATGAGGTTCAAGTTCGGTCCTAAATAGAGATGAGCGAACCGGTCCCGGTTCGGCTCGAGGTCGGTTCGCCGAACGGAGGTCCCGTTCGAGTTCGGCTCGTCGAACGTTCGACGAACCGAACTCGAACTGCATAGGAAACAATGGCAGGCAATCACAAACACAGAAAAACACCTAGAAAACACCCTCAAAGGTGTCCAAAAGGTGACAAACAACTCACAACACATGGGAAAGTGACAAGGACATATACTCATGCGAAAACAAAAGAGCTGGACAAGGAAAAAGAGGAGGACACACAGATATATGAGTATATGCAAGGAAACATCGATTCCATTAATGTGCAACTTGATCCCTGCTCATTTTAGGCTTCCAATCTGGATAAATTGCCTGAGCTCGCCACGTACGCCTTGGGGATCTTGTCGTGTCCTGCAGCCAGCGTTCTCTCGGAACCTGTCTTCAGTGCTGCTGGGGGTCTGCTGGCAGATAAGCACACGTGTCTGTCCACTGACAATGTGGACATGGCTCTCAGAGGACTTTTCTTCCCCTGGGTCAGCCAGGGGACGGGAAAGGCACCCGTATTTTTGAGAGTGCTTCATGCAAAGCATCTTTTTCATTTTCAAAAGGGGCATCAACTGATGTCAGTCAAGAGGGGTGTGTGGCCCAGTTAGTGGAAACGAGGGAGACTGTGGTTGGAGTCCCCTCGCTGTGTCTCTAAAAGAACCAAGATGAACAAGTCATGGCTCTCAGAGGACTTTTCTTCCCCTGGGTCAGCCAGGGGACGGGAAAGGCACGCGTATTTTTGAGAGTGCTTCATGCAAAGCATCTTTTTCTTTTTCAAAAGGGGGCTCAACCGATGCCAGTCAAGTGGGGTGTGTGTGGCCCAGTTAGTGGAAACGAGGGAGACTGTGGTTGGAGTCCCCTCGCTGTGTCTCTAAAAGAACCAAGATGAACAAGTCATGGCTCTCAGAGGACTTTTCTTCCCCTGGGTCAGCCAGGGGACGGGAAAGGCACGCGTATTTTTGAGAGTGCTTCATGCAAAGCATCTTTTTCATTTTGAAAAGGGGCATGAACTGATGTCAGTCAAGAGGGGTGTGTGTGGCCCATTTAGTGGAAACGAGGGAGACTGTGGTTGGAGTCCCCTCGCTGTGTCTCTAAAAGAACCAAGATGAACAAGTCATGGCTCTCAGAGGACTTTTCTTCCCCTGGGTCAGCCAGGGGACGAGAAAGGCACGCGTATTTTTGAGAGTGCTTCATGCAAAGCATCTTTTTCTTTTTCAAAAGGGGGCTCAACCGATGCCAGTCAAGTGGGGTGTGTGTGGCCCAGTTAGTGGAAACGGGGGAGACTGTGGTTGGAGTCCCCTCGCTGTGTCTCTAAAAGAACCAAGATGAACAAGTCATGGCTCTCAGAGGACTTTTCTTCCCCTGGGTCAGCCAGGGGACGGGAAAGGCACGCATATTTTTGAGAGTGCTTCATGCAAAGCATCTTTTTCTTTTTCAAAAGGGGGCTCAACCGATTCCAGTCAAGTGGGGTGTGTGTGGCCCAGTTAGTGGAAACGAGGGAGACTGTGGTTGGAGTCCCCTCGCTGTGTCTCTAAAAGAACCAAGATGAACAAGTCATGGCTCTCAGAGGACTTTTCTTCCCCTGGGTCAGCCAGGGGACGGGAAAGGCACGCGTATTTTTGAGAGTGCTTCATGCAAAGCATCTTTTTCTTTTTCAAAAGGGGGCTCAACCGATGCCAGTCAAGTGGGGTGTGTGTGGCCCAGTTAGTGGAAACGAGGGAGACTGTGGTTGGAGTCCCCTCGCTGTGTCTCTAAAAGAACCAAGATGAGCAAGTCATGGCTCTCAGAGGACTTTTCTTCCCCTGGGTCAGCCAGGGGACGGGAAAGGCACGCGTATTTTTGAGAGTGCTTCATGCAAAGCATCTTTTTCATTTTGAAAAGGGGCATCAGCTGATGTCAGTCAAGAGGGGTGTGTGTGGCCCAGTTAGTGGAAACGAGGGAGACTGTGGTTGGAGTCCCCTCGCTGTGTCTCTAAAAGAACCAAGATGAACAAGTCATGGCTCTCAGAGGACTTTTCTTCCCCTGGGTCAGCCAGGGGACGGGAAAGGCACGCGTATTTTTGAGAGTGCTTCATGCAAAGCATCTTTTTCTTTTTCAAAAGGGGGCTCAACCGATGCCAGTCAAGTGGGGTGTGTGTGGCCCAGTTAGTGGAAACGAGGGAGACTGTGGTTGGAGTCCCCTCGCTGTGTTTTACATGCTTTTAGAAGGGCATGACATGGCTTGGAGGTTGACTTTCATCATCTGCAAACTGTTGGCTACCAAAATGCTGCCTTTCCAACAACTGTGGTTATAGACAATGAGGAACATACTGATGAAGATGAGACGCAGATACCCGATTGGGATGACAACTTAAATATTCGGTCAGGGCAAGAAGAGGCTCGGTCTGAGGGGGAGGGGAGTGCAAACACAACAATTGATGATGAAGTTCTAGATCCCACCTACTGTCAACCCACAGTCAGACACTCGAGGAGGTCAACAGAGGCGGTGGAGGAGGATGCAACCGACGTCGAAGTAACCTTGCGCCTTCCTGGACACAGTCGGAGCACTGGTAGCACGTCTACAACTGCATCCTCAGCCACCACTCTGCCTCTGAGCATTATTCGGGGTGGATCAACAGGTCGCATGGCCTCTAAGCCTTGCCTAGCCTGGTCCTTTTTTGACATAAAAAAAGATCGCCCAAATTATGTGATCTGTAACATTTGGCATGGTTATCTTAGTAGAGGTCAAAACCTCAGCAGTTTGACAACTTCTTCCATGAATCGTCACATGAATAAATATCATATGGCCTGGTGGGAAGCTCACCGTGCTGCAATGCGGCCTAGCGGAGCCAACCATCCACCGCCTGCCCCTTCCAGTGCATCCGCGCGCTCGTCATCTTCTAGGACTGTGGGGACAGCTGTCACACCTGTTTTTCCACCCACAACTTCCACCACTGTAACCGCAACAGGCAGTTTGCTTGGTAGGTCGTCAGTTGGTTTGGAAGGGGAAACAAGTGATTGTGTACAGCTCTCTCAAACATCGATAGCACCAACGTTGGATGAAGGCAACATCATGTCTCCGCCTGCACTTTCCTCACAAACCTGCATTTTTCCAGGGACACCCTACTCAACACCGTCTACACACAGCAGCCAGATCTCTGTCCCTCAGATGTGGTCAAATAAAAGGCCACTTCCTGCGACCCATGACAAAGCTAAGAGGTTGACTCTATCCCTCTGTAAGCTGTTGGCTACCGAAATGCTGCCTTTCCGCCTAGTGGACACACAGGATTTTAGAGACCTTATGTCTGTCGCTGTGCCCCAGTACCAGATGCCTAGTCGCCACTACTTCTCTAAGAAAGGTGTGCCCGCGCTACACCAGCATGTCACACACAACATCACCGCTTCCTTGAGAAACTCTGTGTGTGAACGGGTGCATTTCACCACCGATACTTGGACCAGTAAGCATGGACAGGGACGTTACATGTCGCTGACTGGCCACTGGGTAACTATGGTGATAGATGGTGAAGGGTCTGCTGCACAAGTCTTGCCGTCCCCACGACTTGTGTGTCAATCCTCTGTCTGTCCAAGTTCCGCCACTGCTTCTGCATCCTCCACCTCATCTGGGTCCTCCACCTCCGCCCCAAGCCTGCCTGGTCAGGCCACCAGCGTTCTCACTGCGCAGAAGGAATCACGCACCCCTCATTACTATGCTGGCAGCAGAGTGCAACGGCATCAGGCGGTCTTTAGCTTGACATGTCTTGGGAATAAGAGTCACACAGCTGAGGAGTTGTGGTCAGCTCTGCGGTCCGAGTTTAATAAATGGTTGTCTCCACTCAACCTGCAGCCTGGTAAGGCCGTGTGCGACAATGCTGCAAACCTGGGTGCGGCCCTTCGCCTGGGCAAGGTGACACACGTACCTTGTATGGCTCACGTGTTGAACCTTGTCGTCCAGCAATTTTTAACACACTATTCCAGCCTAGATGGCCTTCTGAACAGGGCACGAAAACTGTCTGCTCACTTCCGCCGTTCAAGCGCCGCAGCTGAGCGACTTGCATCGCTCCAGAAGTCTTTCGGCCTGCCGGTTCATCGCCTGAAATGCGATGTGGCAACACGCTGGAATTCAACTCTCCACATGTTACAGCGACTGTGGCAGCACCGCAGAGCCCTGGTGCAATACGTCATGACGTATAGCCTGGGCCAATGAGATGCAGAGGTGGGGCAGATCACCCTGATGGAGTGGTCTCAGATCAAGGACCTATGCACCCTTCTGCACAGTTTCGACATGGCGACGAATATGTTTAGCGCTGACAATGCCATTATCAGCATGATGATTCCAGTCATTTACATGCTGGAGCACACGCTAAACACTATTCGGAGTCAGGGGGTGGGACAACAGGAAGGGGAGGAACTACAGGAGGATTCATATGCGCAAGACACAACAACATCACCAAGGTCCAGACGTTCATCATCACCAATGCGGCAGGCATGGGACCATGGGGGACAGGGATCAACAAGGGCGCATGGTAGCAGGCGAGATGTTGAGGAAGGTGCAGGAGGACATGAAGATATGGAGGACGAACTGTCCATGGACATGGAAGACTCAGCAGATGAGGGGGACCTTGGTCAAATTTCAGTTGAAAGAGGTTGGGGGGAGATGTCAGAGGAAGAAAGAACGGTTAGCACCTCTATGCCACAAACACAGCGTGGACTTGGTCCGCATGGCTGCGCAAGACACATGAGTGCCTTCTTGTTGCACTACCTCCAACATGACCCTCGTATTGTCAAAATTAGAAGTGATGATGACTACTGGCTTGCCACACTATTAGATCCCCGGTACAAGTCCAAATTTTGTGACATAATTCCAGCCATAGAAAGGGACACACTTATGCAGGAGTATCAGCAGAAGCTGTTACTCGATCTTAGATCCGCTTTTACACCAAACAACCGTGCAGGTGCAGGGAGGGAATCTCCCAGTTGTAACTTGACAAACATGGGACGGTCTCGTCATCTTCAACAGTCTACACGTACCAGTAGGACCGTATCTGGTGCTGGTAACAGCAATTTAATGGAATCTTTTCATAATTTTTTTAGACCCTCCTTTGCAAGGCCACCAGAGACAACAAGTCTGACACATAGTCAACGGCTGGAGAGGATGATACAGGAGTATCTACAAATGAACATCGATGCCATGACTTTGCAAATAGAGCCTTGCTCATTTTGGGCTTCAAATCTAGAAAAATGGCCAGAGCTATCCAGTTACGCCTTGGATATTTTGTCGTGTCCAGCTGCCAGCGTTGTCTCTGAACGTGTCTTCAGTGCTGCTGGGTGTGTGCTGACAGATAAGCGCACGCGTCTGTCCAGTGACAATGTGGACAGACTGACGTTCATCAAAATTAACAAGTCATGGATCCAGAAGGAATTTACAACCCCTGTGTCATCCTGGGGAGAGTAAATGCTTGTGGATATGGAATGTGCTTGATGCAAATCTAGCTGTGAAGTGTACAACTATGGCACAACTGCTGCCACTGAATGGGTGGGTGTGTGTGGGGCACAATTTTTGGAAAAAAGGGAGGCTCCGCTTGGAGTAACCCTTGCTTACATTGTTTTTAAAAGGAGCCAAGATGACCAAGTCATGGTTCAGCAAAGACTTTATCTACCTACCCCGGTGGCATGCTGGGGACGGTTAATTATGGCGTATTTTTGAATGTGCTTGATGCAAATCAAAACATCCTGTTTGCAACTAGGGCACAAGTGCTGCCACTGATGGGGTGTCTGTGTGCCCAATTTTTGGAAAAAAGGTAGACTCCGCTTGGAGTAACCCTTGCTTGATGTGTTTTTTAAAAATGATACAAGATGAACAGATCTGAAGGCAAGATGAAGGCAACATCATGTCTCCGCCTGCACTTTCCTCACAAACCTGCATTTTTCCAGGGACACCCTACTCAACACCGTCTACAGACAGCAGCCAGATCTCTGTCCCTCAGATGTGGTCAAATAAAAGGCCACTTACTGCGACCCATGACAAAGCTAAGTGGTTGACTCTATCCCTCTGTAAGCTGTTGGCTACCGAAGTGCTGCCTTTACGCGTAGTGGACACACAGGATTTTACAGACCTTATGTCTGTCGCTGTGCCCCAGTACCAGATGCCCAATCACCACTGCTTCTCCAAGAAAAGCATGCCCGCGCTACACCAGCATGTCGCACACAACATCACCACTTCCTTGAGAAAATCTGTGTGCGACAGGGTGCATTTCAACACAGATACTTGGACCAGTAAGCATAGACAGGGTCATTACATGTCACTGACTGGGCACTGGCAAACTATGGTGAGAGATGGAGAAGGGTCTGCTGTACAAGTCTTGCCGTCCCCACGAGTTGTTTCAATCCTTCTTCTGTATGTAGAAGTTAATACACTGCTTCTGCCTCTTCAACCTCGTGTGGGTCCTCCACCTTGGCGCAAACCCTGTGTGGTCAGGCCACCCTTCCTTGCAACTGCGCACAAGGACTACCACACACCTCCTTACTATGCTGGCAGCAGAGCTCAATGCCATCAGGCGGTCAAAGTTTTACTTTGAAATGTATGGGAAATGTGAGTCACACCGCTATTCCAGAGAATAGTAGTCAGGCAGGGTCAAAACATTAATTGAGGAACAGGAACAGAATGGGACGGCCAGGACTTAATCAGAAAACAAGCAGAGGTGAAATGCGGATCGGCCAACAAGGTACATAAACAGCAAGCAGGAAAAGTAGTCAGGTAACAAGCACACAAAATCATAAAACTGAACTGGGGGTAAAATTAACCAGAGGTTCATAGCTATGTCTGGCAGTGGTCTGCAGACAGGATGGGCATAAAAAAGGGTGTGGTGTCTTCCCATTGGTTGTAGCTGAATGATGGTATTTCATCTGTGAGATACCCACCAGCTACATTCAGCCAGAGATTCTGCATCTGTCAAGGTAATGCAGCCCAGTGGGTGAGCATAACCTGCGTCCACCTGCGCCGCTGGCATCGACTACTCTCCCATCATCAGCACTATTCATGAAAGGAACACGTTGTCACCTGGCGACCGGAGTACAAATTGACGGAGCGGACTCCGTTGTTGACTTAACAGCCGTGTGCGGCAATGATGCAAACCTGGCTGCGGGCCATCCTCAGGGCAATGTGACACACGTGCCTTGTATGGCTCACGTGTTGAACCGAATTCTCCAGCAATTTTTAAAACACCATCACGGCCTACATGGCCTTGTGCAGCGGGCACGCTCGCTATGTGCTCACTTCCATCGTGCGCACACAGCAGCTCAACAACTTTCATCACTCCGGAAGTCTTAGGGTCTGGCAGTTAAACGCCGGAAATGCGATGTTCCGACACGCAGAAATTGGAATCTGCACATGTTGCAGCGTGTGTGGCAGCACCGGAGAGCCCTGCTGAAATACGGTATGACATATAGCCTGGGATAACTTGATCAAGAGGTGGTGCAGATCACGCTGCTGGAGTGGTGTCAGATCAAGGACCTATGCACCCTGCTACACAGTTCACAAATGTCGACGAAGATGTTTAGCACTGGCAATGTCATTCTCAGCGTGACAATTCTGGTCATCTACATGATGGAGCACACTGTAATTATTATTCGGAGTCAGGTGTTGGGACAAGAGGAAGGGGAGGAAGTACAGGAGGAGTCATATGCGGAAGGGATAACAAGATCTACGAGGTCCAGATGGTCAGCGGCACCTATGCGGCAGTCATGGTGAGGGAGAGGGATTAACAAGGGCGCATAGTATCAGCAAAAAGTGTTGATGAAAGTGCAGGAGCCCATGAAGAAATGGAGGACGAACTGGCGATGGGCATGGAAGACTCAGCAGATGAGTGAGAGCTTGCTCACATTTTGGTTGTGCGAGGTTGTGGGGAGAGGGCAGAGGAAGGATGCACGATTCTCACCTCTCTGCCACCAACACACCAAGGACTTGGTCCTCCTGGATGCACAAGACACATGAGCGCCTTCTTGCTGCACTACCTACATGACCCTCGGATTGTATGAATTTGAAGTAATCCTGAATACTGGGTTGCCACACTGTTAGATCCCCGGTACAAGACAAAATTTGGCGAACTAATTCCTGCCATAGAAATGGACGCACGTATACAGGAGTATCTGCAGAATGTGGTACGCAATCTTAGATCTACTTTTCCACTAAACACCAGTGCTGCACAGAGTGAATCTCAACGCTTTGTCATGGATAGGAGGAAATGGTCTTTTACTTGTCCACATCGGAGGGACCGAGGGATGGCTGCTGTGCTGAGATGGCGTTGAGTACGGTGTCCCTGCACAGTTGCACTTTTGGTCATATCCCAAAATGAGTTGAAAAAGGACAGATGCTGTTGGAAAGGGGAACAGGTGTGTTGGAAAGGGGAAAAAAGTTTTGGTCCGTGGATTTGGTGGTTAAGCAACTGTAACATTTGCTGAAGAAACACCATCTGTTACAGTGGGACTGGCAGATTTGGATAAAGTGGTATATAATCTGTGACCGCTATATAACGAAAATTAATAAGAAAAGAAAGAGAAAGGTATATATCCCCATCAGCAGTCAGTGTCCACCGTGCTCCCAGTTGGAAAAGGAGAGGTTGGCAACTGGAAGGTTTGGTGGAGGATACAGAGCTGTGTGGCTATGAAACTAATAGTAGCCTGAACCGAGTTAGACGCCATTCGGATCTGGAGACTGTGAGCCCTGTTAGCGTCACAGGGTCCACATGCCCACCCAGCCCAGGAACTCCCTGTTAACAACACAGGGGCCATTGAGTACGCTGACCGTGTGCGTAGGGGCCACACCTGTGGACAGCAGGCGCATCAGCAGCAGCAGGCCTGTTAATGCCACTGGGCTGCACAAGCAGGACTGGTAGGACAGGAGCTGGTCTTAACCGTTCTGCGTTACCAACTGTGGTGGTGGCCTGCATCCACCACCCTATCCCTGCCTACCTCTGGCCTAAAGCCGCAATGGGTTCAACACATGGAGGTGTGCTCTTTCGGAGCATAATAGAAGACTGCGCACCTCCTTGTTGGCTCCAGCCCCTTTTATAACCTGGGTCCGCCCCAAACCAGGGTGAACCACAATGCACCTCCTGGAGACAAAAGTAGAGTGACACGTCATGAGTGGCATAACTAGCGTCCTATTTGGAAACGCAACTTCAATGATGACCTCATGGCTGCCATGACCCAAACACCTCACCAGTCATCGTCTGACCATCAATAATGCGGTGACAAGTCATAGGTGTGGGCCTCTGCAAGCCATTTGGGAGGACACCTGATGCCCTGTGGTCTATATGGGACCCCCACATCAGGGCCAGGGCCAAAGAGTTCATTACCGGACCTAGTCTCTGATGCAGGAAGTGCCTGAGCATGCTCAGTAGCATGAAATACAGTCTCTGAAAAAAGACTATCAGCTTTAGCATGGTGTCTAGGCACAAAACAGGACTTAGACCCGGCACGGAATGCAAGCACCTGTGCAAAGAGGCTTTTCACACTTAGTGTGGGAGCATGCGCTGTATCCCGAAAAGAAGACTTAGCGTCAGGAATAACACAGTCAGGCTGATCATACTCACTAGGCGAAACACTGTAATTATGCTGCAGCTGGGGTAAATCAGCACACGCATGCGCACTAGCTGCCTCTCCACACTTAGACGTGGAGGGGAAATTGGTCTTGGAGATGCTGTCTATGAACAGAAGGAAAAGCTAAAGGAAGCCTGACTTTCTATCCCTCCGAATTATGAAATGCAGCAATGAATTCCATGAGTTTGCTATAACATTAGCGTAGCAAAATGTGCATGAGGGTGTCATGTAGAGGTGCTATAAATAGCTTGGCACCAGTGGGGCACTAATGGAATACAACAGCCAGTTCTATGATGCCACTAAATGGCAGTATTTTGTGCTATCATTATAGCTTATTAAAAACAGAGCAGGAGGTTGTCATGCAGAGGTGCTGCACATAGATTTGCAGTAGTGTGAATAGACAAAAGTACAATAGCCACGTTTAGGATGCCACTAGGTACACTGAGTGTTTGCTAGTATAATGGCTGAGTTTAAAAAAGTTTGAGTGTGCAATGCAGGCAGACGTGCTGCAAATATCGTTACAATAGTGTGAATAGACAAAAGTACAATAGCCACGTTTAGGATGCCACTAGGTACACTGAGTGTTTGCTAGTATAATGGCTGAGTTTAAAAAAGTTTGAGTGTGCAATGCAGGCAGACGTGCTGCAAATATCGTTACAATAGTGTGAATAGACAAAAGTACAATAGCCACGTTTAGGATGCCACTAGGTACACTGAGTGTTTGCTAGTATAATGGCTGAGTTTAAAAAAGTTTGAGCGTGCAATGCAGGCAGACGTGCTGCAAATATGTTTACAATAGTGTGAATAGACAAAAGTACAATAGCCACGTTTAGGATGCCAATAGGTACACTGAGTGTTTGCTAGTATAATGGCTGAGTTTAAAAAAGTTTGAGTGTGCAATGCAGGCAGACGTGCTGCAAATATCGTTACAATAGTGTGAATAGACAAAAGTACAATAGCCACGTTTAGGATGCCACTAGGTACACTGAGTGTTTGCTACTATAAATGGCTGAGTTTAAAAAAGTTTGAGCGTGCAATGCAGGCAGACGTGCTGCAAATATGTTTACAATAGTGTGAATAGACAAAAGTACAATAGCCACGTTTAGGATGCCAATAGGTACACTGAGTGTTTGCTAGTATAATGGCTGAGTTTAAAAAAGTTTGAGTGTGCAATGCAGGCAGACGTGCTGCAAATATCGTTACAATAGTGTGAATAGACAAAAGTACAATAGCCACGTTTAGGATGCCACTAGGTACACTGAGTGTTTGCTAGTATAATGGCTGAGTTTAAAAAAGTTTGAGCGTGCAATGCAGGCAGACGTGCTGCAAATATGTTTACAATAGTGTGAATAGACAAAAGTACAATAGCCACGTTTAGGATGCCAATAGGTACACTGAATGTTTGCTAGTATAATGGCTGAGTTTAAAAAAGTTTGAGTGTGCAATGCAGGCAGACGTGCTGCAAATATGTTTACAATAGTGTGAATAGACAAAAGTACAATAGCCACGTTTAGGATGCCAATAGGTACACTGAGTGTTTGCTAGTATAATGGCTGAGTTTAAAAAAGTTTGAGTGTGCAATGCAGGCAGACGTGCTCTGCAAATGTCTTTGCACTAGTGGGACTATAGCAAAGTCCAATAGCCACGTTTAGGATGCCACTAGGTACACTGAGTGTTTGCTAGTATAATGGCTTAGTTATCATGAGTTGGAGTGTGCAGAGGACAGGAGGGTACAGTGGCAGGATTGTGGTGCTCTGGGTAGAGGAATGGAAGCCTGCCTTTCTATTCCCTCCTAATGGTGAAATGCAGGGAGGAAATCCCTGACCTTGGCTACACAGACGCTGTTGCTGTTTGCAGGACCTGTCACCTATGGCTCTCTGACCCTGCCGGTTTGAGCCCTTAAAAGGACTGCTAGAATGTGCTCTCCCTATGCTGTCTAACGCTGTGTATGCAGCGCATACAGCTGTATCGGTGATAGGACTCAGGAGGACGGAGCTGCGACAGTGATGTCTGACACCAAAGACGCAGAAGGCAGATAATGGCGTCCTGGAAGAAAATGTCCGGTTTTATAATGCAGGGACATGTGACATGGACATCCTATCACACATGCCGTTGCTTCTCTGGCTCAAAGTCCACTTAGCTGTGTGTGGGTCTGGGATTGGCTGACATGCTGGCCCGCCCCACAAGACGCGCGCGCTTAGGGAAGGAAGACAAGAAAAAAAAAAAAAAAAAATGGCGATCGCCATTATAGAAACAGCAGTGATCTGAAGGCGCTGTTCACGCACACTATACACTGAAATGTCATAATAGTGTGATTCACAGAGTGACTTACACTATTACAGCAGAAACCAAGCTATGATTTAGCTGTTTTTTTGCTGCTAGAACCGTTCTTGAACGTTTCTAGAACTATCGAGCTTTTGCAAAAAGCTCGAGTTCTAGTTCGATCTAGAACAGGCCCCAAAATCACTCGAGCCTAGAACTGGAGAACCACGAACCACGAACCGCGCTCAACTCTAGTCCTAAACTGGATTTTTTTTTTTTCTTTTAAGTCCGGTTGGACCCACTAAGCCAAATATCTGCAGGCTCAACCATCTCTACTCCTGAATCCAAATCCCACAATGAAAATTTTTAGTAGGGTTTTTTTCTATGATATCCGTGAGTTTTCATTTCACTTCTACATATAATTAATGTATAAAAGTTTCAATATTTTGAAACATAATTTTTGCAAATATAAAGATGAAGAATATTTTGTTATGCCAATTCTCTGATCTTTATTTAGAGGAAACTTAGCAACAATTCAAATAACTAAAACATGTCTAAACACAATTGCGAATTATAAACAGTAACAGAAATTGCACTACAATATTTGGTCTTCATTCAGTGATAACTCTTCTTTGCTACTCTCTTGTATTCCTGCATTGGTTCATCTCTCACAATTGTCCAGCAGTCATCTGCAGCATTGATGGCTACCAATTTCCCTTGATATCTTGTCTCCAAAGCCGTAATATCTTGGTGAAATCTCTCACCGTGCTCTTCGGTCACAGTGTGGTGGAAAAAAGTCTAGATCCGAATATAAGAAATGAATATTTAAGGACATGTTACTGCCAAGATCCTTATATGTTTTAAGGAGATTTTCCACCAACTCTTCATGGTTATCTGCTCTTGAGCTTCTTCAAAAATTAGTTATCATTAATGTGACTGCTGCCCATGCAGCCCTTTTCTTGCCCTGCAACAAATGGAGAAACTCCTCATCTTGAAGAAGCTTACAAATCTGAGGACCAAAAAAGACTCCTTCCTTTATCTGTGCTTCACTCAACCTCGGAAAATGATCAATGATATACTTGAATGCTTTTGCATTTTTATCCATTGCCTTTACAAAGTTCTTCATTAGGCCCAACTTAATATGTAATGGTGGTAACAAAATCTTATGTGGGTCAACAAGTGTCTTAAGGCAGGACATTTTACTCCCTGGCTGAAGGGAATGTTGGAGAGGCCAGTTTCTCTTATTGTAGTAATATTCTATTCCACGGCTATCCCACTCTCAGAAAGCAGCAGTACGTTGTGTATCCACCCTGGAGACCAATTAAGAAGGCAACCACCTTTAAGTAACCTTTAAGTAACCACAGAGGGGCCACAAATGTTGGTCAACAACAGGTGTTTCCTGTTGTCAAAGGTTTCTTTTATGTGGAGTGTATAATCCACTGGAATTAAATGTAGCGCATTGCCATTATGTAACAAGATGGCAATTTGGGCTTGTTTTGGACAAATTGATGAAGAGCTTCCATTCCTCTGGATTACGACTAAAGAACAGCAGACCTGTGGAAGTTCAGTTTGTCGGGTTCAGACGGACTTTTCATAAAGTTCGGTTTGGGACCAGGACTGCACCTGAACCCCAATGGAAATCACTTTTTGGGTAGTTCAGGTCTCTGCCCACATGCAGGCAGCCATAAACAGAATACTTCTGGGGGAGAGTAGCGGGGTTTTTCCATTTTTCGGGGGGTGCACACTACATCTGAGCATCAAACGTACCCAAGCACAGCGATGCTCATGTGAATGGTTTGCATAAGTAAATCATCCAAACTCTGTTTTTTTTTTTAAAGTCTGTGATCAGTAAGAACACCGAACACTGAACTTCGGGTTCACTCATCTCTAATTATGACTTATTTTCAGCCCTTCCATTATACTGCTGCTGTTGTTACATTGCCTCAAGATCAGCCTCTATGAAGAAGTATTGGATGAGATTTTTATCACGGTTGCGGAACAAAGAAATCCAAACTTTGCCTGATATGAGATTCCATTGCTGTAGCCAGGGCACCTAAAGCTGGTGTCACACATAACGACGACGACAACGACGTCGCTGCTACGTCACCATTTTCTGTGACGTTGCAGCGACGTCCCGTCGCTGTCGCTGTGTGTGACATCCAGCAACGACCTGGCCCCTGCTGTGAGGTCGCCGGTCGTTGCTGAATGTCCAGCTTCATTTTTTGGTCGTCACTCTCCCGCTGTGACACACACATCGCTGTGTGTGACAGCGAGAGAGCGACGAAATGAAGCGATCAGGAGCCGGCACTGGCAGCTGCGGTAAGCTGTAACCAGCGTAAACATCGGGTAACCAAGGGAAGACCTTTCCCTGGTTACCCGATATTTACGCTGGTTACCAGCCTCCGCTCTTGCTGCCAGTGCCGGCTCCTGCACTGTGACATGTGGCTGCAGTATGCATTGGGTAATTAACCCGATGCATACTGTAGCAAGGAGAGCAAGGAGCCAGCGCTAAGCAGTGCGCGCGGCTCCCTGCTCTCTGCACTGTGACATGTAGCTGCAGCACACATCGGGTTAATTAACCCGATGTGTGCTGCAGGAGAGCAAGGAGCCAGCGCTAAGCGAGGCTCCCTGCTCTCTGAACTGTGACATGTAGCTGCAGCACACATCGGGTTAATTAACCCGATGTGTGCTGCAGGAGAGCAAGGAGCCAGCGCTAAGCGCGGCTCCCTGCTCTCTGAACATGTAGAACAGCGACCTTATGATCGCTGCTTCTGCTGTGTTTGACAGCTAAGCAGCGATCATAACAGCGACTTACAAGGTCGCTGTTACGTCACCGAAAATGGTGACGTAACAGCGACGTCGTTGTCGCTGTCGTTTAGTGTGACACCAGCTTAAGAGCTCAGCCTTACACTTGGTCAGATCCAAATCTCTAAGAAGTGGATTAGTTCACTTTGTGTTGTAAGGTGTGGTTCAGTTGAGGTTACAGACAGAATGTCTGGGTCGTGAGAGGAAGATATTTCATGACACCAAGCGCCTTCTTCTTCCTCACTTGACTCAACTGAAAATGTTTCTGTTGCTTTCGGAATCTGCATATCTTCTGTATGTGGTACTGGGCGTATTGTGGATAGGATGTTTGGATACTGTAAAGTCCACTACTTCGTCCTTGAAACTCCTGTCCTAATGGGCGGCACCATGCAGAATTTAGCAATTCGTAGTGTGATCAGTTGTCTCTGTCCAGATAACTTGAACTCAAAAAGGCATAGATTGTCTCTTCCCATGCAACTACTCAGTAATATGTGAGGCATATTTATTGTAGCATAAGTATGGAGTCCAACTCTTGTCCTGATATCCTATTCTGCTGGTAAAATACACGTTGTAAACTTTCCTTATCATGGTAGTCAAGTTTTGTCTTTGTCACAAAAGTGACTTATCGCCATACAGTATTAGCAAAAACTATCCGCTTTATCAATGCAAGAAAGAGGCATATCTGAAAAAAACATATGGAAACATGTTAATATGCTAAGAAAGTAAGCTAAGAAATCCTAAAACTGTATACCTTACACAGAAAGCATTTATAAAAATAGGTGTTCCAACTGTAATTAGGACAACGTAATCAGGGCTGAGTTAGTGTATTTTGATTGGTCTCTTTAAGATTATAGAATACTGAAGGCTCAATAGACTAAATAGATGATGTCATAGACTAGCTACTAATAATGCAATAGTGATGATGAAATATAAAGATGCACATTTCTATAAGCTGCATGAAAGATTTCATAAGTAATTACAACCTCATGTGGATCTTGAAAATTAGAGTCAATCAGCAAATTTAAGTATCATATTCATTTTCAGCTCCACAAAATTAGTTGACGTCAACTGTTTTTGTCTCTGAATCAATTTGGTTGTGAAACAGTCCGTTATTTTTTTAACCCCTTCACGACCGAGGACATATTGGTACATCCTAAATCATGAAGGAGGATCACAGCCGGCTACTGTGGTGAGCCAGTAGCGACCCCTACACGTCTGCTGATTTAAACAGCAGACATGCGGCTGTCAGGCGTGGGTGGTTCAGAGATCCACCCGTGCCTGTTAACCCCACTGATCACGCTGTCAAAATGTGATTGCGCGATTTAAATGGCCACGGCAGGAGAATAGCCTTTTCCTGCCGCCATCTGAGGCCCCATGACACAATCACGGGGACATGGTAGCAACGGGCAATGTGATGACTCCTGTCACTATTATGGCGTAGTTCCTGTTACAGCCGGCAGAGCAGCTCTGATCAACAGAAATAAATCAGCGATCAGACTGCTGATTCTTATAGTAGTACCCTAGGGAGACTAGTAAAGAAAAAAAAAAAAAAACCTATAAGTTCAAATCACCCCTTATTCGCCCCATCAAAAATTAAAGGGTTAAAAAATATACACATATTTGGTATTGCCGCCATCAGAAATGCCCGATCTATCAAAATATAAAATCAATTAATCTGATCAGCATACAGCGTAACAGCAAAAAAATTCAAAACGCCAAAATTAAGTTTTTAGTTGTCGCATATTTTACGTAAAATGCAATAACAGGCAATCAAAACGTAGTATCTGCGTAAAAATGGTACTATTACAAAAATATCAGCTTGAGATTAAAAAAATAAGCCATCACTGAGCCCCATATCACGAAAAAGGAGAACGCTACGGGTTGCAGAAAATAGCGCAAAAAGTGTGCCACTTTTTTGTACAAAATTTTGCATTTTTTCTAACCCCTTAGATAAAAGTAAATCTATACATAATTGGTATCTACACATTTCTACCGACCTGAGGCATCACAACGACACATCAGTTTTACCATATAGTGAACACGGTGAATACAATACACCAAAATTGTGCAATCACACTTTTTTTATTTTTCCGTACTTTTTTGTGGTTTTTGACTACACTATATGGTAAAACTCATGGTTTTATTTAAGTACAACTCATCCTGCAAAAAACAAGCTCTCATATGGCAAAATTGACAGAAATATAAAAAAGTTATGGCTCTCGGAAGAAAGGGACCAAAAGAAAAATGAAAAATTGCCCAGGGGTGAAAGGGTAAATGTTATAATTTTAAACTATAAGAAAAAGACTTATGGCACATTGTAGGTTTTTTAACCTAAAGAGAGGCATTAGTTTGATAGGTTGCTTTGCCGTTGGCTGTTGGGCTCACAAAAAAATGGCCATTTTTGTGTGCTAAGTATCTTTTACATGTTTTTCATAACAATGATGCATGTCTATATTCCCATACTCATTGTTCCACATAGCTTAGCACTGTAGAGTGCAACTGTTTCCTTTTTGTTATAATTTTAACTGTAGTTTTGGGGGTTTTCTGCTTAAACTTAGGTCAAGAAAAGTATTGAAAATGTGGCAATTTATGGATCAAAGTGACATAGAAACGATGAGAAGCTTGAAAGATGCAATGGCTCAGCATGAGTTCTCCTCGGAGTACAGAAAAGTAGTGAATAGAGCCTTGAATATTTCAGGTTGCAAGGTTGTTCCTTTCTGTGGCGTCTTTTTGAAGGAGCTTTGTGAAGTCCTTGATGGAACCTCAAGTCTTATAAAACTGTGTCCTCGCTTCAATTCTCAGAATGAAACACTGGAGGTAACCATAGCAGACATTTCTTTTTCAACTGTGTATTTACTGTTGGTTTTTTTATTGTTTGGAATGTGAAACCTTTGATTTTTAGCAGCTATATAAAAGTAATGTAAATGTTATTCTATCTGGGCATCAGACTTAATATATAGGTTAATTAATAGGACTTTTCGAAACTTCTTGAACATAAAAATGTTCTTTCTCACTTCACAACGAGCCATAAGTAAGACAAATCTGTTGTATATTTTGCAGTTTGTATCCGACTACAATGGACAAGACAAGTTTATTCAGCGAATAGGAAAAGATGGGATAAACAACACCGAAAAAGAATCAACAGTCAACAATATCATGCAGACCATCCGTAGCTGTAACCGCAGCCTTGAGTCTGAGGAGGGTGAAGACAATGCCACCGAAAACAGCACCGTGAGAAAAAACTCTATAATGGATAGGAGCAGATTTCAGTGAGTGTTACACCAATATTTTTATACTTAGGGTTTTGAAATTGTTCATGACTATCTAATACCGGGCAACCCGATGCAAAAACAGTAAAACGAGCCAGTCAGATACAGGAACGTCAAGAATCCTGATGAGATTTCTAAATATTTTTCTAAACAATGAAAAAATAGTTGAGCTAATGCAATACACATGGGTCTTTGCTGAGGAACGCTTGGAAGTTATTTCTGATGTGCTTCATTATTTATTTTTTTATTAACTTTTGATTTTGCAAGTAAAGTTGAACACAAAATGTGGACATTTAACTTTCAGAATTTGTATAAATTTGCGACAAACTAGTAGAGGTTTTTCTACAAATTTAGATTTTTTTTGCGGACTAAACCTTTAATTTTAGAACTTAAGAAACATCTAATTGTAAACATATTTTGTGTTAAAATCCTACAATAGTTCCCCATTGTGACTCTCCTTTCCTCCTAATGGTGTATCCACCATTATTTCATGTGGACACCACTTGCTCCAGTTTGCTCATTTTTCTCATTATCAGTTTTGAGGTGGGATTAAAAGGAATCTGTCATGAGGTTGCTATGTTATATAGTATATACCTTGCCAAGCTTCAAAAGGAACCTGAAGACCCACCTCTTCCGACAAGTCTACAACCTGCCGTAACCCTCAGTCTGATACAGCGCAGCACAATCAACTCTACCCTAACCTACTGTATCCTCCCTTATCCCTTGTAGACTATGAGCCCTCGCGGGCAGGGACCTCTCTCCTCCTGTACCAGTCTGTGTCTTGTACTGTTTATGATTATTGTACTTGTCCCTATTATGTATACCCCTTTCACATGTAAAGCGCCATGGAATTGATGGCGCTATAATACTAAATAATAATAATAATAATAATATAGTCAAATAGCAACATGATGTAGGAACAGTGACCCTGAATTTAGCGATACATCACTTAGTGGTCTGCATGTTGTTATTTTGATAAAATTACAGCTTCCTTTGCTGCAAATCTAGCAGTTCTCTGTATTTGGAGCTCTGTATAACCCCACCCACACCACTGATTGGCAGCTTTCTATCCATAGACAGAAAGCTGTCAAACATTGGTGGGGTCATGCAGAGTGAGAAGACTACATGACACAAGACAAATAGTCCTGCAGTTATACTCTCTCTGCAACAAGCAACCTAGTAAGTGATACATCATTAGAATCGGGGGCTCTGCCCCTACCTTATACCGTTCTTAGAATAAATAGTAAAACCCTGCTAACAGATTTCCTTTAGTGCAGTTGAGGAAGCTATAGAAATAGGAAGAAGCTAGATTTGTACAAATGCAATTAGGTCTTCTATAATAAGCAGAGACAGACCCCGCATGGGCACAGTGGACATATGTTTTTCATATTATATGATATAACATATCCATATGAAACAAAATGAATGTCAGGAAGAGACAGAGGGATACTTTATAGACAAGGCTGGGGAGGATGCAATAATTTGTTAAAGAGGATGTCCAGACTTTGGGTTCAAGTCTTCAGACAGACTGTGTTATTGCAGGCTTCTAAATCCTCAGAGCACACACAATGTGTATTATCAGACAGGGAAGGCCCATGGTTATGTGGCCCTTCCCAGCCTAAAAATAGCAGCCCGCAGGCACCCCAGAAGTGAGCTGCTATTTTCAGGCTGGGAAACATCAAATAACCATAAGCCTTCCAGTCTGATAATAACAGCCCCAGCTATCTACTTTGCCTTGGCTGGTTATCAAACAAGGGGATTTCCATGACGTTTTTTTAAATAATTATTATTATTTTTCTTTTTTTTTTTAAATTGCTTGGGGTCCCCTCTATTTTTAATAACCAGCCAAGGTAAAGCAGACAGCTGAGAGTTGCAGCCCGTGGTTGTTTGCTTTACCTTCGCTGGTTATCAAAAATAGATGGGAGTCCACATAATTTTGTTTGTAGTTTATTTATTTTGTTCACAGCAGGGTATAGGCATCTTCCACATGCCGAAAAGCTTATTGATTGGCTGCGCTGCAGCCTTTTAACAAGCTTTATTAGCATACAAACAGCACCCGAACTCCGAACTTGTTGAAAAGTCCATGTACGAGTTCTAGTCCTGGACCCCGAACTGTACAATTCAGGTTCCCTCATCCCTACTAATCATATCAAGAATTGACTCCAAAAATGTTGAGGTTCTCAATTAAATTGGTGTGCTTCCATTGTTTTTATAGGGGGTTTTCAATTTTGGATACGTTTTCTCCCACTTCTGCAGTATGTTTAAAAAGCAAACTACTCTTTACTCACCCTCCCCGGGTCCTATGCGGATTCTCACCCTCTGCTCCCAGTGTCTGTCATTGTCGGCATCGCTGACATCATGTTGACAATGCTGCTGCCAATCGGTGAGCTCAGCGGTTCTGCCTGGGGGAGAGGGGGGAAAGGGTCCACAGAAAATTAGAGGGGGTTCAACTGAGGTTCAACTGAGAATGCAATTCTATTACTGTAGCTCGTTCTGCACTAATAGGGGTTGTCTAACAAGATGCATAGAGTTCCCTTCATTAATGGCACATTTCTTGTAAGCTGTATCAGAGTCTTGCCACCATATTATGGAGTCCTATATGAGTGATAAACATGCACTCAGCACGGTTTATTTAGCTTTAAAATATGCAGAACTCATTTCAGTTAATAATGTTTTCTAGAATCATTCAGTGCAATTACTGAATTACCATCTATCTGTGCTTCGTATGGAGAAAATGGTTTGGCTTGGCCAATTCATTTTGTATTTCATTCTAATGAATAATGACATTTTTAAGGACAACGAAAGACCTTTGTTACAGAGAATATTGGGAAGTAATTTATTTTCATTTCTGAAATAATCCCGCAGTTTCCTGTACAAGTCTGCTTATTTCATTTACCTGCAGTGGTAAATCTCATTTTAGCAGAATAATTTGTTTTGCTGAATAATTTTCTTAATGTTATTAAAAACGTCTGGATGAGGTGTTGTGAAATGGTGCCAATGCCATCTGTCGGGTCCAATTTTGTGTCTTGCTTTGATGTTGAAAAGCATTTCTGTTTGCCTTTGTGAATGTGCTTGTACTCTGTTATATTCAGAGGAACCTGATAGTTTGGTGTCTCTATTGGGAGTCATCTAAAGGAAGATGACCAGTGAGCATAATATATGATGGACCTGGAAACACAGATGGGCATGCTATGGTCATGCATACTACCTACAGGCAATCTCCAGTATGCATAAAGGATAGAATTTATGAGGCAAATGGGTTAGATGGCTGAAGTTAAAAAGGCTGAAGCCTATAAGATGGATGTGTCAGATGCAGTGGTTTAATAATGACCTATGGCTAGTGTTGGAGTAGCTAAAAGTTAATGCACTCAGCGTGAGAGTAGATCAAGTAGACAGATATAGTGATAACCAGAAGACTATAGCGCTCACAAACCGACGTTGTACACACCAGTGATAAGTAACATATGCGGGGTAAAATTGAGATCAAATAACTTGCCTGAAAAATACACCAGACTAGGTGAGTAGATGGATGTGTGTCCTCATCTGGAGGTTCATAGTAGGCTGCAGAGGTTACAGGTGGTGTGCATGCCTGTGGTGAAGTTATTCACCTCGGGACTGGCAGCAAGTGCAAGGTATGGAGGTGTTCTGCGAGACGGGTTTCAAGGGGTGAATGCTAATTCTACCCCGCAGGATGAGCGGTGTGCGGCAAGGAGCTAGCGTCTGTATCTAGGAGCCCCGACTGGCGGCTTCCCTGGATACCCGAATGCACGCGTGAAGAGAGCATGTGACGTCACAGGACTCAAGAATCTCCAGTATGCCTCTGGTTATAGTCCATTTCACCATTACGTTACTTCATTCTGTTACATTTCACATGGTGCTGGTCATAACCCCAAAAAGCAAGTATAGCTTAATGATAAATTAAAAATTTTATTTTAAAGGTAACATGGGAAGTTGTACATGCCGTCCAATCTGTGGACAGCACGTGTGAGCAAAATATACACTTTTTCTGCCATTGGGACTCCAAATTAATAAGATTTGTTTTACATGCACTTGGGAAATCAATGCAGCACACACGCTTTGTGGTGTACTTAAAATTTCTGCCTAATTACATCATGTGACCAGTTTATATAGTATCCCAAACAAAGAAATAACTTCTCAGAACAACAATAAGACAATAGGGGCGTGAACAGAAAGGTGAAACTTCCCTGCCCATCAGTATTAGCTGAGCCCTATGACATCATTCAGTTGTAAGACAAGATGGTTTCTATAAGAACAAAATGGATAGTATTCTCTCACACCACGGTATAGAGACGGAGAAGCTCAGTGGAATTGTATATGGGTTTGTAGGAAATGATTTAGTATAACTTGATTGAAATCCTTGGTGTCTCTGTATACATGAGTCCAGTGGGCAGTCCTGCTAGTGATTGATATCCATAACTGCATGCACATTCATGCAGGGAAGACTGTCAATCACTGAATAGTACCGCCCACTGGACTCATGCATACAAACACAAAGGATTTTAATGAATAAAATATAAGTTTTACTGTAATTTTTCCAACAAAAATGTATATAACTCTGATCAGCTCCTCCTGCTCTATAACATACTGCGTGTAGATCAGATAACAATTTCACCATGACAGGTTCCCATTAATGTACCTGAACATGATGGTGATTGCAGGCTCCTTGTGTATACAGTGCATTGCTTAACATCCATTCCTATCCCTGAAATTGAACTGTAATTACTGACGGGAACCTGTGAAAGGAAATGTAACATGAAATTGTTTTCGACTGACTTAATGGATATAGATTAGCATGAGCCTCAGGGCTTGTACAGAATGTAGTGGATCCTTTTAGGTTTAAAAGATTTCTATGTCTCATAAATGGCAATTCTGGTGACTTACAAAACCTTCTGGTCTTCAAACAGATTCCCTTTGTTTCAAATTACCTTAATAAAATTATCAAATTAATATCTCACACATTATTAATAATGGCAGCTAAACCCCTAACACCTTGGGTAGGCGATAACTTGCTTATTGCTGAGGATACAATTTTTGGGATCCTCAGCAATCCAGTGATTGGAGCTCTACAATCCACCTGAATGAAGCGGAAGTGCGCATGCTTGGTCTCCACCCCATTCAGAGTCTATGAGATTGTCAAAAAAAGCCAAGTGCTGTAGTTGCCAGTGCCTCACAATGAATGTAGAGGAGGCTGTATACGCGCACCTTTAGTCGACACAGGACATAGCTGCAGAGCCCCATTCCTTTGTTCCAGAAGTCCCATTTTGGGATTTCTGGTGTTAAGAGCAATTGGACCAACAACGATCAGTGACTGGGCTGCCAGTGATCATGAATATGAGAAGCTGTGTAAGGCTAAGTTCACATGTCCTGTAGTCATCTATTAGAACGGATCCGTTGGGAAAGTGATTTCTGCCGGATCCTTTTTTTTTATTTAACATTGGCGTCTATGAAGAACGGATACGTTAATGGATTGCTATTTATCCATCCATTGTACTTGCATTTGTAACGGATCCGTTGTTTTCTTAACGGATCCATTACAAATGGACAATAAATAGCAATTCGTTAACAGAGCCGTTGTCCGTAGATACCACATGTGTAAATCGGATCCGTCCAACATCCGTTATTTAACAATGGACAAAAAAGTTGTTTTTGCACAACTTTTTGCAAACAGATCTCTAACGAATTCATGTAAATGGATGACTAAAGACCATGTGAACCCATCCTTACAGTGTTGGATACCTTACTAATTCATATATGTGGAAATTGGGAAAATATGTATAGCAAATATCCTAAAAAGTAAACTTAGCACTCTTAATATTATTTGGATTGTTTTTAATGATTATTTCTATGTTAGGTTTTAGTTTTTCCCTGTTTATAATGGTATATCTATAGTCCGCACCATGATACATTAATATATATATATATATGATTACTAGCTGTAGTACCTGGCATTGCCCAGGATAGTAACTGTCTCTCTCCCGCTCTCCCTCTCTCCCAGTCTCTGTCTCCCTCTCTGTCTGTCTATCGATCTGTCTGTCTGTCTCTCTGTCTCTTTCCCGGTCTGTCTCTGTCTGTCTCTGTTTTTTCCCTGTCTGTCTCTCTGTCTATCTGTCTCTCCCTGTCTGTCTTCTGCCTCTATCTTCTGTCTCTGTCTGTCTGTTTCTGTCTGTCTGCCTCTTTCCCTGTATGTCTGTTTGTCTCTGTCTATATTTGTTTGTCTGTCTCTGTCTGTCTGTCTCTCTGGTTGTCTGTCTCTTTCCTTGTCTGTCTCTATCTCTGTCTGTCTCTCTGTCTGTCTCTTTCCCTGTATGTCTGTCTGTCTGTTTCCCTGTCTGCCTCTGTCTGTGCTTCGGTCTGTCTGTATCTTTCCTTGTCTGTCTCTTTTCCTGTCTGTCGCTTTCCCTGTCTGTCTCTTTCCCATCTGTCTTTTTCCCTGTCTCTTTCCCTGTCTGTCTCTTTTCCTGTCTGCCTCTGTCTTTCCCTGTTTGTCTCTTTCTATTTCCCTTTCTGCCTCTTTCCCTGTCTGTCTCTATCTCTTTCCCTGTGTTCCTCTGTCTGTCTGCCTCTGTCTGTCTCTTTCCCTGTCTGCCTCTTCCTCTGTCTCTGCCTGCGTCTGTTTGCGTCTGTCTGTGCCTATGTCTATCTGTCTCTATCTCTGTCTCTATCCGTCTCTCCACCGATATCATATTACCTCACACATATGCTTCTTATACTAAGAATCTCCTTCTTTGACTATAGCAACCAATCACAGCTCCTGTTAATAACCTGTAGCTCCCAGCTCCATTGACTTTAATGGAGGCAGGTTTTTTGGTGAATAACTGTAAAATGTGGGGTTACATTTTCTGCTCAAAACATAGTCTACAACCTTCCCTGAGTCAAATGAGGCTTCTGTGCAAAATTTTGTGATTGTAAATGTGATGGAGCAGATTCCTTTAGCGGACATACACACACACACACACACACACACACACACACACACACACACACACACACATACATAAACACACACACACACACATACATACATACATACATACATACATACATACATACATACATACACTCAGCTTTATATATTAGATCTCAGCACAGGAACTTTATTTCAACACATCGAATTGTAGAAATTATTATTATTCCAAGATCTATTGATTAAATTAACTTTATGGGAAAACCTCTTTAAGGCAGTTCCTCTTGCCAAAAGCATCCATAACGTTTTTAACTAGAATCTAAATTTGTTATACTTTACACATCCCCCATGGAAAAAAGCCAAAGTCTTGTTTGTATCTTTATTCGCGTCTCCTGTGTAAAGTGACAAGTAGCTAACAGATGATATTTAGCTTTGCGGTACACAAATGAAGCATGTATGGTTGGTGGTCCTTCAAGTCTGGGTCTGATTTAAGGATTTCCTAGTGCTTATTTTATATGCCCATCATCTTATCCCAATCCTCATGGTAATCAGTAATTAATCTGATATAACTGTTATTTTTCAGATTAGTCCTGTCGGTTCGTGCTAATAGCAGAATTGTATGTTCTCCGCATCATCCTTTTGGAGTAGTTAGTTTCTAATCGTTTGAGCTTTGATTCTTAAAGAAGTTGTCCAGTTACCAAAACTGTTTTTTTTTTTTCTGATAAATCTTGCTAATATGTGCCCCACAACACATCTATTATGTTTTTTCAGCAAAATTACCTTTCATTGTGCACTAGCAGCACATGCTCATTGCTGGCTCCAGCTCTGATGGGGTTAATCTCTCCTCTGACTTCCTGTGTTCAGTTCCTACAAGTCCCAGAATTCTTTGTGGCTCTAGGGCGGTGTCTAGCTTATCTAACACACCCATTGTGTCTAATACACCCACTCTGCTCTCACCCAAACCCTCCTCCCTGCCTCTTCCCAGTGGATGCACTGAGATCAATTACACAGAGACAGCAGCAGCTCTACACAGCCAGGGGAAGAAAGTGTGTGTGCGCGTATATACAGTGTGTGTGTATGTGTGCGCGTATATACAGTGTGTGTGTATATACAGTGTGTGTGTGCGTATATACAGTGTGTGTGCGCGTATATACAGTGTGTGTGTGTATATATACAGTGTGTGAGTGAGTGTGTATGTGTGTGTGTATGTCATACTCACCTGTCTGCAGGGTCCGGGTGCCATGCCTGCTTCCAGCCCCTGTCTCGGTCCCGCCGTTTCGGCTGTGTGCAGTCTCCCCGGTGCATGCACGAAGCTTGCAGGACCTGGCCGTGGATCACCTGATGCAGTCACCTGACGCATCAGCTGATCGTAGTGTCGCCGGCTTTTTCGCGCCCGGCCGGCTATCAGCTGATCCTGCCGTCAGGGGACTTCATCAGCTGATTACCGGCCGCTCCTGCAATGATGGGCCAGGATCAGACTCCGCTCCAGGAGCTGCCGGTCATCAGCACAGACGTGAGTATTTATTTATTTATTTATTTTTTTTGCACTGATGCTTCAGCTGATTGTATAATCGGCTTTTATACAATCAGCTGATGTATGATGTGATTCACATCCTTTAACCTGACACATCATCTGATCGCTTTGCCTTCCAGCAAACCGATCAGATGATATTGGATCCGGATTGGACGACGCGGGACCCTAACCCAGGATTACTGCGGAGGGGGGTTTATTTCAATAAAGATGGAGTCACTAATTGTGTTGTGTTTTATCTCTAATAAAAAAATTTTTCTGTGTGTTGTGTTTTTTGTTTTTTTTTATCATTACTAGAAATTCATGGTGGCCATGTCTAATATTGGCGTGACACCATGAATTTCGGGCTTAGGGCTAGCTGATAATATACAGCTAGCCCTAACTCCATTATTACCCGGCTAGCCACCCGGCATCAGGGCAGCTGGAAGAGTTGGATACAGCGCCAGAAGATGGCGCTTCTATGAAAGCGCCATTTTCTGGGGTGGCTGCGGACTGCAATTCGCAGTGGGGGTGCCCAGAAAGCTTGGGCACCCTTCACTGTGGATTCCAATCCCCAGCTGCCTAGTTGTACCCGGCTGGACACCAAAATTAGGCGAAGCTCACGTCATTTTTTTTTAAATTATTTCATGAAATTCATGAAATAATTAAAAAAAAAAAAAGGGCTTCTCTATATTTTTGGTTCCCAGCCGGGTACAACTAGGCAGCTGGGGGTTGGGGGCAGCCCGTACCTGCCTGCTGTACCCGGCTAGCATACAAAAATATGGCGAAGCCCACGTCATTTTTTTTTTCTTTTTGGTTAAAAAACTGCATACAGTCCTGGATGGAGGATGCTGAGCCTTGTAGTTCTGCAGCTGCTGTCTGCTCTCCTGCATACAATGAACATTTTGAATAAGGAAATGACATCAGACCTTTTTTATTTTTTTCATCAACAATCTTTAATGGCATTGTGCACTGATTAAAAACGCAGTGAGCAAAAACGCAGCAAAAAAGGCACCAAATCGCGGCAAAAACGTGACATGCAGCACCGCAGATGACAGAGCAGAGCAAGTTGGTGACATGCTCTGCTCTGACACATAGTGTGCTGCATGTCACTGTATCCACTCTGGGACTTGTTGTGCAGGTGACCGGATGATACATGTCACTAACTGCCCCACTCTGTGATTTCTGCTGCATAGTACCAACTGTATACACTCTCACCTGCACAACAAGTCCCATAGTGGAGACAGTTAGTGACATGTAGCATCCGGTCACCTGCACAACAAGTGCCAGAGTGGTGAAAGATAGTGACATGCAGCACACTATGTGTCAGAGCAGAGCATGTCACTGTCTCCACTCCGCTGACCTCACAGCCCGTACACGCTGCGATGGATGCAGGGGGACACAGAACAAGTAATCGGCCGACACTGGAGTCATCTGATTACTTGGGATGAATTGAGCAGTAAAATGCTCTGGTGCTCGATGGGCGAAGCCCATGCCGATTTTTTTTAAAAAAAATTCATTAAAAATAAAAAAACAAAAAAATCACATTGTTTGTGGGCTCCCGCTGCATTTTCTGTTGCTAAGGGTAACCAAAGCAGCTACTGGCTGCTAGCCCCAGCTGCTTGGTGTTACTTTCACTGGCAATAGAAATGCAGGGAAGCATTTTTTTTTTTTATAAAGGTTTTTCCCTGAAAACGTTTTTAAGAAAATGACGTGGGCTTCGCCATATTTTTGTATGCTAGCCAGGTACAGCAGGCAGGTACGGGCTGCCCCCAACCCCCAGCTGCCTAGTTGTACCCGGCTGGGAACCAAAAATATAGAGAAGCCCTTTTTTTTTTTTTATTTCATGAATTTCATGAAATAATTAAAAAAAAAAAATGACATGGGCTTCGCCGAATTTTTGAGTCCAGCCAGGTACAACTAGGCAGCTGGGGATTGGAATCCGCAGTGAAGGGTGCCCAAACTTTCTGGGCCCCCCACTGCGAATTGCAGTCCACAGCCGCCCCAGAAAATGGCGCTTTCATAGAAGCGCCATCTTCTGGCGCTGTATCCAACTCTTCCAGTGGCCCTGGTGGCAGGTGGCACGCTGGGTAATAAGGGGTTAATACCAGCTATGTTTTACCCGCTGGTATAAAGCCCGAGATTCTTAATGTCAGGCCAAGGTTGACCTGGCCATTAAGAATCTCCAATAAAGGGTTTAAAAAAAAAAAGACCACACAGAGAAAAATACTTTATTAGAAATAAATACACAGACACAGTAGGGACTCCATGTTTATTACTCCCTCTCACCCCTCCACGATGGAGAGAGTTCTGTACTGACCATGCCAGGAGAGAGCGAGGGAAAAGAGAGAGAGCGAGGGGGGGGAGGAAAAGAAAGCGAGCGGGGGGGGAGGAAAAGAGAGCGAGCGGGGGGGAAAGAGAGCGAGGGGGGGGGAAGAGAGCGAGGGGGGGAGAAGAGAGCGAGGGGGGAGGAAAAGAGGGCGAGGGGGGAGGAAAAGAGAGCGAGGGGGGGAGGAAAAGAGAGCGAGGGGGGAGGAAAAGAGAGCAAGGGGGGAGGAAAAGAGAGCGAGGGGGGAGGAAAAGAGAGCGAGGGGGGAGGAAAAGAGAGCGAGGGGGGGAGGAAAAGAGAGCGAGGGGGGAGGAAAAGAGAGCGAGCGGGGGGGAAAGAGAGCGAGCGGGGGGGGAGAACAGAGCGAGGGGGGAGAGAAGAGAGCGAAGGGGGAGGAAAAGAGAGTGAGGGGGGAGGAAAAGAGAGCGAGGGGGGAGGAAAAGAGCGCAGGGGGGAGGAAAAGAGAGCGCAGGGGGGAGGAAAAGAGAGCGCGGGGGGAGGAAAAGAGAGCGCGGGGGGAGGAAAAGAGAGCGCAGGGGGGAGGAAAAGAGAGCGCGGGGGGAGGAAAAGAGAGCGAGGGGGGAAGAGAGCGAGGGAAAAGAGAGGGGAGAGGAGAGAGGGATAAGAGGGGGGCAGAGAAGAGGGCGAAGAGGGGAGGGGGAGAAGAGTGGGGGGAGAGAAGAGAGTGGGGAAAGAACAGGGGGGGGCAGAGGTGCTCTGTCACCAACTGTCTCCACTCTGTGACTTGTGGTGCAGGTGACAGAGTGCAGATAGTTGGTCCCATGCAGCAGGACAGATGGCAGAGCACAGCGGTGACATGCCTGTCAGTGTCTTGCTGCTGGGAGGAGCAGATGATCACACTGCCCGACACTGGCCGCTCTCCTGACATCGCAGCAGAGCGGGCGGGTGGACAGTGTGATCACATACTTACGTGCAGGGGGGGAAGCTGAAGACCCCCCCCCCTGTACTGCACACTGGCGCCCCGTGTCTCACCATCTGCAGGACGCCTCCGCTCCACACTGACGTCCTCCGGATCCTCCCCTCGATGCTGAGCTGTGACGTGCGGTAGTCACCGCCCACAGCCCTGTCACTCAATCTGAGTGGCGCCGGCATCCTGTGACGTACCCGTCTTGTTTGAGAGCCCGGAAATGCCGGGACGTCAGAGGATGCCGGCGGCCACAGCTCCAGGGGGTCATGTGACCGGCACTGAGCGTGCAGGATAGCGCCGCTCAGTGCCAGAACTGGAAACAGAAGCCAAAGGAGAAAACGCCTAGAAAGGTAAGTAGAGCTCATACAGAAAATAAAAAAAATGGGTGAACCACCCCTTTAAGGATTCAAAGTGAAATGATGTTGGAGGAGGAATTTCCCTTTCAGGACTGCCCTTATGGTGATTGCAGACCGGGCTCTCTTTGAATCCAGTTAGCTGGAAGTTACATCTATTTCTTTCTAGAAACCTTCATGCTAATTCAATTCTCACAGTCCTCACTTTCTTGTCATCCCACATTCCACACATCCTAAGCTCACCTCTCATTTTTTTACAGATATATTATTGTTTTGTTTTTGTTTTTTTTTTATTTTTCACAGATGCTGGATTTTACTGTATAATTCTGGATTTGCAGTCATGGCCAAAACTATTAGCAGCCTTAAAATAGATACAGAAAATGAAGTATTTCTCCTAGAAAATTATTGCAATTACACATGTTTATTTCCTGTTTGTATTGGAATAACACTAAAAAAGCTGAGAAAAAAAATGCAAATTGGACATAATTTCACATATAACTACAAAAATTGGCCAGACAAAATTGTTGGTACCCTCGACTTAATATTTGGTTGCACACCCTTTGGAATAAGTAACTGTAATTAATCGCTTACTATAACCATCAGCAAGCTTCTTACACCCCTAAACTGGAGTTTTCTACCACTCTTCTTTTTCAAACTGCTCCAGTTCTCTCAGATTTGAAGGCGCTTTTTCCCCACAGCAATTTTAATATCTCTCAACATGTGTTCAATGGGATTTAGATCCGGACTCATTGCTGCCACTTCAGAATTCTCCAGCACTTTATTTCCATCCATTTCTGAGTATGTCTTGAAGTGTTTGGGGGTCATTGTCCTGCTTAAAGACCCATGGCCTAGGATGCATACCCAGATTCCTGACACTGGGCACTACATTGCAACCCAAAGTCCTTTGGTAATCTTCAGATTTCATGATGCCTTGCACTCAGTCAATGCACCTGATGCTAGAGTCAGTAAAACAAACCCAACACTTCTTTGAGCCAACACCATATTTGACTGTAGGTACTGTGTTCTTTTCTTTGAAGGCATCATTCCATTTTTGGTAAACAGAATGATGTACTTTACCAAACAGCTCTATCTTGGTCTCATCTGTCCACAATATGCTTTACCAGAAGGATTTTGGCTTACTCACTTACATTTTGACAAACTGCAGTCTAGCTTTATCCTGTCTCTATGTCAGCATTGGGTTCTCATGGGTCTCCTGCCATAGGGTTTTATTTCACTCAAATTTTGACGGATAGTTAGTGCTGACACTGATGCATTCTGAGCCTGCAGTACAGTTTGAATTTCTTTGGAACTTGATTGGGGTGAAATATTCGCCATCCTGTATTGCAACCTTTCATAGATTATTCTCTGCCATCTTCGTCCAGGAAGATACAGTGCCATGGGTTGTAATTATATTGCTCACCATGGACAAACCAAAATCAAAATCTTTGGAGATGGATTTGTAACCTTAAGATTGTTGATATTTTCACCAATTTTGGTTCTCCTGTTTATGTTCTCCATTCTTTAGTGTAGCACACACAATGCAAAGATTGAGACAACTTCTCCCTTATTTATCTGGCTTTAGTTATGACTTTCATATTGCCCATGCCTGTTACTTCCACATGTGCATTTGAAAGAGCAAACATGCTTGAAACAAAGTTGTTTACCCACAATTTTGGAAAGGTGCCATCTATTTTGTCCTGCCCATTTCTTTCCAAGTATGTCCAAATTGCTTTTTTTTCTTTTTTTTCCTCTGTGTATAATAAAATGAGGAAAATACTTCATTTTCTGGAACAATTTTAAGGGTGCGAACACTTTCATCCATGACAATATTTGGATATTTAGATCCTGTCTGTATATATTATTACTTGTGTTTTTTGCTTATGGCATCTGCATAAATGGTGTTTTTGAAAATCTTCAGGCTTATCTATGGTGTTTTAATCACATATTATAGTAGTATTTAGCGATCATATTCTGGTGTCACTGTTTCTAAACTTTTTTATAGCTTTATTTCTATATACAGGTTATGTAACTGTTGCTATGTTTAATTAGTGTATCCGCACTTTTCACCAGAGCTACTTTTCCATTTACAATACGTACCCTAATTTGGTCTCCGCCTTGATGTTCAATAATCGCCCTCACTTAGCAGGGATCTTTTTCCATTGACATCTGGCGTTATATTAATATAAATATATATAACATATTTTTTAGACTCTAAAAAATATTATTTTCTTATTTAGTGCTGTATGACCTCTAACAAATGTGCCCTCATTTGGTTTTTATTCATAGCTCAAAGAAAAGTCATGAGTCAAACAGAGTTCTGTAAGTTAACCTTTTGCTTTTGCCCAAATTGGCTAATTGTTTTTAAGTTTGATCCCAAAGCTCTAATGGAAATTGTCTATGAAATTCTGACTGAATGCATGAATTTTCATGTTCCTGCTTGAAAAATGTATCTGGCATCTTGGTTCATTTTTTGGTAATTATTAGCTAGTTGCTTGTGAAGTGTGTACTTACTAATCTTTTTGTCTTTTGGTGTATTTATGTAGACGATGTAATCTTGTAAAATACTTTAATAGAGCATGATAACATAATTTTTTATTGTAGATATTGATTTGCTTGTCATAAAACAGTTGTGATCTCTATCCAAAGTGAACAAAAAAAATCCCCGAATCATTTCATAAGTAAAGTATCAATAAATTAAAAAAAAATAATAAAAAATATATATAATATCCACCCAATATACATCCGTTTACTGTTGCATAAATGGCTGAATTTATATATATATATATATATATATATATATATAATGTTTAAAAAAAATGTTAACAATTCCTCTCTTAATATCATCTTTTTCTTATTTCTATCCTCAGTTACAATCAAAGCTATGAAATATAAAAATAATTCTTTCCTATGTTTCTCAGGAGATCAGGCATTCTCTTCCTTCGTTCTATTCTCAGATTATGTTCTCGGTCTATTAGACAACGAGCTTCAGCACCTCCCACTAACCTTCATCCATTATTCAGGAAAAAAAGGGAGGGAACTGAATGATATTAAGACGTTTATACTGTACTCTGCAAGATTTCTACACTTTCGAAGACCAGCAAAAAAAATCCTGCAGACTTTAAAAACAAAAAAACAAACAAACAAAAACAACCCCCAAGAAATCCACCAAGCCATTTTACTTCTTTTCACTTTAATTACTCTATGCATTATTTGTTTTGTTGTTCTTTTAAAAAGATCCATGCTTGTGAGTAATAAACTAAGAGTAGAAGTACGATCTGTATCATGTTTACTGGGCATATCTCATACAGTGCCTCAACTCCCTTGGCATTTTTTGTGATTTGCTACCTTACAACCTGGACTTTCACTGTTTGATTTTCAGGATTTGCATCCATTCATGTAAAGAACATGCTACAACTGTGAACATTTGATTTTTTTCTTTTTATTGTGAAGCAAATAACAATTAGGACAAAATAACTGAAAATATCAGCTTGCATTCACCCCCCCCTAAAGTCAGTACTTTGTATCGCCTCCTTTTACGGCATTTACAGCTGTACGTTGCTTTGGATACGTTTTTATGACATATTTATTATTAGATATTTATTTGTTAGCAAAATTAACAATTTAAAGGGAATCTGTCAGCAGATTTTTGCTACCTCATCTGAGAGCAGCATGAGGCAAGAAGGCTCTGAATTTACTGATGTATCACTTAGATTACTGGGTGCAGCCATTCTGACACAGTGAACGATTTTGTATGTAGTAGAGTACATATCCATAGATAGAAGCTGCTAATCACAGAAGGGGGCAGAGTCGGACTAGTGCTCATGCAGCTGCTGAGACCCACTAATGATAAAGATAAGAGGCTTAAGCTAACATTCCAGGTAAACAAAGGCAGAATTTGAGATAAGACAGGCAGGGCTGATTTTTTTGGTTTTAACTATTACAGTATGCTGTCTTCAGATAACATTGCAGAAACCTGCTGACAGAGTGCTTTTAAAAACAAATAATAAATAACATGAGAGTGAACAAGAAGAAGACGGACAATAAACACATGTAATACAACTTGAGTGGAATGGGAACAGGCCGCAAGGGTTTATTGTAAATCATAGACCAATAGACGTTTATTTTTGCAAAATTGATTTGGACTAGTGATGAGCGAGTACTAAAAAGCTCGGGTGCTCGAAGCTCGGGCCGAGCCTCCCAAGATACTCGTGTACTCGGGCCGAGCAACGAGCCCAATGTTATCCTATGGGAGACCCGAGTATTTTTGTGAAATGACCCCCCGGCAGCATGGAGAAACCCTAAAAATGTCACAAAAGTCTCAGAAGAGTGCTCAAATGACATGGCAACAGCATGGGGAAGACCCCTTGAAGCATTTATCACTGAAAAGTCACAGCTGTGAACAATTTTGTCCGCGTTTTACGCCATTTTTACGGACTCACCAGAAAACCTTCCAAAATGACCCCAAAATGATTTTTCATGGCGGAAATGTTAAGGGCACATACCCAATAGTGAGATAGAGCTGGTGTATGTTACTTTTTGAGATTAATACATGAAAGATTTTACGTGAAAACATTGTGTGGCACTCCGATGTCCCTGAGAAGAGACGTACATGAAGGCCTCTTGAGTCTAATGTGCCCATTTTGAGGAAGTGAGTCTTTGTAGTATTTTCCTTTGCCAGGGCAGTCCAAAATTGTGAGGTTCACCAATGCCCCTGCATACAGACGTGCATGAGGGCCTGTAAACCTGAAGTGCCCATTGGAAGGAAGTGGGTCTATTGTAGTATAGCCCTTAGGCAGGGCAGCCAAAAATTGGGAGGCTCCACGTTGTCCCTGGGTAGAGACGTGCATGAGGGCCTTTAAACCTGAAGTGCCCATTGTAAGGAAGTGGGTCTATTTCAGTATAGCCCTTTGCCAGGGCAGCCAAAAATTGGGAGGCTCCACATTGTCCCTGGATAGAGACGTGCATGATGGCCTTTAAACCTGAAGTGCCCATTGTAAGGAAGTGGGTCTATTTCAGTATAGCCCTTTGCCAGGGCAGCCAAAAATTGGGAGGCTCCACATTGTCCCTGGATAGAGACGTGCATGATGGCCTTTAAACCTGAAGTGCCCATTGTAAGGAAGTGGGTCTATTTCAGTATAGCCCTTTGCCAGGGCAGCCAAAAATTGGGAGGCTCCACATTGTCCCTGGATAGAGACGTGCATGATGGCCTTTAAACCTGAAGTGCCCATTGTAAGGAAGTGGGTCTATTTCAGTATAGCCCTTTGCCAGGGCAGCCAAAAATTGGGAGGCTCCACATTGTCCCTGGATAGAGACGTGCATGATGGCCTTTAAACCTGAAGTGCCCATTGTAAGGAAGTGGGTCTATTTCAGTATAGCCCTTTGCCAGGGCAGCCAAAAATTGGGAGGCTCCACATTGTCCCTGGATAGAGACGTGCATGATGGCCTTTAAACCTGAAGTGCCCATTGTAAGGAAGTGGGTCTATTTCAGTATAGCCCTTTGCCAGGGCAGCCAAAAATTGGGAGGCTCCACATTGTCCCTGGATAGAGACGTGCATGATGGCCTTTAAACCTGAAGTGCCCATTGTAAGGAAGTGGGTCTATTTCAGTATAGCCCTTTGCCAGGGCAGCCAAAAATTGGGAGGCTCCACATTGTCCCTGGATAGAGACGTGCATGATGGCCTTTAAACCTGAAGTGCCCATTGTAAGGAAGTGGGTCTATTTCAGTATAGCCCTTTGCCAGGGCAGCCAAAAATTGGGAGGCTCCACGTTGTCCCTGGGTAGAGACGTGCATGAGGGCCTCAAAACCTTAAGTGTCCATTTTAAGGAAGTGGGTGTATTATAGTATAGCCCTTAGGCAGGGCAGCCAAAAATTGGGAGGCTCCACGTTGTCCCTGGGTAGAGACGTGCATGAGGGCCTCAAAACCTTAAGTGTCCATTTTAAGGAAGTGGGTGTATTATAGTATAGCCCTTAGGCAGGGCAGCCAAAAATTGGGAGGCTCCACGTTGTCCCTGGGTAGAGACGTGCATGAGGGCCTCAAAACCTTAAGTGTCCATTTTAAGGAAGTGGGTGTATTATAGTATAGCCCTTAGGCAGGGCAGCCAAAAATTGGGAGGCTCCACGTTGTCCCTGGGTAGAGACGTGCATGAGGGCCTCAAAACATTAAGTGTCCATTTTAAGGAAGTGGGTGTATTATAGTATAGCCCTTAGGCAGGGCAGCCAAAAATTGGGAGGCTCCACGTTGTCCCTGGGTAGAGACGTGCATGAGGGCCTCAAAACATTGTTCCCATTGCAAAGGAGCGGGTCTCCTGTCGTTGTAATGTCCATTCTGCAAAGAATGGGCGAAAAAATTTACCACTGGGGGTATACCTGAAACAAAGGCCTAAGTATTGCAATTTGTAACGGTCATCATCATGGTGGCGCATGAGGAGAAGGAGGAGGAGTCCAGCGATTATCCAAAGTCCAGAAGTGTGTACCCATGGGTGAGTGGAGGTACATGGCAAACTTTAAATTCCGCTCTCATTTGCTGGTGGTGTGGTGAAGTCTGGCCCAATCCAACCCTTGTTCATCTTGATCAGAGTCAGCCTGTCAGCATTTTCAGTTGACAGGCGGGTGCGTTTATCTGTAATGATTCCACCTGCGGCACTAAAAACACGCTCTGACAAAACGCTAGCAGCAGGGCAGGCCAGGACTTCCAAGGCGTAGAGAGCCAATTCATGCCACGTGTCCAGCTTGGATACCCAATAATTGTAAGGCACAGAGGAATGTCGGAGTACTGTTGTTCGATCTGCAAGGTACTCCTTCAGCATCTGGGCAAACTTAGGATTTCTTGTGGCACTACCCCGCACCTCAGGGGCTGTGGTACGTGAGGGGCTGAGAAAACTGTCCCACATCTTAAAGACTGTTCCCCTACCTCTGGCGGATTGGACTTGTGCCTCTCTCGGCTGTACGCCTCGGTTGTCCACTGATTCATGACCTATGCCGCTAGCGTTTTGTGAGGGGAATGCTTTGCCTACTTCCGTGAGTATGGCCTTCCGAAACTGCTGCATTTTGGTTGACCTCTCCTCCACGGGAATAAGAGACAAAAAGTTCTCCTTGT
Organism: Anomaloglossus baeobatrachus; assembly: GCF_048569485.1. NCBI lineage: Eukaryota > Metazoa > Chordata > Amphibia > Anura > Aromobatidae > Anomaloglossus > Anomaloglossus baeobatrachus. Next base: position 111,567,430 of record NC_134357.1, on the reverse strand, counting down.
AGCGTGGGTCTAACAGTGTTACCAACCAGTAATGATTGTCGGCCAAGATGTTCTTAACGCGAGGGTCACGAGACAGGCAGCTTACCATAAAGTCAGCCATGTGCGCCAGACTCTTAACAGCCAGGACTTCAGTAGCCTGACCAACAAGATGACTGAACATGCTGTCCTCCTCCTCCTCCTCCTCCTCCTCCTCCTCATCTACCCTGTCCTCTGGCCAGCCACGCTGAACCGAGGATATGACTGGTGTGCATGTCATATCCTCAATTTGGCCGGAGAGTTGCTCCATGTCTTCATCCTCCTCCTCGTCATAGTCCTCCACTGCACGTTGTGATGAGACGAGGCTGGGCTGTGTGTTATCACCCACACCCACTACTGTTTCTTGCTGCAACTCATCGCGCTCCGCCTGCAATGCATCATGTTTGTTTTTCAGCAGAGACCGTTTTAGAAGGCAGAGTAGCGGTATGGTGACGCTAATAATGGCGTCATCACCACTCACCATCTTGGTGGAGTCCTCAAAGTTTTGGAGGATGGTACATAGGTCTGACATCCATCTCCACTCCTCAGGTGTTATGTGTGGAGTTTGACCCATTTCCCGACGGCTTAGGTGATGCAGGTACTCAACAACTGCCCTCTTCTGCTCACATATCCTGACCAACATGTGCAGAGTTGAATTCCAACGCGTGGGGACATCACACACCAGTCTGTGAGCCGGAAGATGCAAACGGCGCTGAAAGCCGGCAAGGCCGGCTGAAGCAGTAGGTGACTTTCGAAAATGTGCAGACAGGCGGCGAACTTTTACCAGTAGATCAGACAGCTCTGGGTATGACTTTATAAACCGCTGAACCACGAGGTTGAGCACATGGGCCACGCATGGAACATGTGTCAGCTGGCCTCGCCTCAAAGCCGCCACCAGGTTCCGGCCATTGTCACACACGACCTTTCCTGGCTTTAGGTTCAGAGGTGTGAGCCAGTGATCTGCCTGCTGTTTCAGAGCTGTCCACAGCTCTTCTGCATTGTGGGGTTTGTCACCTATGCAGATTAGCTTCAGCACAGCCTGTTGCCGCTTTGCCGAGGCAGTGCTGCAGTGCTTCCAGCTTGTGACTGGTGTGGAGGGCACAGTGGATGAGGATGCGCAGGAGGAGGAGGAGGCTGAAGAGCATGACATTCCGGAGCTGTAGAGTGTGGGTGAAACACTGACTGAGGTAGGGCCTGCAAACCTTGGTGTGGGAAGGACGTGTTCCGTCCCTCGCTCAGACTGGGTCCCAGCTTCCACAATATTAACCCAGTGTGCCGTCAACGAGATGTAGCGGCCTTGCCCACAAGCACTTGTCCACGTGTCTGTGGTTAGGTGGACCTTGGGTGAAACAGCGTTGTTCAGGGCACGTGTGATGTTTTGTGACACGTGGTTATGCAACGCGGGGACGGCACACCGGGAGAAATAGTGGCGGCTGGGGACCGAGTAACGTGGGACAGCTGCCGCCATCAGGTCACGGAATGCTTCAGTCTCCACCAGCCTAAAAGGCAACATTTCCAGCGCAAGCAGTCGCGAAATGTTAGCATTTAGAACTGTGGCATGTGGGGTGTTGGCAGTGTATTTGCGCCTGCGTTCAAAGGTTTGCTGAATGGATAACTGAACGCTGCGCTGGGACAAGGACGTGCTTGATGATGGTGTTCTTTCTGCGTAGGCAACTGCAGGTGCAGGAGTGGAGGAGGCTTGTTCGCAGGCAGCATGGACAGAGGATTGGCTCGCATGCACAACCAGCGAAGACGTAGCAGTGACATCAGCAAGCACTGCTCCTCGACTCTGTTGTACTTCCCACAAAGTCGGGTGCTTGGCTGACATGTGCCTGATCATGCTGGTGGTGGTCAGGCTGCTAGTTTTGGTACCCCTGCTGATGCTGGCACGGCAGGTGTTGCAAATGGCCTTTTTTGAATCATCTGGATCCAACTTAAAAAACTGCCAGACTCGGGAAGACCTAACATTTGTACAGGCACCTTGTGTCGTCGTGTTGTTCCGGGGAACGGTTGCCTGACTTCTGCCTGGGGCCACCACCCTGCTTCTTACTGCCTGTTGTGATGCTACGCCTCCCTCCCCCTGTGCACTGCTGTCCTCGCTCTGCATATCCTCCTGCCAGGTTGGGTCAGTTACTGGATCATCCACCACGTCGTCTTCCTCTTCCGCACCCTGCTCCTCCTCCTGACTTGCTGACAATTGTGTCTCATCATCGTCCACCACTTGTTGAGACACGTTGCCAACTTCGTGAGAACGTGGCTGCTCAAATATTTGGCCATCTGTACAGACGATCTCCTCATGACCCACTTCAATATGAGCTGGCGAGAGGCCAGAATGTGTGAATGGAAACGTGAACAGCTCTTCCGAGTGTCCAAGTGTGGGATCATTAATGTCCGAGGAGGACGTGTACTCAGCCTGGTGGTAGGAAGGAGGATCAGGTTCAGAAATGTGCGGTGCAGTATCACGGCTACTGACACTTGACCGTGTGGAAGACAGAGTGTTTGTGGTGGTGCCAATCTGACTGGAAGCATTATCTGCTATCCAACTAACAACCTGTTGACACTGGTCTTGGTTCAAGAGCGGTGTACTGCTGCGGTCCCCAAGAATTTGGGACAGGACGTGCGAGCGACTAGATGTGGCCCTTTGTTGTGGCGAAATTAGAGCTTGCCCACGACCTCGGCCTCTGCCTGCACCACCATCACGTCCACTTCCTTGTTCCTTGCCAATGCCCTTGCGCATTTTGCAATGCTGTGCACTGCTGACGTGTATATTCACTACTTGTGCGTTATATCAAAGTGTGTGGAAATTGCACACAAGTGCACCTGTACGCTGCCACCAACAGGCACACACGTGCGGTTTTAAAAACCAAGCACGGACGCAATAATAACCTAACAGGTTTTTTTGGGGAGCGACAATTACAGACAAGTCAGACACTATCTGGACTGTTTTACACTGTGTACACCAGCCCCAGATATGATGAAGGCTGGTATACGGTCACCACTACCCTGCCTGCCTGCCTGCCTGTATACTGGTACAATAGTCCTGACAAGGACTCTTTTGGTCACTAGCCTGTATTCAGACCTGGCTATACCCTGCCTGTATATAGCAACAGTAGTCCTCAGAAGGACTCTGCTACTGTACTCCGACCTGGCTATACCCTGCCTGCCTGTATACAACTAGAATAGTCCTGAGAAGGACTTTTGGTCACACTGTTTGCAGCCCTGCAACTGAAAAAGCTATAAAGGGCCGCAAAGCTTTCCCTGAATCAGCGACACTCTCCCTACACTGAATGTCTGAATAGCTGTGAGCAGAGCACAGCGCGCCGGCCGATATAAAGGCTCGGTCACGCTGTGCAGGCCGGCCAATCACTGCAATTCCACAACTAACAGGGCTGTGGCATTGCAGTGGTCTGCCAGCCAATCCCTGCATGAGGGCTGGCTCTCAAAAGAGCGCCAACATGCAGAAATGAAGACCACGAGTACAGCACGAGTATCGCGAGATTACTCGGTCCCCGCCGAGCAGCCCGAGTACAGCGATACTCGTGCGAGTACCGAGTAGTGACAAGCATGCTCGCTCATCACTAATTTGGACAATAGTTGAATTGCACTTAGTTAAACAGGTGCTGAATGCATAACTTTGAACTCAAAATTGTATATAATTATCCAGTATTGCACGGGCCCATCAAAGTGCCAAGTGCAATATATAAGATTTGTTTGTGATTATGCCATATAGCATGGTGTCAATCCCTATTTTTTACTAAATTAGAAGTATTAGCTAAGATGTGTGTGTGTATGTGTGTATGTATATTTATATATATATATATATATATATATATATATATATACATATACATCTTGATCCGTTGATACACATCTTGATACACATTGATCCGTTTACTGCTGCATAAATGGCTGTGTGTGTATATATGTATATATATATATATATATATATATATATACGGTGTGTGTGTATATTTATATATATATATATATATATATATATATATATATATATATATATATATATATATATATAAATTCAGCCATTTGTGCAACAGTAAACGGATGTATATTGGGTGGAGTCCCCTTTAAATGTCCAAATCTACATGGAGTGCTAGTAACACCACAGAATTATATATAGTAAAGATATTCTATGAGGTCCCTTGAATTATAGGATCTGCAAGGCAGGTGAAGCCATAATTTCACTGATAAGGGAAGAATAACATATTATATTTAGAATGACTAAAATGTCAGTGATGATAAAGGTAAATATTAATTAACAGAATCAGCTCTAGTGTTTAACAATATATCTCAACCACTTATCCCGGGAATACATTTACATGAGGGGAGGAAAAGTAAAGTGCATAGTGCTGCACTCGCATTCCCATCCAGAAAAACCCAAGTCATGATCATATACAATGATGTAATATTATTTATATGTTTTTCTAGGCTGTGAATATTATTATATTTTATTATGACTTGGGGTTTTCTGGATGGGCGTGGAAGCACTATGCACTTTACTTTTCCTCTTCTCATAGCTCTGACAAAAAAAAATCCCCACAGCATGATGCTGCCACCACCATGTTTCACTGTGGGGATGTTGTTTTAAGGCTGATGAGCTGTGTTGGTTTGGCACCAGCCATAGTGTTTACCTTGGTGATCAAAAAGTTCCACTTTGGTCTCATCTGTCCACAGCACCTTTCTCTATATATTTGGGGAGTCTCCGATATGTCTTTGGCAAACTGTAAAAGGAACCTTCCAATTTTTGGCAGTAAGTAAAGGCTTTTTTTGTCACTACTCTTCAATAAAGGTCAACTCTATGGAGTGTATAGCTTATTGTGGTCTCATGAACAGATACTCCAGTCTCTGCTTGAGAACTTTGCAGCTCCTCCAGGGTTACCTTTGGTCTCTGTGCTGCCTCTCTGATTACTGTCCTCCTTGCCCGGCCTGAGAATTTGGCAGGAGGCCTTTCTTGGCAGGTTTGTTTTGGTACCATGATCTCTCCATTTGATGATAGTGGATTTGATGGTGATCATCAGAGATTGGGATATTTTTTAGAACCCAGCCCTGACTTGTACTTCCCAACAACTTTTGTCTCTGACTTGTTTGGAGATCTCTTTGGTCTTCATGGTGTTGTTTGGTTAGTGGTGCTTCTTGCTTAATGGTGTTGCAGTATCTGTGGCCTTTCAGAAAAGATGTGACTATACTGACAGACCATGTGACACATAGATTGCAAACAAGTGGACTTCCTTTCACTAAGTATGTAACTTATGAAGGTAATTGCTTGCACTAGTAATTATTAGAGGTTTTAAAGCAAAAGGGGTGAATATGCACACGGCAATTTTTATTTATTTTATCACATAAATTTAATTTTTCACTATATTTTTCTCACTTGACTACCCCAACTTAGACTCATGCAGAACAGGCAAATTGGATTAAAAAAATATTTAAACATAGGTTGTATGTAACAAAATATGTAAAAAGCCCAGGGGGTGAATTCACAAGGCACTATAGATATGTACTAAAGGCTTTTAGAGCTCACACACCCCCACCCATTGTCCTTGTGATTTGAGATACAACATTTTTTTCAGAAGCTGGTGAACTTGTTTAACGTTTACTCTTCACTATTTTTTACCATGTTTTCTGACTCTTAAAATGGTATTCTCATGTTATTAAATGTCTTTATTTAGTTAGTAAGCATGGACACAAGAAATTTTGAAAATTACTTTTCCAGTTTTCATTATTCTCCTGCAAAAGGTTTAATCTTACATAGTGTACAGCTTGTTTCCAAGGAGACCAACCACCAGAGCTTGGTCAAATGTGTACAATAAATTCCAGGAGAAGAGTTAGCTCATAAGATCCCAGCACAATGATTTGTATACAGCATTTAGCTGCTCAGCTACCATCCCGTCCCTCTCAGCTACTGACCAAGCTGCTTATATCACTTTTGCATAATCAGACCTAGCATCGGGATTTTCTAGAGCAGTTCACCTAATTATGGCTCTCACTTTCCTGACCTGTGTGCTTGTTCAAATGCACTGTTATATCTATATGCAAATTTAGTGATTCATGCTGATGTTTTGTAAAAATGGGATTGGATTCTACGAGAAGCAACTTTTCTCACATGTTAGAGAACCTTCAGGAAGGAAGGCCACAAGAAAGTATCAATATTCTGCTACATGTTGGATTTTTAATTGGAGTAATTTCCAACTAGTTATCACTGCACAGTCATCTACTTTCTTGTGAAATTCCACAGTGTGTTGAATTTTTATGTGGAAATCAAGAACAGAGTTATCAGTCTTATTGAATTATTGGAAACCAAATTAAAGTAATTGTATTGTATATTGCAGATTTATTTGATGTTCTGTTGAAGTCATCAAGGTTTATCATTTCTCTGCTGGATGGGTGACATTTGAACATATTAGATGGGTTGGGAGCCATCCTCTAGGACTATCACAAGTCACTAGAACACGTGATCCTGTTCTGTTGGCTTTTTCTGTAACATCTGATTAGTGTAAATAATATAATAATAATATTTATTCATTTATATAGCGCTATTAATTCCACAGCGCTTTACATACATTGGCAATACTGTCCCCATTGGGGCTCACAATCTAAATTCCCTATCAGTATGTTTTTGGAATGTGGGAGGAAACCGGAGAAAACCCACGCAAACACGGGGAGAACATACAAACTCCTTGCAGATGTTGTCCTTAGTGGGACTAGAACCCAGGACCCCAGCGCTGCAAGACTGCAGTGCTAACCACTGAGCCACCGTGCCGCCCAAATGAAATGAAATAAATGAAGCAGTGGTGTGCCTGTTCTACCCCCACTTCATGTAACCGTCTCCTCACCATGGTCTTTTATTTCGGGAAACTATTATCCCTTGCCTAACTGCCATGTTTAAAATTTATCAAAAGGTTATATGGCCATATTCACATGGAATTATTTTGGTCAGTATTCCGCATCAGTATTTGTAAGCCAAGACCATGAGTGGGTCAAAACTGCAGAAGTGCACATGTTTATTGTTATATATATTATGATATAATTGTTCCAGAAAAGTTAATGGCTAGTTATTTTTCTATATGTCAAATGACTTACTGAATGTTTTTTCCTCCATAGATTTTTAATGGGAGACTTATCAGATTCTGAAAGTGATATTTTTGATCAGTCAAAGGAATATGATTTTCGTTTTTCTGAAGAGCAGCAGAAAGCGTTCAGCCACGGTACAGAACTCATCCCCTGGTATGTGTTATCGATTAGAGCCGATGTCTATCAATTTCTTCTCCAAGGAGTCACCGTGATCCGATATGACCAGGAGACGCACATATCTGTTCGCTGTTTTCTCCAGCTTCAGCCGGACAATAGTACTCTGACTTGGACAAAGCCTTCCACCACTTGTCTTGCAAGTAATAAAAATAAATTAGGTGCCCCGGGCAGCGCTGCAGAGATGAAATTTCAGTTTCTTAGTAACGCTGGAATGAATGGACTTGCAGAAGGCTTCTTGGACCTGTTCTCAGTGAAGGCTGTTTACATGGGGCATCCGGGCATTGATATGCACACTGTGTGTGTTCAAAACAAACTATGTAACATGAACCTGGAGGAAAATGGTGTCACGCTGCTTTATGGACTTCACACTACTGAGAACAAGTTGCTGCATTTTGTAGCTCCAAAATACACAGCTAAGACCATGTATGATGGATTGCTGGAGCTAACTAATGCTGTACGGAAGATGAAAAACTTTCCTGATCAGAGGCTGCAATGGCTGAGGAAGCAATATGTTAGTCTTTACCAGGTAAACCCTTTCTCATTCATTCATTTTAAGCAAAATATTAGTTTAATACATAATAGGTAGCTAGTAGTATGCATGGTCTTATTATGCCATCCTCACCCAACACTAGGAGGATTTGAGATTCTAACCTATGGTTATGTTATCTTATGTGTATAAAACCTGGTTCACACACTGCGTTTTTACCAGTGGTTTTTTTTGCGTTTTTGCTGCATAAATTTCTTGAGAAAATGGTTGTAACATTTCCCAGTAAAACCTATGGAAAAAAAAAATAGCTGTGCGCACACTGCGTTTGTTTCTCAAGAACATTCTTTCTGCAGAATTTCTTGAAAAAAAGAATGTGCATGTCACTTCTTTTCTGCAGCTACCTGTGTTTTTTGCCATAGATAATGGTAAAAAACCGCAAGGACCAACCTACGGAAAAAACGCACCAAAACCCTACCAAAAACGCATCAAAAATGCACAAAACCGCGGTAAAAATGCATGCGTTTTTCAGTGCGTTATTGGTGCATTTTTTTTACCACACGTGCACTAATCTTTTAGACTCTCAAAAAATTTCTTGAGAAAAATCCTTTTTCTAGTGTGAACAGAGCCTATGGCTTAATTATATATTGTGCTCTGCAAAAGAAAGGTCCACTCTGGCACTTTCTTGACTTTCCTGTTTCCACCACTAGTGTAAAGCCTCGGCATCGCGTTGGACTGGGTTCATAGGAGTCCACCAGTAGAATTGAACTGTCCACCAGTAGAATTGAGGAGTCCACCAGTAGACCCTCACCCTAAAGTTACTTGAAAGTATTAGGTTAGGTTCACACTTCCAACAGAGTCTCCATTCCATAATTTTCATTGGAAGAAAAAGTGCATCATGCTGCGCTATTTTAGTTTTTTTATTCCAATGGTGTACACCCTAATAGAACCCAAAATGTCCTGATTATGGTTAACCTTTTCCAGACCGATGACTGTAAATAAAACATCGGGGCTTGCTGGACTACCCCTAGAGTCCTGCAGGCACCAGGATTCCGGTGCAGAACTAGTTCTGACCAGAGACATTATCAGGACCTGATTGGATCAGTTCCTGATGATAACCCTGTGCTATCTTCTATATGCAGCGATCAATATAGAAGATTGTGAGAGGGAGTCGGTCATTATCTCACCCCTCTGGCACCTCCACAACATGATCATTGAGAAGCTGAGGGTTGTTATGGTAGCCAGAGGTCAAATCATTGAATAATAGAATGGTAGAGTTGGAAGGGACCTCAAGGGCCATCGTCTCCAACTCCCTACAAGTGCGGGTTTTCCTAAATCATCCCAGGTATAAGGTTATATGATGGCCTCTGGGTCTTCCATGTACAGTGGCCTGTTAGACCCTGCCTTAAGCAGAGTCTAACAGGCAATCTGTTAGTGTCACACTGACAGGTGTAATGAATTGCAATTCTTCTGCATGGCAATGGATTATACCTGTGATCAGACTTAACAAAAGTCCCACAGAGGAACCAAGTAAAAAAAGTTTTTTAAAAAATGTTTAATACAAAAAAAATGACAAAATAAAGAACAAAAAAAGAAAAAACATTCTACCAATAAATACGTATTTTATGTAAAAACAAAAATAAACACAAAAATGCCCATATTTGCGATCTCTGCATCCAGAACGACTTGATCTATAAATCTGTCATACTATTTAACCCCTTCCTTGGACACCCTAAAAAAAAGTGGCAAAAAACAGAGCTTTTTCATATACTGCCAAATAAAAATGGAATAAAACGCAATCAAAAAGTCGAATGTAAATAAAATTGGTATTGCGGAAAATGTCATCTTGTGCAAAATATAGTGCAGTCAACGACAAAATAACTAACCTTTAGCTCTCAGAAATGAACAATGTAAATACAACTCTTTTTTTTCTATAAAATTGTTTTTATTGTGTAAAAGCTGTAAAACATAATAAAATTATATAAATCTGGTATCCCTGCAATTATACTGAGTCGAAGAATAAGGCTGTCTAATCACTTATACCACATGGTGAATGTCGTAAAAAAAATTCTGAATTTCTCGTTTTTATTCTTCCTTTCAAAAATTGGAATTGAAAGCAATCAAAAAATGTTATGTGCCCGAAAATGATACAAATAAAACCTTCAACTAATCCCACAAAAAAGCCCTCACATTACTCTACTGGTAGGAATAGGGTCGAAATTATAGCTCTCAAAATATGGCTTTCCAAAACATTTTTTTACAGGTGAAGAGCATAAAAAAAAAAAATATTGAATTGTTTCTGCTTCCCAAAAGTCAGAATTGAATGCAATCAAAAAATGTTATGTGCCTGAAAATAATACAAATAAAATTTTCAACTCATCATAAAACCATCTAATCATTTATACCACATGGTGAATGTCATAAAAAAATAAAATAAAAGTAATTCTTGACCAGCCGTTGATTTGTTCATTCATCCTCCTAAAGATTATAGTAATTTGCAGCTTACATTTATCCTGCGCTTTCATTGGGTTTCTGTATAAATCTCTAAAACGCAACATTCACTATAATGAGGCAGAGAGAGTCATTTTGGACTTTCTCTGGCCTATGATCCAGTGGTGTCTGTCTTTTGAAATGTGCATAAAAGCACGATTAGCTACAGTGTTGGGATCTTCTGAAAAGATGGACACTGTTGAACAGAAGTCAGAGTCCAAAGTAACTTTGCTGCATCATTATAGTGAATTAATCCATCTTGGGTTTCATCTGAAACACATCATTTAGAGATTTAAATGTAAACTTCAATGTAAGTGCTCAGCATAGAGCACAGGATAAATGTGATCCAAAATGTCATGTTAAATGTTCCCAGTTAAAGCTTCAAATCATTACACAAAAATAAAAATAAAGCAAGTCTCCACTGTCAGCTAACAGAAATACAGTGAGTTTTGGTCAGTGACAAAAGGAAGGCTAAGAACCATTTTCTTCATAAATAATTATGAAGCACAATGCACACTGCACACAGTGCGCAATGCACACAGTGCACAATGCACAATGTTATAAACAGCGCAATATAAATAACATATTCCAAAATTGTTATACTGTACTTGTATCCACAAAGAAATATCACAAAAGTGAGTACATCCCTCATATTTTTGTAGCTATTTTATTATATCTTTTAATAGTACAACACTGAAGATATGAAACTTTGAAACAATGTAAAGTAGTCAGTGTACAGCTTGTATAAGGCCTAAGCCACACGGCAAGTAATACGGAGCGAGTGGAATGCGATAAAAAAATCGCATTCCACTCGGACCAATATTACTCTATGGGACAGCTCCCATGAGCGATTTTTTTCTCAGCCCTAATTGAACCAAGAAAACAATCGCATCATACTGCTGGTGGAATGTGATCCTGTTTCACTTGCACCCATTAAAGTCTATAGGGGTGAGAGAGACATCGCATTGTACTCACATTACAGCGGAGTGCAATGCGATTCTCGCATCAGCCGGCAACGGAGGAGATAGGGAGATAAATTCCTCCCTCTCCTCTGCAGCGCTGGCCCTCCCCTCCGCAGCTGTGATCTGATTGCAGGATCAGACCACAGTCACATGACACTCGGCTCCAGCTGTGCAGCGAGCGTGAGCCAATTGTCAGGCGAGCATTCTCACTAATCTCCGTGTGGCCTCAGCCCAACTGTGTAAATTTGGTGTTCCCTCTAAATAACTCAACACACAGTTATTAATGTCTAAACCGAGGGCAACAAAACTGACTACACCCATACGTGAAAATGGGCAAATTGTGCTCAAATATCACTTACCATGGACAGACCAAGCATATTGAGACCTAAACCCTATTGAGCATATGTGGGGCATCCTCAAACAGAAGATGGAGGAGTGCAGGGTCTCTAACATACACTAACCAAGTATTGTCATCATGGAGAAGTTGAAGAGGATCTAGCAGCTCCTGTGAAGCTCTGGCGAACTCCATTCGCAAAAAAGTTAAGGCAGTACTTGAAAATAATGGTGGCCACACAAAATATTGGCACTTTGGGCACAAATTTGCTATTTTCACTTAGGGGAGTACTCACTTGTGTTAACAGTGGTTTATACATTAATGTCTGTGTGTTGACTTATTTAGAGGACAAATGTCGCAGGCGGAGGGGACGCGCTCGCCACGCTCGGGTCCGGGGCTTCTGCTGCTGCTTGGTGGCTCGAGCGGTGGACCGGACCCGGGGACTCGAGCAGCGCTCCTCGCCCGTGAGTGAAAAGGCATGGTTTGGTTAGGGAGATTGTTCGTGACGCCACCCACGGGACGTGGTGATGATGGCACCACCGCTGCTGGTAACGGGGATCCCGGGAGAGATGGTAGGGTGCAGCTAGGATGTTGTCCTCTCCGTGGGTAGGGGGTTGGTGATCCCGGGGCCCGGTGGTGTAACGGGGAGGCTGGATGGCTGGGGTGCAGGGTTGCAGGGACAGCACGGCGCGGTGCCGGACGGCACTGGTGTACTCACTCAGACAATCACTGACAGAGTCATTGGTAAACCAAAACGGCCGGATGGACGGGTCCCGCAGCCGGCTGCAGTGTTGTTGTTGTGCTCTCCCCGGACGGCTGATGGTGGCTGTCTTTCCCTGCACCTTTTAGAAATGTTCTGACTCCTGTGGTTGCCCACTGGTAGTCCGCTCCCCGGCGTATAGGTGCCGTAGGAGCCCGTTTTGCCCGCAGGCGCTGGCCCTTGGATCTCTAGTCTGTGGCTGTATATCCTCTCTGGGTGGACGGTTGCCTTCAATCGGGACTTGGTTGTTAGGAAACCCCTGGGGTTCCTGTCACACTCGGATTTGACTATTGACGGCGGCTCCAAGCCTGGTCGGGGTCCGAAGGCCCTGCCTGTGTGCTTAGCTTCACTCCGTTCCCCGGTCCGGTACCGGTGGGCCGACACCCGACCCCGGTCCTTACGGCTCTGCGGAGTTCCACCAACTCCTGCAGACGGCCACCACCATCTGCCAACCTTGCTGTTAGTGCCTGAGCTCCTACCCAGACACCTCAAGTGTTTACTCCTCTCACTTTCACCTCCAAGACTGAACTTACACTTTTCCCGCCTCCAGGCCTGTGAACGCCTCGGTGGGTGGGGCCAACTGCCTGGCTCCGCCCCACCTGGTGTGGACATCAGACTCTGGAGGGAGGCAACAAGGGTTTTGTGTTTGGCTGCTGTAACTGCCTAGGGTGGGGGGGGGTGTTGGTATGTCTGTGACTACCTGGCTAGTCCAGGGCGACACACAAACTTACACTGTTATACAAGCTGTACACAGACTACTTTACATTGCATCAAAGTGTCATATCTTCAGTGTTGTTCCATGGAAAGAGAGGGTATTCCCTTTTGTGGTATGCTGTATATACTACAGCTGACATATCAGGACAGCTGACAGGATGAAGCATTGTCCAAGTTTGGCTTTACAGTCTGCAGGGACTCTAAGTGAGGCTGTGCACGTCTAGTCAAAATGTGGCCAAGAGTATGCATATTGAATACTTGTAGTCACGTGACTGACTAGTCCCATCACCAGCTCCGATGAATCCTGACACTACATGCTAGATGCAATGTGAGGATTCACAAGTCTGCAGTGACATAGAGCGACTGCAGACTTTCATGCCAAACCTGGACAACTCCTTTAACTATTTGCTGTATCTAATCTGTACCTACAGCAGGTGAAATAAGTATTGAATATGTCACCAATTTTCTAAGTATTGTGAGGTAGCGCGGTCGGCTGCGCAGCAGAAGACACGGGATCCAGGCATATAGGTTCACAGCACACGGTGTTTAATGTCCAAACAAAAATCCACAGCAATATACATGTCTCTCCAGCAGAGACTCAGGGAGTTGTGATCACTCCCTCACACCCGGCACACCTGCCCCTCGTTCCTGTTTCCATTTAACCCTTCCTTCAGCCTGTAGGGAAACAGCATTAACCCTAGAGTGGATTTACTTTCTATCATGGAGTGAGCACAACCGGGGCGAGACATACCGGCCGTCATAGATAACCCCGGTCACAGTCTCACATACCCCCCCCCTCAGTTCAAGCGTGCGGGGTTGAACTCCCGCCATCAAACACGGGCCGCGGGACAAGGCATCGGCGTTGACCTGCAACCTACCGGCCCGGTGTTCAACCGTAAACCGGAAGTTCTGCAGAGAAAGGAACCACCGGGTAACCCGGGCATTCCGTTCCTTGGCGGACCTCATCCAGACCAGCGGAGAGTGATCAGTCACCAAGCGAAACTGCCGTCCCAGCAGGTAATAGCGTAGGGACTCCAAGGCCCATTTAATCGCCAGGCACTCCTTCTCCACTACGCTATAATTCCGCTCGGGAGGGGTGAGCTTCCTACTCAAGAAGGTGACGGGGTGTTCCTCCCCCTGAACCACCTGAGACAGCACTGCCCCCAGGCCGACCTCAGAGGCGTCAGTCTGTACTATGAACTCCTTCCGGAAATCAGGGTTGACCAGAACGGGTTGTCCGCACAGGACCCCCTTCAGGGCCCGGAAGGAGTCCTCGGCCTGCGGAGTCCAGCGCACCATGACGGACTTCTTGCCTTTGAGAAGGTCCGTCAAGGGGGCTGATAGTCCCGCAAAATCTCTTACAAACCTCCTGTAGTACCCCACGATACCCAGGAAGGCCCTAACCTGCTTTGTGGTCAGGGGTCTAGGCCACTTCTGGATCGCCTCAACCTTGTTAATTTGGGGCTTTATCACTCCTTGGCCTATCACGTAGCCCAAGTAGCGGGCTTCCGTGAGTCCCAACGCACATTTCTTGGGATTGGCTGTCAATCCGGCTGTTCGAAGCGCGTCCACCACCGCTTGTACCTGTTCCAAGTGGGTCTGCCAATCGGGGCTGTAAATAATGATGTCATCAAGGTACGCTGATGCATACGCCTGGTGGGGTTCCAGCACTAAGTCCATCAACCTCTGGAACGTGGCCGGAGCGCCATGTAACCCAAAAGGCAAGACAACATAGTGGAAGAGACCCTCCGGCGTAACAAAAGCGGTTTTCTCCTTGGCGGACTCCGTCAGTGGCACCTGCCAGTACCCCTTGGTCAGGTCGAGCGTGGTAAAAAATCGCGCCTGTCCCAGCCTATCAATCAGCTCATCCACCCGGGGCATGGGGTAGAGATCGAACTTGGATATTTCGTTCAATCTCCGGAAGTCATTGCAGAACCTTAAGGAGCCATCGGGTTTTGGTATTAGGACAATGGGACTAGCCCATTCACTCCGGGATTTTTCGATGACCCCCAGGCGTAGCATTGTCTTCACTTCTTCTGATATGGCTTGTCTTCGAGCCTCCGGCACGCGGTATGACTTCAGGCGTACCTTCAGGTGGGGCTCGGTGACAATGTCATGTCGTATCAGACTGGTCCTACCCGGCAACTCGGAGAAGACATCGGGGTTCTGCTGAACCAGCCGTCTGGCCTCTCGCCTCTGTTGCTTGGTGAGGGCTTCTCCGATCCTTACTTCCGGTTCGTCCTCTCCGGAGGTCGCTGAAGCCGGGAGTGAACGACCCGAAGAGGAGGGAGATGGGGGAAACTCAACCATCAGGCTTTCCCGTTCCTGCCACGGTTTTAATAGGTTGACATGGTATATTTGTTCAGGTTTCCGCCTACCGGGCTGCAATACTTTATAGTTGACCACCCCGACTTTTTCCTTTATCTCGTAGGGGCCTTGCCACTGAGCCAGGAATTTACTCTCCGCCGTGGGGATTAATACCAACACCCGATCCCCGGGTTTAAAGGTCCGCACGGTGGCTTGTCTATTATAGCGGCCGCTTTGCGCGGCCTGAGCCTCCTGTAAATGCTCCTTCACAATTGGCATGACCGCGCTTATGCGGTTCTGCATTCCTAAAATGTGTTCAATCACACTTTTATGGGGGGTGGGCTCTTGCTCCCATGTTTCCTTTGCCAGGTCCAACAATCCCCGGGGATGTCGCCCGTATAACAATTCAAAAGGCGAAAACCCCGTGGATGCCTGTGGCACCTCTCGGATGGCAAACATCAAATAGGGAAGCATCATATCCCAGTCCTTCCCGTCTTTGGAGATCACCCTTTTTAGCATGGTTTTCAGGGTTTTATTGAATCGTTCTACTAACCCATCCGTCTGAGGATGATACACAGACGTACGCAACTGCTTGATCTGGAGTAGCCAGCATAGTTCTTTGGTCACTTTAGACATGAATGGGGTCCCCTGATCCGTAAGGATCTCCTTGGGCAACCCCACCCGGCAGAACACAGAAAACAACTCCCGAGCTATAAGCTTCGCCGCAGTATGTCTGAGAGGTATCGCCTCTGGATACCGGGTGGCATAGTCAACGATCACTAGGATGTGTTGGTGCCCTCGAGCAGACTTTACGAGGGGCCCCACCAGATCCATCCCTATCCGTTCAAAAGGGACTTCTATAATGGGTAACGGCACCAACGGACTGCGAAAGTGGACCAGTGGTGCGGTAAGCTGACACTCCGGGCAGGTTTCGCAGAACCGTTTTACCTCCCCAAAGACCCCGGGCCAATAGAACCTTTGCAATATTCGCTCCTGCGTTTTCTTGACCCCTAGGTGGCCACTCATCAGATGTTTATGAGCCAAGTCGAGGACCCGCCGGCGATACGGCTGGGGCACCACCAACTGCTCCACCCCCACGCCCCGTATTTCATCTACCCGGTAGAGTAAATCCTGTTTAAGAGCGAAATGGGGGTACCTTACCTGGGCACCGGGCAGCTGGGCCACCCCGTCAATTACTAACACCCTATTCCGGGCATGTATTAACGTAGGGTCCTGGAGTTGGGCTGTCCCAAACGCATCCGGGGATGCCTCCAAGTCCGGGATGGGCTCGACCGTCTCAGCCTCTCCTGCCAATACCTCTAGGGGCGACCTATCGGGTTCACATTCTGTCCCTATCATGGGGACCCCTACGGCAGGTGTCCCGGATTCAGGATTGTAGGGCTCAGGCCCCGGACTGACCAATATCGGAGGGGACCTAGGGGTTCCCTTCCATAAAGTCCAAAAATAGGGCAGATCCCGTCCTAGGATCACGTCATAAGGAAGAGTGTTAAGCAGTCCCACCTCATGTTGCACCTGACCGCAAGGTGCTGTGATGGTGACAATCCCCGTGGGATAGTCTCGGCGGTCCCCATGTATGCAAACCACCCCCACGGTACGTCCTGTGGCCTTTACTTTAGCCCTCAAGGTGGATCGCACAAGGGTCACTAAGCTTCCGGAATCCAACAATCCTGTAACCGGACATCCATTCACCTGTATTTGGCACAAGTGGGGCTCAGTCTCTGGGGGAACCAGGTCAGCGGTACACACCACCTGAGCATACATTGAACCCCGCCGGGTAACCCCACAATCCATGGGCTCCGTGGTCAGGGGACACTGGGCTTCCATATGTCCCACCCGCTGGCACCGCCAACATCTAATAGGGAAGGAAACCCCCTTGACAAGTTGTCGTTTAGGGTACATGGCCTTCCGGACCTCAGGAACGGCGGGCGCGGCCTCAGCCAGGATGGTAGCGGACTCCTGTACCGGTGTTGGCGGTGGGTCCTTGGCCCTAGGCTTGGAGGGGCCGGACCGACGGGCGGTACGCAAAGTCTCAGTGTCCCGTATCAAGTCCTGCGTAGCCACATGCCGCTCTACCAGGGACACTAATTGGTCCAGGGTACTCGGGTCACCCTGTCCGACCCACCGTTGAACGGTGACGGGTAAAGTGCGCACAAAACGATCCACTACTACCCTTTCCACCATTTGCGCCGGGCTCAGAGTGTCAGGCTGCAACCACTTTTTTACAAGATGTAATAAGTCATAGGCCTGGGAGCGTACGGGTTTGGCTTCCTCATAGAACCACTGATTTACCCGCTGAGCCCGTACATAGGTATTCACCCCCAACCGAGCCAGTATTTCGGCTTTCAGGGTCACATAGTCAATGGCGTCCTCGGTACCGAGGTCCAGGTACGCTTTTTGGGGTTCCCCCGTCAGATAGGGCGACAATACCTCAGCCCACTGGGGGGTCGGCAGCTTTTCCCGCTCGGCCACCCGCTCAAACACTGCCAGGAACGCTTCCACATCATCCCCCGGGGTCATCTTTTGCAACGCTTGTCTCACCGCTTTCCGGACGCTGCCGTCGTCACCCGGTCCCGGGGTTGTTGCTGCCGGTCCGGCACGGATTGACTTGGCCAGGAGAACCATCTGTTCTTGGTGCCTTTTTTCCTGCAATTTCAAGGATTGCTGGTGCTGTTGCTGCTGTTGCTCCAACGTCCGGAGCAGGTGGGTATTCACCTGTTGTTGCTGTGCATTAGCCTCTTGTTGTTGTGCATTAGCCTGCTGCTGCTGTGCATTAGCCTGAGCCAAATGCCTTAGTATGTCCTCCATGGCGTCGCTGGGTTTGGGCCGTAGTATAGCTGCTTGAATCCAGGACATGTGCTACCGGATCACCAGAAAAGGAAGTACACCTCACCGGGCTGGCATGCCCGCATTCTCCACCATATGTGAGGTAGCGCGGTCGGCTGCGCAGCAGAAGACACGGGATCCAGGCATATAGGTTCACAGCACACGGTGTTTAATGTCCAAACAAAAATCCACAGCAATATACATGTCTCTCCAGCAGAGACTCAGGGAGTTGTGATCACTCCCTCACACCCGGCACACCTGCCCCTCGTTCCTGTTTCCATTTAACCCTTCCTTCAGCCTGTAGGGAAACAGCATTAACCCTAGAGTGGATTTACTTTCTATCATGGAGTGAGCACAACCGGGGCGAGACATACCGGCCGTCATAGATAACCCCGGTCACAGTCTCACAGTATATATATTTCTAAAAATTTACATGAAATTCTCACCAGATGTTGGTAACAACCCATCCAATCCACAAAGGCAAAGAAATCAAACAATAACTGTCCATAAATTAAAGGTGTTGTCAACTACTAGGACAACCCCTTCTGATTCCACTAGTTTCCCCCAGTAAAAATGAAAAATTAAAAGACCCTGCAATTGCTTCCCATTATGCTGCTGTTCCAGCGCGGTTGGTAATTGAGGTTTTGGCTCATTTTACATTGTAATGTAATGCAAGCCCCCCTCCAATCACCGCAGTCTTCTCCCACCATGGGTTCGGACTACATGAGCAATCAACAGGAAGTGAGTGGCCGCTGCAGAGTCACTTCCTGTTCACATAACTCATTTGGTCCGAAGGCAGAGAGAGTGAAGCCAGCCGTGATTAGACACAGCCATCATGTCACAATGTCACGTGATCCCCGAACCACAATTACCAACAGAGCTGGAATGGTTTCAGAATGGGAGGCAAGTACAGGGTCTTTTATTTTAATTGGGGGAAATGAGTGGAATCAGAAGGGGTTGTCCTAGTAGTGGGCAACCCCTTGGGTGTAATATCACATGATCTGAATCCAATAGAAAATTTATGGAAGGAACTAGCTCAGCGTTCAAAGATAGAGCCCATGGTACCTTCAGGATTTGAAGAGTGTTTGTGTGAAAAAATGGGCCAAAATCAAACTTGAGCAATTCATGCAATTAGTTTCTTCATATAGAAGGCGTCTTGAAGCTGTCAGCAGCAACAAAGGCTGTTGTACAAAGTATTAATTACATTTCAGAAAGTGTGTTCAATGCTTTTTCTCTGTTTGATTTCTCATTATTACACATATCTTAATTTATGGACATCTGTGGTTTTATTTTTTTATTTGTTTGCCTGTGTGGATTGGATAGGTTGTTACTGACATATGGTGAGAAATTCATGTCATAGCATCTTTAGAAATATATTTACTTAGAAAATCAGTGACCTGTTCAATACTTATTTCACCCTCTGTAGATACAGATTATATTACAGCATATAGTTAAAGGGGTTGACTAGATTTGGTATGAAAGTCTGAAGTCCTTCTGTGATTGGTCAGTAGAAGCATCTTACTGTTTAGAAATGTTTTACAAGCAATTTTGTAGTTATTTTCTTGATTTAGACTGCAGATATTCCCGACTCTATAAAGATAACTTGGCAAAATTCCTAAATAGACAAACAAAAGAGTATTTTATAACAATGGGGCAAAGTTTGTTCTTTTCTGCTCATGTTTTACACAAAGATTTAAGCATGACATTAAACATATAAAAACATCCAGTGGTGAAAAGTATATAGCGTCCCTAGTTTTAGTGATCACATTTTGAGTTGGATTTTTTGTAGCTGGGTCATACAACTTTTCTGTATTGGTTCATATAGCTGGGACATTCTAGAGGGTGTTTAATGGGCACCAATTTTCTGCACTCGTACTCCTCAAATGACAAAACTTTGAATTCTGGGGAATGACATTTTCTGGAAATTCATAGCAAATTTGATACATTATGAATCAATTTACTCATCTGTAATCAAAGCATATAATGAGAAGTCTTTGGCCCTGATTAATCAAGACTCGTGATTTTCACATTAGTCTTGACGATGATTGTGTGGTGAAATCAGACCCTCTTGATTCATTAACCGATGCATGCCTCTTCATGAATCAGGAGCATTTGACAAGCGGCATGCGCCTCAGTGTGCGCCTCACCAGAAATCCTACTCTAGTGAGTGACTGGAATAAGATTTTTGGTATGAGGAATGCCACAGCTAGTCATGAATTAGACGTTACACCCCCGTTGCACCCCTCATCCAGCCACAGCTCCGCTAATTTTGGCGGAGCTGGGAGTAGCTGACGTGAAATTGACAAAAGCCACAAAATTTTGATGCAACCTTGAGTTCCCCAAACATTCAAAGATTCTTCATTTTCTGGCGGAAAAACTTCGATGAATCAGAGCCTTCATGTATACATCTAATCCCCAAGTTATGAACAAGATGGGTTTTGTAGATTTGTTCTTAAGTTGAATTTGTATGGAAGTTGTAACATGTACATTTTTTAATTGTAGCTCCAGACAAAAACATTTTTTTTTGTTTTGGATAAGATAGGGAAGGGTTAAAACTAGAGATGGGTGAATTTTTATTCAAATGGAATTGATTCTACTAAAGTTTGAAAAAAATATATTTTTTTGAAAAATCAAACTTTTTTAAATAATGCTGCCTACAAGATCAGCTTAATGACAGCCAAATGGCCACCTTTTTGCTAAACCGCGTAGAGGGTCGGCAATTTGTAAAAAAAAAAACCCTCCAAAACCATTAGCTCATTGCTCACCTCTCCAGCCACTCCATTGCTCACTGTCCTCAATGTGGTCCTCTTCTTTCCACCTCTGCACGTTGCATCTTCACAATAGGCCAGGAGTTCAAGCTGTATACAGGCTTGAAAGATCTCTGATCGTTGTAAGGTGGCTGTGATGCACACAATGTCATGACCTTACCACATTCGGTGACTTCCAAGGCCTGGGTGTGGTCTTGAAGTCTTGGCTTAGATCCTGGAGATGTGATGGCAGAAAGAAGACTGGACGACAGGCAGTAAATACCAGGGCTGTCAGAGAGGGGACCAATAGGGTAACTGTTTTTGGCATTCTTTATTACACACCTAACGTTCATACGTATACATTGGATGTGCGTAATTCAGGGACTGCCTGTATACACTGTGTCCACCCATATCCTGTCCACCGCCATTAACTTGAGAACGGCGGCAGCTATAGGCATAGAATTGGTGTCTAGGTATAGTAAAGTAGCCATGCGCTACGCAATGAAACCACCTATAGCGCCACCTGGTGGAAAACAACGGAGTTAGCATTTTTTTATGCTAAAAAAAAATAAAAAATCTGGAAGTATTCAGGTATTTTTGTTGTTGTGTTGTTTTTTTTTTTATTTTAACATTCCTAGTGACTTGTCATGAGTGTGGAAGAAGCCTGAGCAATGGTCATCTCACTTCTTTCCACGGTTTGGTGTTTTTGGAACCTGAAGTAGTTAAAAGAAGCGCACAGTACATAACATATGAACAGCAAGTAGTTTTTACATAGAAATGCATCTGTTTTTTTATTTTTATCAACTTCTGGGCGCTCCCGTTGGCTGGTTTCAGAACCGCCTTAAAGTGACGTGTGGTCGTACTCTTAGGCCCTGTGCACATGCTGTGGTTTTTGACGCAGTTTTTCAGAAATCTGTTATGCAATCTGCATGACTCTCGTGAAGCCAGCAACGTCTATGGGATTTTAGATTTGCTGTGCACACGGTGAGGTTTTTTTCCATGCGGTTTTGGTGCAGATTTTGATGCAGAAAAAAATCAATTATTGGTCAGGTTTAGCAGCGTTTTTTCACCCATTGACTTCAATTCATTGACTTTCTTGATGGTCCAAAGAATTGCACCAAAACCGCATCAAAACTGCATCCGGTTTTGATGCTTTTCTTGCCACAACGTGCAGTTCTGGTGGAGAAAATGCACCAAATCTACAACGTGTGCACATAGCCTTATAAAACCATGACTTGCAGAATGGTTGGAATGATGGGAGGCTGGCGGAGGAGGGACAGGAATTATAATTTTTCTGCTATTCTCCTTCTGTGTTAAGTCATTATGATTTCTTAGAAAATGGATAGTATGAGTTACTTATTTAATGTAAATGACCACGGAGAAGGAAGTGCACTTTAAGTGCGCTCTGTGGGAAATGGAGGCCACAATGATTTTTACTACATCCTCATCACCATCAAGAATTGCTAGTAAATTACCCATTGCACCAGGAAGAAATAATGTCAGTGAACGAGTATAGCAATTTCAGCCGTGAAACACAATATGCTAAGAATTAAAACTTTCCTGCTTTTATCATGTTATTGATGACACTGGAATGTAGTGGATAAAAAGCTGTTATCTTAGATAAAGACATTCTTTCCTAATACATTGTGCACATTCTTATTTCAATTATGTAAATGTAGGAGGATAACCGATTTGAAGGTCCAACATTGGCACAAGCTATTGAGCTGTTCGGGGGGAGACGCTGGAGCGCAAAAAATACAAGCACAGGAACACTAACTAAGAGCGCCGAGAAACCCAACGTGCAGCGCAACAATACTCTGGGGATCGCTGCGGCCAAGAAAAAGAAGAAAGTACTTATGAGGGTAGAACATTCTGCTGTTTCATTGTGTTCTACTGTGCTTCATTATTCTTTTAATCTTCCTTTTTTGTTTTCAATATGGCTTTAATATATATTTTTCAAAGGCTCAACTTGTAGTTTCATGCTCCTACACATACCATATTCAAAGGTTAATGGAATTAGTCAGTGCCAGGGGCGCGATTACAGCAGCCACTCACTATACACAGAGTGGTGACTGATGCCACTCCAGCTCCACCTCTATGACTGAAAGCCAAACACTACTGGGAGAAGAAAAGTTCATTTCTTCTCTGCACTCCATCAGGGCAGGTTGAGAATGCTATTAACCCCATATCTGCAGGATAATAGAGGGGTTTTTAACATGACCGATTCCCTTTAAGTCTCAGTAGACCTGCTAGTTATGGTGTTTGGAGCAGCTTTGGCATGGCTGAGAGGCACAGTGCACCGTTCTGTCCACTTGTATGTCCCCATCCTCTCAATGCTGATTTACCGTGCTGGGATATCTGAGCTTTCTCTGCAGAGAGTGCCCACTCCATGTCAGTGTTGTTAGTCACCAATAAGTGAGGATGGGGAATGTATGGGCATAATGGTGCACTGAGTCTCTTGGCCACACCAAGGGTGCACCAAGAACCCTAATCAACATACTTGATTAAACTTTAGTTTCTGCAGAATAGAGACTCTGATTAGAACACTAAAGGTATGATTTTTATAGTGGTTGTATCCCCCTACAAGGCTATGTCATTAGTTTATGCTGTCAAATTTTGGCTGACCAACTCCCTTCAAATTGGATAGAGTGGAAATGGTATGTGATGCTATCTTCACTGGACTATTATCCTGAGGGAGAATCATTAAATGGAGTCTTCAATGGGGGTATGTCAGCACAAAATTGACTGTTCAAACCAACCATGGTACACCCTAAACATTTCAGGGCACCTTTCCACCAACTTGTCTTCCATCTATTCTTGTCTTCCTCTAGTAAAGCTAAAGCTGTCAACAAAGGAAGAGGGGATTTATAATGGATGGAAAACAAGTAGATGGAAAGTGCATTGAGCTCTTTGGCCATGTCAAGAGTGCACGGTGATACTGTGCTTGGTTTGGACAGTCATTTTGTACTGACTTTCGGTTTTTAATGCAATGCATCTTTGGAGACTGTCCAAGTAGCGCTTCTCCCAGAGGACGAAACTTCTTGTAAACTTCCTACTCCACTTATGTTGCACTCTAAGGTTTCTTATGGAGATCTTGAGTTACAGTGTAACCGTGTGAATCTATTTGCAATGTCAGACTGTATCCATGTCACCTCAGCGAGCTAATAACCAGATCTTGTATGCTGGTGACGTTTAATATGATAGTTACTCTTGCTCCTCGCCCTTTGACTTACAGTAAAGTACATGGCACTCCTCTTCTGTTTAGCCGAGGGCGATTTTCCGCAGTCATAACACAACATACACTTTTCAGCCAAAGTCTGGAGAGTATAAGATTTCATATACTGGATTTCATGGGATGATAAATACTCAGTCACTAGATTTATTATCTGCTTATTATCTCCTTAGAGAGGGAAAATAATATCTGAGACTACATTTATATTGGCACCACCAATGCTGCATTAATACATCCATTTCAGGATTATTTTCTCGCAGGCACTTCCAGGCTGACATCACTAAATATATACTTGATTCATAGACTTTCCTTAAAGGGAGTATGTCAGGTTAAACATGGCGTTTGATCAGCCAGGAGCAAAAAAAAAACCTAACAAATTATATAGATAGATGGATGGATAGATAGATATTAAAAGGGATGTAAAGCTTGTATTTTATTTATTGCATTCCCATCTTATTCTGGACTTAGAAGTCAAGGGGGTGGTCCCATTCACGGATTCATTGATCATTATAGAGACAAATACATGGAATATTGTCGGTCACTGATTAGGACTGCCCCCTTGACGGCGAAATCCAAAAATCAGCAGGGATTTTTCACAAATAATATACTACTTACACTGAATCTTTTACAAAAAACCTATATAGTTCCTTCTGTTCTATAACATGCAGCCGGCAGATCAGATTACATATTCAATGTCATAAGCTCCCTTTAAAAAACTAGATAGATAGTGCCACACAGTATTTTCAAGCAGTTTCCTTTAAAATCTCTGGACATTTAAGCCATGTTAACACATTTTCCTGATCATGTAAATCGGGGGGTGAAATAAGAATTGAACACGTCACCAATTTTCTAAGTAAATATATTTCTAAGGTGCTATTGACATGAATTTGTCACCAGATGTCGGTAACAACCCATCAAATCCACAAAGAAATCAAACACTGTCAATAGCACCTATACAAATTAAATTGGTAACGTGTTCAATACTTATGTCACCCACTGTATACTGTATTATCAATTTGCTGAATTTAGGTTCACCTAGATCTTGCAAGAATCCTCAGATTGTCCAATACTAGGACAACCCCTTTTGATTAAACATGTTTCCCAGGGTAAAATGATAAACGCCTATACTCACCTCCCGTATCGACACTCTTCCAGCTGTGGCTGGGCTTGCAGTGATGGGGCTCACATGGGGTTGTTGTGACGCCACACGAGCCCCGAATCTAATCAATGCTGGCTTCTGTCCCTCCAATTTTGGACCAAATTAGTTAATCAACATGGAGTAAGCGCTGTGGCTGTGCTCTCTTCCTGTTGATTGCGTGTTTGGTCCAAAGGCAAGAGATGGAAAACGGTGCTGATTGGATGTGTGGCTCGAGTGACATTACAACCTCACGTGAGCCCTGGCACTGCAATCCCAGCAACAGCTGGAATAGCGCCGGTACGGGAGCTGAGTATAGGCTTTATTATTTTACCTAAGGATAACATGACATGTGGAATCAGAAGGGATTGTCTTAGTAGTGGACAACCTCTTTAATGTGCAGTTGGCCTGGCCAGGTGTAGTTCCCACCATGAGCTTGGTGAGTGCAGGGGAAGCATTCTTATTGACCTAAAAGTTTTAGAATTTGCATATTGTGTGAACTTATTTAATAGAAATCATTTCTGAAATTCTCCACCAGGGTGAAAGTGGGGATGCTGCTGATGATGAGATGACAACAAGAAAAAGCAAAAGCCTCAAAGAACCTCGAAGCAGGAGTGGCTCAGATCCTCCAGAAATTGATGAGCAAGAAGAGCAAGGTCTGAAATGTTGTTTTTTTTTCCTCCTAGCTGGAAGAAAGGATAAGAGTTTATTATTGCAAACATTATAATAATGGAGAAATCCACTACTCAGCCTTCACTCACTTCTTCTTTCTTTGTCCTTCAAGTCTCAACTCTTTAACTCCTAGCTCCTCCTACCGAAGATAGGCCTATGCTTAGCCGCTAGTGCGCCTGCACTATGTTGCAGACTGAGATACCCAGACAAGCATCCTACATAACATAATGGACCCTGCTCTATCAATATCTACTTAGCACTTCTACCTTCTCACTATATAGGAACACTGCACACCACATATTATATAGCATCATTACATTTAGACAATATGGTCAACGTCTTTAGGGGTAGGAGTTTCCAAGCACCGACCACCCCCTTAGACATGTTCAGCAGATATTAGTAGATATTGTGCTTCTGTCCAATACTACTGAACAGGAAAGGTGCGTGGTATCTGCCAGGAGTGACAATATTGTAGTTGGGGCGTCTATTATAAAAAAAAATTTTAGTATGCTGATATGAATGGAGCCTAAGGCGGGCTTTACACGTTGCGACATCACTACCGATATATCGTCGGGGTCACGTTGTTAGTGACGCACATCCGGCGCCGGTAGCGACATCGCAACATGTAAATCCTAGGTGTGACGATGAACGAGCGCAAAAGCGTAAAAAATCGCTGATCACATCGTTCGTTTACATAATGTCATTACTGCTGCAGATACGATGTTGTTTGTCGTTCCTGCGGCATCACACATTGCTGTGTGTGAAACTGCAGGAACGACAACCATCTCCTTACCTGCGTCCACCAGAAAGGCGGAAGGAAGGAGGTGGGCGGGATGTTATGTCCCGCTCATCCCCGCCCCTCCGCTTCTATTGGCCGGCTACTTAGTAACATCGCGGTGACATTGCTGTGACGCCAAACGCACCTCCCCCTTGAAGGAGGGATTGTTCGGCGGTCACAGCGACGTCACCGAGCAGGTATGTGCGTATGAAGCTGCCGTAGCGATTATGTTTGCTACGGCAGCAAGCACCAGATATCGCATGTACGACGGGGGCGGGTGCTATTGCTCTCGACATCGCTAGCATTTGCTAGCGATGTCGCAGCGTGTAAAGCCTGCCTTAGAGTTAAACGGGTTTTCCCATCTCCAAGATCCTATCCTATACAGATACCTAAGGTCCTGCAATGCCCTGAACATGAGGTAACGACATAGGGAATCAGAAGAACTATACTACATTTCTAATTGGAGGTATTTGCTAATATTATTATTATACCTACTAAATATTAGGAGAGGATCTTGGCGATGGGAATACCCTTTTAATTTTCTAATTTAGAGATATATTTTCAGGTATACCAATTCACTACTATGACATGGACTATTGTATTAAGGGGACTGACAAAGAATTGTAAAAAAAGCAAGTGGATTGTAAAATGTGATGGAAGTTGTGCCCGTCAGCACTTTACACCTTTATATGGCACTAGGTTGATTCTAAGTGAAATATTTAATTGCGCCATTTTTTTCGATATGTGATTATTTGTGTAATTATGTGCTTATGTTTTTAATGTTGATTTCTGTCTTTTTTTGGTCACTGACAGATCACAATAGCGTAGTTGCTCACACCCTTCCTTCCAGACGAGCTCATTCAGTGTCTGCTTCCGGATCCCCAAGTCTCGCCCCTGGACCGACAACGCCGAGCAGACCTGCTTCCTCCCCTATATTGCCCAGCTCCAACAAACCCCCATCTGCGTAAGTTTTATCAC
The DNA here is from genome assembly GCF_048569485.1 of Anomaloglossus baeobatrachus. Taxonomy (NCBI): domain Eukaryota; kingdom Metazoa; phylum Chordata; class Amphibia; order Anura; family Aromobatidae; genus Anomaloglossus; species Anomaloglossus baeobatrachus. The sequence continues at coordinate 111,539,712 of NC_134357.1, read as the reverse complement.
CTTATTTCACCCTATGGGTGGAAAATAATTGAATTTTGTTTTATACTGTGTTCATATTTACAGCACAAAATGGACTTCCCGAGCTCATGGGTAGTAAATCACTTACATTTCTTAAATAGCTGTAAAATCATCAGAGGATTTTTGTTTAAGCCCCTCTTGGCAGTAAATTGTTTTACCTTGCGCCGGTTTAATGGTTCTGCCAAAAGTCCCATTCGGTTGTATACTTTAAATCATAAATCAAGGAATTAAACTTCATTAAAGTGTCTTAATTCACTGGAAAATTGTTTAAATGCACAAACTGGCGGCCATTTCTCGGCAATAAAATGAGCAGAATTCTGTTCCATTTTCTTCCAGCACATGGAGCAGCTCAAGTTGGCATGGACGAGTTAAGGGCGGGATGAAAGGCTTTCAGTCATTCCTGCTTTCTGACAGCAACATGAACTTTGTTGAGTTTGTAGAACTTTTTAAATCTTTCAGGTGAGATGATTATACATGTGGCCTCCTATAAATGTGGTGCTGGTGCCGAGGAGCTTACAATCTCTATGGTTTGTTTTCAGCGTACGAAGCCGCAAAGACCTCAAAGAGATTTTTGACGTCTACGCCGTTGCTTGCAGTCGTTCGGGTTCTGAGCCCATTCCGCTTTACACCAACTTGACAATTGATGAGAACGTCTGCGGTGTTCAGCCAGATTTAGGTTTGTATGTTAGAGGTTTCTGAAAGTCTATATTTACTAAGTATTTGGAGAGTTCACTTAACTTTTTTCTTTGTATCAAAAAAGATTTTTTTTTGTCTCAAGATCACTTGGATCCTTAATTTAGAGGGGTATTCTCATATCAGTGATAACATTTTGCAAGGATATGCCATGATATACAACATACATACTAATATTTCTTTTGAATAAATATACAAAATTGAAAGGAAATCTGTCAGCAGGTTTTTGTTATAGCAGTATAATAAATGTCACACTCCCAGCGACCACCATGGAATCCATATAGCTAAATTCTGATTATTTTATTGGTATTAAAGGTCATAGAACACGTTTCTGCCCTCCAAGGGCCTTCATCAGGTTTTTTTTATTTATTTGTATTTATTTTTTACCTGATGAAGGCTGTTTGAGGTCAGAAACGTATTGTAAGAGCTTTAATTCCAATAAAGTAATCAAAATATATCTATACGGAGTCCATGAAGGTCCCTGGGAGCACAACATTTATTATACTTCTATTACCCCTCGGTGGAAGATCCAAGAGAGGAACTAATTTTCGTGTCAGCAGCATACCGGACCGGGACCGTATTGTTCATCAACAGCGACTCTATATGCCTATTTGCACCTACTATTTGGTGAGTGCAATCTTACAATTGTTCTCCTTTTCATAAACTATTACACACTTAAATTACAACTGCGGTGTCTCTTGTTCCCTATTCTCCTCTCTAGGGGTAAAATTCAGGTTTTTGCTATGGAAGCTGATGTAGAGACAGAGAGCCCTGATTCCTGTAATGTATCATTTATTGCACTGGTGCAGTTTTGATAGATGTAGATGTCGGATGTAGATGTAGCGGAGCGAAGACTTCTGGGCTCTGCATAACCCTGCTCACACCCCTGACTGGCAGCTTCCTGTGTACACTCGGCATTATGAGCAATCTGCCAATCATTAGTGGAGGTGGGGTTACACAGACTGCTCCTGTAGTGATAATCTCCTGTTGATAAAACACTGATTGTATTTAAGCTACAGTAAACAGCCTAATAAGTGAAACATCACTGCAATCAGAGTCTCTTACTCTATATTATGCTTCTCTTAGATTAAATCATAGAATGGTAAAGTTGGAAGGGACCTCAGGGTCATCTGTATAATAACAAAAACCTGCTGACAGATTGCTTTTAAGTCCAGCCCATTAATCCTACCTAGGAATACCCAAACTTTCCTGGTAGCACCACCCCTAAAAGAACATTTTTATGTACATATTAGTATTCAGAGATGCTCATTTTTTATGTTGTTATTTTTTCTTCATATTCTAGATTTATTGACCAGGAATGTGTCAGACTTGGGTTTGTTCATTCGGAGTAGGCAACAGTTGTCTGAAAATCAGAGGCAAATTTCTGATGCCATCGCTGCCGCCAGCATTGTAACCAATGGCACTGGTGTGGAAAGCACCTCCCTCGGAATATTTGGGATGGGAATTCTGCAGTTTAATGACTACTTGGTCAATTGCCAAGGGGAGCACTACAGTTACGATGAAGTCCTCAGCATTATTCAGGTTAGACCTTTTTACACAGTACATATTGGTGCCTTACATGTTTGAGAGATGATTGAAAAAAAAATATTTATGCCTATACAGTTTAATTGCTAATTTTGTTTTTTTTTTCTTTTTCTTAAGAAATTTGAGCCAAGTATTACTATGCGTCAGCAAGGACTAATGTCATTTGAAGGGTTTGCAAGGTATGGATTATGGTGTTTTTTTCTTCTTCAGTCTTGTTTTTTTTTCTGGTATTAAAATAAAAGTGTCCCTCTGGCCTCTGTCTTCTTTTAAAGCTTTATGGCTACAGCCTGGTGCAGATTATATGTTGTTCATGCTTTTCCGCAGCAGAAATGCACTGAAAACGCAAATGGTTTTTTTACCTGCAAATTTTCTACATTTTAAAATAGTTTCTGAAGTTATTATTTTAATCTTCCTCCTTATCAAATAAAAAAAAATACAAGAAACTAAAACAAAAATGTATTTCCTTGTGCAATTCAGGCTGCTGAAATCGTTGCAGCTGTATGTCATCAATACAACTTGGGCAAGTCCTAATTTTTGTCTTAATTTTATATATATTTATATATATATATATATATATATATAATTATTTAAAAAAGAATATATATATATATAGCGCCCCACGTGTCAGGTGTTTTAACCTACTCGTCGCTGGGCCGGGGGTACAGATCCTCTGTGTCGTCACGGGGTGGCCTGGCCCAGTTCCGTTGCCCCGAGGCATACAGGAAGGAGGATTGGAGGGTGGTAGGGGAGGATGGAGATAGTAGTCAGAGGTTAGGAGTCTATTAGGATCGTGACGCCACCTGTGGTACGCGGCCAGGGATGGGGGCCGCCACTGCAGGGTCTCTCACTGGGGCACATGTCGGGTGCAGCCAGGATGGTGTCACTCCCCACAGGCGGAGCGGGATTACCCCGGGGAGGATGGTGGGGGGCAGGTAGTAGTCCCCGTTAGCGCCGCAGCGCTGGGCAATGGCACCAGTAAAGGAGAGGCAGAGACAAGGGCTGCGGTTCCAGGTCTTTTTACTCACAAGTCAGTCAGGTGCTGCCCAGGTACCGTTCTCTGCCACGATGGGCCCTAGCCGATCCTGGATCCGTGAAAGGTCAAGTCCGGTGTGACTATAGTTCTACTATATTCTGGTGGGCACGTTAACCTCTTGTGGGGACAATTGTGAATTTAAATGGGTAAGCAAATAACTGCAGTTTACGAACGTCCATTGTGACTAATCCACTGCTGATAGGAATGCAGTTGTATTTTTATTGTACCCTTTCTGAAAAAGGTTAAAATTTAACCCCACATGTATGGTAATTGTAGCCGTATCACTTTGTCTGGGGGTATTTTCCTCCCCTTTTTTGCCTGTATTTTTTTCTGTAATGTATTTTTGTATATGATCTTTTGTAAGTAATTTATTCAATTTATTATGTGATGAAATAAAATTTACAATGTTTAATTGACCTGGAAACACCATTTTTCTTTGTTGTTCATGTAGTCCTTTTGAAGTGGTCTATAATGTCTTTTGATGTCCTCTTGTAGGAACTATGGAAATGTTTGTATTGATACAGAGACATACAGAGAGACTGATACAAACAGACAGAGACAGACACACAGACACACAGAGACAGACAGAGACAGACACACAGACACGCAGAGACAGACAGAGACAGACACACAGACACGCAGAGACTGGGAGAGAGACAGAGAAACAGTTACTATCACGGGCTACACCTGGGTACTACAGCTAGTATATGTATGTGTGTGTGTATATATATATATATATATATATATATATATATATATATATATATATATATATATATATATATAGTATATAATAAAATGTGTATATGTAAGATATAATATTACTATGTATAAGATATAATAGGATAAAATATATAATAAAATTCCTCTTATTATATTCTGGATATTTTATATTAGTTTTTAGCAATGTTTCCCCATATAATGTAATGAATGAAAGCTCTCATTTATTCTGCTTACACTTGTTGCATTTTATTGCACAGTAACATGGTAAAAGCTGTCATTTCTTTTAAAAGGTAATAATATTTTTAATTTTACATATGAAAATAGGGAACTGTGTAATATATCTTATGAGAGAAAATGTGTTTATTTCTCCACCTGAATTGATCTTTCACTCACAATTCATGGGTAAAATGTCTAAAATCTGTATTCAGTAAAGACAGATGTCCCAATTACTGAATTAAGATTTGACAATTGGTGCTCATGAAGTTCTATGGATGGAGGAGGAGCTAGAGGCAGAAAGTTGTGTTGCTGCAAGTTCTCCTGAAGCAACAGTTAGAGATCTCCATGGAACTTTGAGAACCAGCTGTCCTATCCTATCTTGGTAATGAGGAAGACTGTACTAATAATAATATAAAAATAATAATAATAATCTTTATTTCTATAGCGCCAACATATTCCGCAGTGCTTTACAATTCAGGAGGATCATATGCAGGGCCTTGCGAAAGTATTCGGCCCCCTTGAGTTTTTCAACCTTTTCCCACATTTCAGCCTTCAAACATAAAGATAAAAAAATTTAATTTTATGGTGAAGAATCAACAACAAGTGGGACACAATTGTGAAGGTGAACGATATTTAGTGGTTATTTTAAACTTTTATAAAAAATAATAAACTGAAAATTGGTGCGTGCAATATTATTCGTCCCCTTTAAGTTAATACTTTGTAGAGCCACCTTTTGCTGCGAATACAGCACAAGTCGCTTGGGGTATGGGTCTATCAGTTTTGCACATGGAGAGACTGAAATACTTTCCCATTCTTCCTTTATAAACAGCTGGAGCTGAGTGAGGTTGGATGGAGAGCGTTTGTGAACAGCAGTTTTCAGCTCTGTCCACAGATTCTCGATTGGATTCAGGTCTGGACTGTGACTTGGCCATTCTAACACCTGGATACGTTTATTTGTGAACCATTCCATTGTAGATTTTGCTTTATGTTTGGGATTATTGTCTTGTTGGAAGACAAATCTCCTTCCCAGTCTCAGATGTTTTGCAGACTCCAACAGGTTTCTGCAAGAATGGTCTTGTATTTGGCTCCATCCATCTTCCCATCAATTTTAACCAACTTCCCTGTCCCTGCTGAAGAAAAGCAGGCCCAAACCATGATGTTGCCACCACCATGTTTGACAGTGGGGATGGTGTGTTCAGGGTGATGAACTGTGTTGCTTTTACGCCAAACATATCGTTTGGCATTGTGCCCAAAAAGTTTGATTTTGGTTTCATCAAACCAGAGCACCTTCTTCCACATGTTTGGTGTCTCCCAGGTGGCTTGTGGCAAACTTTAAACGACACTTTTTATGGATATCTTTGAGAAATGGCTTTCTTTTTGCCACTCTTCCATAAAGATCAGATTTGTGCAGTGTACGACTGATTGTTGTCCTATGGACAGACTCTCCCACCTCAGCTGTAGATCTCTGCAGTTCATCCAGAGTGATCATGGGCCTCTTGGCTGCATCTCTGATCAGTCTTCTCCTTGTTTGAAATGACAGTTTTGAGGGACGGCCGGGTCTTGGTAGATTTGCAGTGGTATGATACTCCTTCCATTTCAATATGATCTCTTGCACAGTGCTTCTTGGGATGTTTAAAGTTGTGGAAATCTTTTTGTAACCAATCCAGCTTTAAACTTTTCCACAACAGTATCACGGACCTGCCTGTTGTGTTCCTTGGTCTTCATGATGATCTCTGTGGTTTAAACAGAACACTGAGACCATCACACAGAGCAGGTTCATTTATACGGAGACTTGATTACACACAGGTGGCTTATATTTATCATCATCAGTCATTTAGGACAACATTAGATCATTCAGAGTTCCTCAATGAACTTCTGGAGCGAGTGTGCTGCACTGAAAGTAAAGGGGCCGAATAATTTTGCACACGCCAATTTTCAGTTTACTCTTTTTTACAAAAGTTTAACCCCTTAACGACCCATGACGTACTATGTACGTCATGGATCGTGTGCCGGTAAGCCCCGCCCCCTGCCGCCGGCAGGCGGCGGCGAGACGCGCACATATCAGCTGTTATCAACAGCTGATATGTGTGCCTGCTAGCCGCGGGTGGAATCGCTTCCACCCGCGGCCATTAACCCCTTACATTTCGCTGCCAAAGTCTTGGCAGCGATATGTATATGGGCGCCGCCATGACAGTGACTTACCCCGCCCCCACCGGAAGTCACGTGACATGATCACGTGACTTTCGGCGGTTGCCATGGTAGCACAGGGTCATGTGATGACGCCTGTAGCTAACATGAGTCACTTCCTCTCATTGCCGGAATACAGCCGGCATTGAAAGTGAAGCAGCAAATCTGCAGTTCTCAGCTCTGTAGCTGAGATCTGCAGATAGTGCAGAGCGATCGGATTGCTGATCGCTATAGCCCCCTAGGGGGACTAGTAAAATAAAAAAAAAGTAAAAAAAAAAAGTTTTAAAAAATTAAAAAAAAAACAAAAAACCTAAAAGTTCAAATCACCCCCCTTTCACCCCATTGAAAATTAAAGGGTTAAAAAAATAAAAAATACACACATATTTGGTATCGCCACGTTCAGAAATGCCCGATCTATCAAAATATAAAATCAATGAATCTGATCAGTAAACGGCGTAGCGGCAAAAAAATTCCAAACGCCAAAATTACGTTTTTTGGTCGCCGCAAATTTTGCACAAAATGCAATAACAGGCGATCAAAACGTAGCATCTGTCGCAAAAATGGTACCGTTAAGAACGTCAGGTCGAGACTCAAAAAATAAGCCATCACTGAGCCTCAGATCCTGAAAAATGAGAACGCTACGGGTTTTGGATATGGCGCAAAACGTGCGCCACGTTTTTTGGACAAGCTTGTGAATTTTTTTAACCCCTTAGATACAAGTAAACCTATACATGTTTGGTGTCTACAAACTCGCACCGACCTGAGGCATCATACCCACAGATCAGTTTTACCATATAGTGAACACGGTGAATAAAATATCCCAAAAACTATTGTACAATCCCACTTTTTTTGCAATTTTTCCGCACTTGGAATTTTTTTGCCGTTTCCCAGTACACTATATGGTAAAACTTATGGTTTCATTTAAAAGTACAACTCGTCCCGCAAAAAACAAGCCCTCATATGGCAAGATTGATGGAAAAATAAAAAAGTTACGCCTCTCGGAAGAAGGGGAGCAAAAAACAAAAACGCAAAAACGGAAAGTGCCCGGGGGCTGAAGGGGTTAAAAAAGCAATAAATTTTGTTTAATTACATAATTCTGTCCCACTTTTTGATTCTTCACCATAACATTAAAATTTTGATCGTTATGTTTGAAGCCTGAAATGTGAGAAAAGGTTGAAAAATTCAAGGGGGACGAATACTTTTGCAAGGCACTGTACAAACAAGTAACAGCTATAGAAAATGCAATAATTAGAGGGGAAAAAAGACAACCCTGCTTGTGAGAGCTTACAATCTACAATGAGATGGGGGGGGGGGGGCAAGGTACAAGTGCTTATTTACAATGACAATCCAGCCATCTCAAGGAAATTGGGGATAAATAATGGCTTCCTGGACCAGTTGGCCAGAAACCTGAGATGCATTTGGGTGCCATGGAGTTTGACGTGGGGTTATATTCTGAGAAGGCGTGGAGGGACCATGTGAATATAGTTCGGCTAGGGAGTGTGATAGACCGGTCTGTACTCAATGAAGACAGATTTTACTCATGAACTGAGAATATTGAGAATGAATCATCAGTCCAGGAGCAGAAAGAGTTTTCTCTAATTATTACAAAGTTTCTAATCTTCACATGTAATATTGATTTATGAAAATATACAAATCAATACAATGACTGTGACCCTTTAAACATCAGTCACTGGTTGTTAAGCTGATCGACCTGCGTATTTTAGGTATTTGATGGATAAAGACAATTTTGCATCCAGGAATGATGAATCACAGATCAACGTGGACGACCTGCACTTTCCTCTGTCTTATTACTTCATTGAATCTTCCCACAATACATATCTTACTGGTCATCAGCTGAAAGGTGAATCCTCCGTGGAGCTGTATAGTCAGGTATGGGGGATGTTCATGTCTATTCTGTATCCTGCTCCAGTAAATAAAATATTCTTTGCTGGTAGATGCTCAGAGGTGTAGATGTATTGAAGACATTGATGATCAGCTGTTAATTCCTTATTGCATATAACTTGGTTCTTGATGTAGTCTTGTCAACGTGTTAGGTCTTAGGCTGGTGTACTGTGAAATCTGTATTAAATGATCAGCAAAATTTGTATATGGACTTGCTGTGGATTTTTTCCACTCTATGGAGGCACACAACTGAACTTGTGAAGTCTTTACCATAACGGGCAAATATCCCTATTTGTTATATAGTCTTCTTAGATGCTCTCCATACATTAACCTGCAATTTATGTGTCACATATGACCCTGAACATATTGTCCAAAGATAGAACATCTAGTGTTAAGTCCCCACTTACATTAGATGAAAGACATCAGAATCCACTAATTTTGGCAGGTGGGGGCCTCCAGATAGGTGATCTTAGGTGATGGAAAGATCAGTGTGTTGGAATTTCAATTGCCGATCCTATTGTCTTTAAGGGAGCTACGGCACTGCCAGGGGAATCTGGTTGCGGCTGCCTCCTCTCTCCACATTGAAAACACTGAAATACTTTAAAAAAAAAAAAAAGGCAGATCCCCCGCACAAAGAACATCCATATAAGCTTGAAATAAAGTTAAAATTTCATTTTATTCCAAAAATGGTTAACAAAGGGGGAAGAAGGAATGAAACATAACTCCTCCGATTCACGCGTTTCAGACGCGATCGTCCTTAGTCATGATCATTTTTATGCAGTGTTAGCAGTGGTGTAACTAGAGCCCAATGTGCCCAAGTGCAAAGTTTGAACCCAGTCCTCCCCTGCATGTTAGTAAGATGTATGGCCCGTGTACCATTCTAAATTCAATAAAGACATATGTGCTGTCCAAAGCCCTTTCATTATGTAGTAATTTCCCCATTCTATACTAATGTCTCCCATCCTTGTCCCCTTCCTGGTATATATGTCCCCCATTGTGGGCCCCTTCCTGGTATATATGTCTCCCATCCATTACCTCTTTCTGGTATATATGTCTCCCATCCATGACTCCTTTCTGGTATATATGTCTCCCATCCTGGGCCCTTTCTTGGTATATATGTCTCCCAGTCTGGACCTCTTCCAGGTATATATGTCTCCCATCCTTGACCCATTTCTGGTATATATGTCTCCCATCCTGAACCCCTTTCTTGTATATGTGTCTCCCATCCTGGACCCATTTCTGGTATATATGTCTCCCATCCTTGACCACTTTCTGGTATATATGTCTCGCATCCTGGATCCATTTCTGGTATACAGTATGTCTCCGACCCTGGACACTTTTTAGGTACATACAGTTAGGTCCAGAAATATTTGGACAGTGACACAATTTTCGCGAGTTGGGCTCTGCATGCCACCACATTGGATTTGAAATGAAACCTCCACAACAGAATTCAAGTGCAGATTGTAACGTTTAATTTGAAGGTTTGAACAAAAATATCTGATAGAAATTGTAGGAATTGTACACATGTCTTTACAAACACTCCACATTTTAGGAGGTCAAAAGTAATTGGACAAATAAACCAAACCCATACAAAATATTTTTATTTTCAATATTTTGTTGCGAATCCTTTGGCGGCAATCACTGCCTTAAGTCTGGAACCCATGGACATCACCAAACGCTGGGTTTCCTCCTTCTTAATGCTTTGCCAGGCCTTTACAGCCGCAGCCTTCAGGTCTTGCTTGTTTGTGGGTCTTTCCGTCTTAAGTCTGGATTTGAGCAAGTGAAATGCATGCTCAATTGGGTTAAGATCTGGTGATTGACTTGGCCATTGCAGAATGTTCCACTTTTTTGCACTCATGAACTCCTGGGTAGCTTTGGCTGTATGCTTGGGGTCATTGTCCATCTGTACTATTTAGTGCCGTCCGATCAACTTTGCAGCATTTGGCTGAATCTGGGCTGAAAGTATATCCCGGTACACTTCAGAATTCATCCGGCTACTCTTGTCTGCTGTTATGTCATCAATAAACACAAGTGACCCAGTGCCATTGAAAGCCATGCATGCCCATGCCATCACGTTGCCTCCACCATGTTTTACAGAGGATGTGGTGTGCCTTGGATCATGTGCCGTTCCCTTTCTTCTCCAAACTTTTTTCTTCCCATCATTCTGGTACAGGTTGATCTTTGTCTCATCTGTCCATAGAATACTTTTCCAGAACTGAGCTGGCTTCATGAGGTGTTTTTCAGCAAATTTAACTCTGACCTGTCTATTTTTGGAATTGATGAATGGTTTGCATCTAGATGTGAACCCTTTGTATCTACTTTCATGGAGTTTTCTCTTTACTGTTGACTTAGAGACAGATACACCTACTTCACTGAGAGTGTTCTGGACTTCAGTTGATGTTGTGAAGGGGTTCTTCTTCACCAAAGAAAGTATGCGGCGATCATCCACCACTGTTGTCATCCGTGGACGCCCAGGCCTTTTTGAGTTCCCAAGCTCACCAGTCAATTCCTTTTTTCTCAGAATGTACCCGACTGTTGATTTTGCTACTCCAAGCATGTCTGCTATCTCTCTGATGGATTTTTTCTTTTTTTTTCAGCCTCAGGATGTTCTGCTTCACCTCAATTGAGAGTTCCTTAGACCGCATGTTGTCTGGTCACAGCAACAGCTTCCAAATGCAAAACCACACACCTGTAATCAACCCCAGACCTTTTAACAACTTCATTGATTACAGGTTAACGAGGGAGACGCCTTCAGAGTTAATTGCAGCCCTTAGAGTCCCTTGTCCAATTACTTTTGGTCCCTTGAAAAAGAGGAGGCTATGCATTACAGAGCTATGATTCCTAAACCCTTTCTCCGATTTGGATGTGAAAACTCTCATATTGCAGCTGGGAGTGTGCACTTTCAGCCTATATTATATATATAATTGTATTTCTGAACATGTTTTTGTAAACAGCTAAAATAACAAAACTTGTGTCACTATCCAAATATTTCTGGACTTAACTGTATGTACCCCATCCTGGACCCCTTCCTGGTATATATGTTCTCTTTCTTATGCATTAAGAAAAAATCCTCTCACTCTCCCACGCTACAATATTGCACAACGTCATCTCCTGAAGCCGAAGTAAGCAGGTAGTAATGAAAAAAATCATATTTATTTAAAGTCCATTGAAAATATGCACAGGTAAACTGCTAGACCACAGCTGGATCTGACCAATGCGTTTCGGCGTCAAGCCTTAGTCATGGTTCAGATAAATAGGATTTATTAGTTACTGCCTGCTTTCTTTGCTGGAGACTCCTCGCGTGCTTCCATATATGTAATGAGACTGGTAATAGGAAATGTAAGTGACTATGATGTGTTTGACAACCTTACAATAACTCTTTTAGGTGCTCTTACAAGGATGCCGGAGTGTGGAGTTAGATTGCTGGGATGGAGATGATGGCATGCCAATTATTTATCATGGTCACACACTTACAACTAAAATCCCCTTTAAGGTAAGATCATCTAACTTTTAACAGTAATGCTTGTTTCAGTCAGAGACAGTTATTTTCTGTTTTTTTATTCCATAATTTTATTTATTTTTTTAAAAACCTTATGGAATTCCAGAACTGACCATTACTCAGTGCAAAGAACCTTCTAGGTGCAGGAGTCTTACATACCTCGCTCCTAGAGATACCAGCTCACCTGTTAGAGGTCCAAGTCTAAAGCCTTGAGCTCAGATGACCACCGCCCTGCTCAGTACCAACGAGGGGCAAGAACACCAAAATGTCGGTGTACAGATAGGAGTCTCTTCCTTTTAGAGCAGATTCTGTTTTAACCAAAATACCTAATCATATTTCAAGGTTGGGACATTAAAATGTTCTCCACCACTTTTTATACAACTGAACCCAATAGGGTCTAAAGATTATTTTAAAACAAAAAGTATATTCATTACTCCGCAAATGATCCTCCTCCATTATAGTATAAACAAAATGTTTCTCACAGTTCCTCTTTTCGGAATCATTCAAAATGGTTCTGACAGAAGTATGAAGGCTGCAGACGATCAACAGACGCTGATCATCTGCAGTGGTCACGCAACATAATAATCACAGTGCCAACATTTCAAGAGCAGCATTGGCCCGACAGAGAGTTATAGGGGTTTTTAAATGATGTGAGGCCCTTTAAGGGAACCTGTCATGTAATAAAGCAATTCACCTGTAGAACTGAGGCTAATCTGCAGGTTAATACTGTTCCGAAGTGGGCCGGCGCCCACACTGAGAGCCCCGCTGCTGGGAGGAAATTAACTGTATTCTTCCTGGCAACCTCAGTCATAGGGGTGAATGTCGGGCAGCTTTAGAACGCTATTAACCTGTAAATTAACCCTGTATTTGCAAGTTAATAACACTTTTTCTCATCTAACAGGTTCGCTTTAAGCAGTTAAGAAGGGGCTGACCAGTAGTGTAGAATCCTTTTTGTGTTTCATACATGCTAACTTAGTATTTAAAGGGAATCTGTCAGCAGGTTTTTGCTATGTAATTAGAGGACGGCATGATAAAGGGTTAAAAAGCAAAAATCAACTGTTCTTGTCTTATCAGACTGTGTGCAGTTCTTTACTTAAACTAAAAGCTTTATTACGTAGTGGTTATGATTGCTGGACTACGATGTCACAAGCATGGCAGTCCTGCACGCCCCCTACTGTGATTGACACCTCTCATTCAATGTACAATCTCTATAGAGAGCCTGGTGTGGGTTTGACAGAACATTCAACTCTGCTCCTTTGCTAAATCTAAAAGCTCTGATTCTGTCAGAACAGCTGCACCCAGTAATCTAAGTGATACATCATTGGATTCAGTATTCTCATGGCTTACATCATCCTGCTCTTAGTTGAGGTAGCAAAAACCTGCTGACATATTACCTTTAAGAATTATTATTATGATTGACTACTTAGGGAATCTACAGAAATATATATTAGGCCGCAATCACACTAGTGTATAGCATCCGATGATTCTTTCATGCAAGAGAATCAGATGTGATATGCTAAAGACCCTCGACTCAGACTCAGCTGTGAGCATGATCCGAGGGTCATTATACTGTGCTCCAATTCTTTTGCATGCAAGAATGGGATCACAGGTGAGGAGGAGGAGGAGGAGGAGAGATTAATCTCTCCATCTTCTACATTGGCTGTCATTGTGTATATCGGACTGCACTGGATGTCATCTGAGTGCAGTCCAATGTTTCATATGCAGCCATAGATTTGTCTGGATGCTCGCCATCTGATATACACTCACAATCGCAGCATACAGCTATTTTTTTTGCTCATGCCGAATCAGCACTCTCACATAGTATAACATTAGAGCATCAGATAGCCCTCATCTGAGTTATACACAAATGTGAGCGAGCCCTGACACTGTCAGGCTTGTTTGACTGACAGTTATTTGGGGAGAGTGGAGTTAGTAGCTCATCTTCTGGGAAAACAAAGGGACCTGACATTGATATACTTCACATCCACAATATGTTCTTCTACTTTTCTTTACCAGGATGTTATAGAGGCAATTGATCGCAATGCCTTCATCAACTCTGAGATGCCCATTGTGCTGTCCATAGAGAATCACTGCTCTTTACCGCAGCAACGCAAGATGGCTGACATATTCAAGGTGATCATACATTGAATTAGCCCATTACGTTCGTGTTTGGCATATATGTGGGGTCTGATTGTCACTAATTAAAAAATCTATTTTAGACTGTGTTTGGAGAAAAGCTGGTGACAAAGTTTCTGTTTGAGAGTGACTTTTCTGATGACCCAATGCTGCCCTCTCCATGGCAATTAAGGAATAAAGTCCTATTGAAAAACAAGAAACTTAAGGCACATCAGACACCAGTGGACATTTTAAAACAGAAGGTAATTATCTGCTTTGTGGCAAGCTGCAAAAGAGCGACTAAGATTATGATGACATTTTTTATTCTTTCTGTCCATGGTTGAGGTTAAATTACTATACCTACAGTAAAACAAAGGTGCCTATGACTTTAAAGCGGGCTTTACATGCTACGATATATCATACGATATATCGTCAGGGTCACGTTGTAAGTGACCCACATCCGGCATCATTTGACATATCATAGCGTGTAACAGCTTCGAGCGAGTGTGAACGAGCAAAAATACTCACCTTATCGTTGCTCGTTGACACGTCGCTCATTTTCAAAATATCGAACGTCCTTCTCTGCTCCGGTTGTTCATCGTTTCCGAGGCAGCACACGTCGCTCCGTGTGACACGATGAACTGCAGCTTACCTGCGTCCCGCCGGCAATGCGTAAGGAAGGAGGTGGGCGGGATGTTTATGTCCCACTCATCTCCGCCCCTCCGCTTCTATTGGCCGGCCGCTGTGTGACGTCGCTGTGACACCGAACGTCCCTCCCCCTTCAGGAAGAGGATGTTCACCGCCCACAGCGAGGTCGTTTGGAAGGTAAGTACGTGTGACGGGGGGGTTACAGCATTGTGCGACACGGGCAAGAAATTGCCCGTGCCGCACAAACGATGGGGGCGGGTGCGATCGCAAATGCGATCGCACGATTAATTGCAGCATGTAAAGCAGGCTTTAGAATATTTGTGATATTTGGAGAAGGAGCTTGCAGAAATGATTGTGGTCGTCATTGTCAACATATTATAGCTCAATAATTGGAGCTATAGATGTGTCACTTTGTGATTTTTATGGTTCATTTTGGTTTCCCAATATGTTGGGAAAAAATGCTGACTGCCTAAGATTTTTGGATAAGTTGTCTAGGAAAATAATGAAAACCCAGATACAGAGTATTTTGAGAGGGGTTGTCAAAAAGGGATGCAACTAGTTATGAGCGAGCACTACCATGCTCAGGTGCTGGGTACTCGTTGGATGCTCGGATGGACGCGACTCGTGTACTGAGTATAATAGAAGTCAATGGGGAATGCAAGCATTTTTCCTGAAGACTTGTAACAAGCGGTCAAACGTTCGGACGGGCTTATTTAACTTGTATATCGTGTATAATGGAAGTCGAGGAGGAACTTGAGCATTTTTCTAGAACACTCATAGCGAGCAGTCGTACATTCCAACGGGCTTGACTCTTCTACTGAGTGTAATGGAAGTCAATGAGGAACTTGAGCATTTTTCCGGGAAGACTTGTAACGAGCACTCAGACGTTCAGATGGGCTCGACTTGTGTAGCGAGTATAATGGAAGTCAATGAGGAATTCAAGCATTTTTCCAGAAGACTCATAACGAGCAGTCGGAACTTCGAAAGTGCTCAACTCTTATAACGAATATATTGGAAGTTAATGGGAAGCTCAAGCATTTTTCTGGAAGTTCCCAATTAACTTCCATTATACTCAGTAAATAAGTCGAGCCCATCCGAGCATCCGACTGTTCGTTATGATACCCGAGCATGGTAGCACTCACTCATACAACCTTCAAAGGAAAAGAATATTTTGGCAAATGTGTAATACAGTAAATAAGGAGGGCATGGGCTGGATGGTAAAGAAGGGAAAATAATTGTTTTGTGTTGGAGAAAGGTTCTCCAACCAGTTTTCCTTTTGAATCGGAGCAATATTTTTATTTTTATTTTTTTTTTTTGCTATCTCTCTCACATTAACACTCCTATATTAATTTTTTATCTAATTAATTTATCTTATTTGGGTATTTTCTTTCTCTAGTTGAAACATTTTCTCTAAATCTGTACTTTTATTCTAGTTTTCTTAATAAAAATTTTTGTTTTATCTGCACTCTATTCTGAGCAGTAGACTTTGATACCCAAAGGGTGCAAATCAATGCTAGATTTCCATTACCTTGTCCTTTCGATCCAAGAAGAAGGGGATGATATTCACACATTCATATTTTTTTTCTAACTCTTAACCCTTTTTCCACTCGTTTACACATAGACTATTACAAGTCAGTAAGAAAGTTAAGATGCTCTGTGTAGTTATATAAATGTGACTATACATTGACAATTTGTATTAATTTTCCCCAGACGGCAGCATATAAAAATCAGTATTGCTTACAGCTTACACTGTGGATAAATAATAAAACTGGTATGTGCCCAGGAGTGTGCGACGTAGTTACATACAATATATCACTTGGCCAGATATTAAGAAATGGTATATAGTGAGGGTACAGTGAACCTTAAATTAAACAATATTCATTGCCTATCTATACGGCCTATTTAAATTATAATGCCAGGTATTCTAAATATTTCCAGCACTATTTATGTAGCTTACAGTACAAGGACACAGTAATAGATGCCATTTACATTTATGAACAGTCTGATATATAAATATTTAGAAGATGTATATTATTATTTTTTTCCAATGCTTGAGACATATCCTGGAGGCTAAGATATTAGTTTTTTTACAGATCGGTGCATAAACTTTATTAGGCTTGGCATATTTTCACTGTATGCCCTTCTTTCAGGCACATCAGCTTGCCAGCATGCAGGCACAAGCCAGCAATGGTAACCAAATAATGAATACCAGCGCCAACAATGAGGAGGAAGACGACGATGAAGATGATTACGATTATGACTATGAATCACTTTCAGATGGTAAGCATACCATATATGCTGACAAAAAGCTTTACTATACACCTAGATATTTAGATTCTTCATTTTTTAGTTAACCATTGCCATTTTCTGTCTACCCTGGTCTAGAATCACATTATCGAGGGATTTATCTCCTTACCTGTCACGTTCATTTCCCTGTTTTTGGAGATTAGTGACAGCTTTAGGACTAGAGCCTTTCATCTCCATCTGGATCTCTTCATTTAAATGTTGTTTCGTTTATCTTGGTACTGAAATGGTTAATGTCAGTTTTGCTGCTTGCAACTTTTCAAGCAGCTCCTAGCTGAGTGTTTCAGCTGCAGTTGATTTGTAGCCACACCCCTTCAGGTTTAAATAGAGGTGTTTCCCAGCAGTCCTTGCTGATGATTCAAACTCATTGATCTCTGGCCACCTTGGAGGAAGGTTCTGCTGTGGAGTTTTCCTTTCCTCAGGCTTTATCCTTTTTTGTTGTCGTCCCCCCCCCGGTTTGTCTTACCTTACCTTGTGTCTTGTTAGCGCAGTGGTGGGTTTAATGAACCTCACCTGCCCCTCACTAGCCATGGCATCTATAGGGCCTTCTCAGGGTGTTGGCAACAGTTGCGGAGACTGTATAGGGGACTAGCTAGGAGAGCAGGGACAGTTGCAGGTGAGGATAGGAGGTTTCCCACCTACCTCTCTCACCACTTCCAGGGTCCCCCGCTGTTATTGTCTCCCCTTTCTTAATTGTGTTTTTGTTGTGTGTCAGATGCACGTAGGTCTGAAGCGCCCCTGTCACGCTTGTCATACCCAGTAAGTGTGACTTTACCAAGCTAAGTGTCACAAAAGTAGACATAATGGCCCCGATTCATCTAGACTGGGTTTTTTTTATGTCAGGCTTGATGAGGGGGTGTGTTGGAGTCAAACACTCCTGAATTATTAAAAATGGCACACCCCTTAATAGGGTTGCCCGTTCTAAAATGATAAGTCTGCAGCCACTCTATATATCACTCTATGGAACTGCAGACTTATAAATCCTTCCAGCGCATGCACTGTGCGCTGCGCGGTTTCGCCGGTTTCTGGGAGTGGCGGTCACATGACCGCAATTGTGTAATATGCATGTTCCCAGCCAAAACCTGACTAGTGGGCATGGCCTTGCTCAAAACAAGTGTAAGGAGTGGGCGCATTCGGTTAGTAGGCGCCGCCGTCTAGTGGGCACGGCCTTGTTCTTGTATTGAATGAGGCCACGCCTACTAGTTGGGTTCTGGCCGGGAACATGCATATCGCACAATTGAGGTCACATGACTGCCATATTAACCAGCTTAGAAATCAGTGAAACCTCGCAGCACGCAGTGTATGCACTGGAAGGAATCATAACTCTGCAGTCACATAGTGACTTTTGACTTTCATTTTAGACTGGACAAACCCTTTAATGAAGCTTGAGCATCTGGCAAGTGGCATGTACCTCCTTGTGCGCCTTTCCATAGATTTTGCTCCAGACAGTGACTGAAGTAAGATTTGTGTTGCAAGGAATGCAGTCATTCGTTATGAATTTAACCAGAAAGGGTCTCCATGCACCTCGTCCAGCCACAGCTGTTGGAACTGGGTGAAAATGGTACTAAAAGACCAAAAGTAGTAAAATTTAAGCAGAGCCTTGTGGAAAAATTTGCAACTTTTCAAACCTTTTTATTCCAGAATTCTGGCATTATAGCTTTACTAAATCAAACCCATAGTGCATGTGGCGACATTGTTATGTTCTCCCCAGGAACACATAGGCTGCTTCTAACATAATGGAACATGAATTCTAAGTATTCTGTTAAAATGATTCCACATTAAACAAAGGAAACACAGTCTCAACAGAAAGTCGTGCTAATAGAAAGTCATATTATTAAGTATTATGTCAATTACTGGACGTTCATTGCTTTACTAGACTGTCTAATGCTTGACATTAGAACAAATCACCTTCTTTATTATGAACCCTGAAGATGTAGTCATTTATATCTGCAATCCTATTGTGAACATTTCTCACCATGTTACACAAAAGTAAAAAGGAAATAAAAATGGCTGAACTTGAATGATATGAAGTGATATCGCAGGGTTTGAGCTACACAATGCTCTGTGCACTACAGTAGAGAGCAGTAATGGGCGGACTGTAAAAGTCGTATCTAATGTATGCGACTATTCTGAGCGGCTGCAAGCTGCTATTTTAAGGCTGGGGCGGGGCCCAATACCATTGTACTCCCTAGTCTGAGAATAACAGCCCCCAGCGGTTGGGCTTTATCATGGCTAAGTGTCAATATTGGGGAGACGGACTGCACGCTGTTTTTCTTTTTTAAATTATTTATTTAAATTATTAAAAAAAAATGCATGCAGTTCCTTTTATTTTGATACACAGCCAAGATAAGCGCATAGATGGGGCTGCAGACAGTAGCAGTAGGCTTTATCTGTGCTGGGTATCATAATATGGGAGGACCCTATGCCAATTTTTTAATTTATTTATTTTTATACCACGATAGATGCACATAGCGTCGGTGGTTGCAAGCAGTCAGCTGAGATGCTACTAATCAGGGTGGGAGGGCGTCTGACTGCAACCAATCACAGACGCGGGTGGGCGGGGAAAGCAGTGCATATGCAATGTAGGTATTGAGTGGCCCCGGAAGTGAATGAGAGGCCAGGAAGCAGTTACAGCCATGCTGGAGCCTCTGTAAGTACAGCCCCTTTGCTCTAATATCCCTATCCCTTCTACTACCATTTTTAATCGCTAGATTCAGACCAGCATCCAATCAGATATTTGGGATCCATTCTGGACCAGTCCGCCAGTCCTGGTTATCTATGAGTCTGCTCATGACTACTAGAGAGCCATAGCGGTCATCTAGCCCTGGCCTTATATCTACATGTTCACCAACATTACAAATCTTTAATATAGATATGTAAGAGAAGCTGTGGAAAGATAAGGCACAAATAGGGTCTTAACCGGTATAACACCTGGGGGTGAATGTTAGCAAGAACACTCACCTGGTAGGGTTGTGCCAGTCACAACCCCTTTTTAAGCATGTAAATAACGTGAGAGGCAGCAGTCCCGCAACAAGGAGTAAATTCAGAAGGCAGGAGAAAAGCAGGTTAAATACCGCGCCAAACCACGGGAGTCCAGATGTTGTTAGTAAATCCCTTTTCTTTATTTTCACAGGTCTACGCGTTTCAGAGACATATCCGTCCCCTTCCTCAGGACAATGTACAGAGAATAGTATTCTTTGTACATTGTCCTGAGGAAGGGGACGGATATGTCCCTGAAACGCGTAGACCTGTGAAAATAAAGAAAAGGGATTTACTAACAACATCTGGACTCCCGTGGTTTGGCGCGGTATTTAACCTAATATAGATATGTGTGAGTGCTACTGAATATTACACGTTATACTTGAGTCTTAGATGATTTTTGGATGCACTGAATAATCCTTTTCATTACTAATACACTAACGGGTCTGCATGGATCACCTCCTCTTTTAGTATTTACTTCCATTCTTCATATTTAGCCGGTAACCTTTTTGTCTCATTTGGTTTTTTTTCTGTAAATTATTGAATGATAATGACTGGTATCGCCTGTTAATTCATCATTTCCTTCTCTGATTGCCTGTTTGACTCTCTTCCTGTAGCTGATGGCCTTAATGCTTCCCCTGCGCCTAACAGCCAGGAAGGTAAAAGCCATGTGAATGGATGTTCTAACTGCATGGATTTATAGAACTCCTCTCGTGTTAATTAACCAAGTGCTCGGTTACAGAAAGCTTTGTGTATATTTGTTCACAGTGTTGATTATCATTATTCTTTTTATTCATATTGCATTTTGTGGTGTATGATTTGCGCAGTTTGGCTACAACAATATTGCCTGGATGTTGTATGCTTCATTTGAGCTGCTTAATGCATGCTATACTAAGGTATCATTTATAATAGAATGTATATAATGAGTGTGTTATAATCTATTATTTTTTGTTATACAGATATCTTTATTATGTCAGTTATACTTATTGCAACTAATTTGTGGATAATTTTGCAGAGATTTTGTTGTAGGAGACTTTGTCCTTGTTTCCATGTAAACTTTGATATCATTAAAACTGCTTTTTTTTTTTAATGACCAACAGTCATAAAAAGTATATTTTCAGAACATAAAAACATAGTATTTTGTATCAAATAGTCCATCGTGATCATGTATACTAGTTTAACGAGCCTCCTTGGTCACATTACACTTATATTGCTCCCTTTCCTGTCAGTACTCTCATACACTCTGCCTGAATCAGTGCCAAGGCTGCTGTAATCACAGGACTACAGTATATTAAAAAGCAACCTTGATCGACAGATACACTAACGACTTCTAATTCTAGTCCATAATTCTATCTCAATCATTTTATTTCTCCCTGTCACGACATATCTTTTTGTATCAGCAGGGAGGAAGTAAAATCCTCTGCTCACCTATATTGATTAGAATGGAGTTAGCAGCTTCCAAATGAATGAAACTAATAAGCTAAATGTATATTATAGGTTATCAACTTGAATTTAACACTGAGATGCATGTCCTAAGAGATAAGGCTGATATTTTAAACTTCTGTTTACATACCAGAGAGAATATGTATTTAAATGGAATCCTTTACTTGATGGCAGGTACCGTGTTTCCGGAAAAATAGGACCATACTGAAAATAAGGCCTAGCATGGGTTTAAAGGATTTTTAGAGTATGCTTGAAATATAAGACCTAGTTAGAGTCAGGGACAGCATTAGGGGTAGTTAAACTCTCTTAGGGACCCCAGCAGTTCTATTCTGAGGTTAAGATTGTTTAAGGACCTCTGATGACTTAACAGTCATGTGACCAAAGGTCTCTTAATTGCAGGAGTCTAAAAGGACAGAACAGGAGACAGGCTGGTGTGCAGGACTACCATTAGGGGGAAGCGAGAGCTAACTGGGCAATTTCACAGGTCCCCCAGCGTTTATATACTGATGATAAGACTGCATAAGGACCTTTGTGAGATAACATCATGTGACTAGGGTGTCAGCAAAAGGCCTCTGAGCAGGAGTCTAAAGTGGGCTTTACACGCTACAATATTTCTAGCAATTGCTAGCGATATCGTACGCAAAAGCACCCGCCCCCATCGTGCCTGCGATATCGTGTAATCGCTGCCGCAGCGAGCATTATCGCTACGGCAGCGTCACACGCACTTACCTGGTCGGCAGCGTTGCTGTGACTGCTGAACAATCCCTCCCTCAAGGGGGAGGTGCGTTCGGCGTCACGGCGACGTCACTAAGTGGCCGGCCAATCAAAGCGGAGAGGCGGAGATCAGCCTTTGCAAACATCACGCCCACCTTCTTCCTTCCTCATTGTGGGCAGGACGCAGGTAAGGTGAGGTTCCTCGCTCCTGCGGTGTCACACACAGCGATGTGTGCTGCCACAGGAACGAGGAACAACATCTATAAACAACCATTAACAATTTTTGGTTTTAGGATGACCTCTCCATGGTGAACGATTTTCACCACTTTGGAGGATGTTTAAGGTCGCTGGTAAGTGTTACACGCTGTGATATCGTTAATGACGCCGGATGTGCGTCACTAACAACGTGACCCCGACGATAAAACATTAACGATATCGTAGCGTGTAAAGCCCCCTTAAGGCTGAACTGGACACAAGCTGGTGTGTATGTGCAGTGTGTGTATGGATAGTAGATTGATTGATTGAGAGACACGTGTTACACACAGGGTTTCGAGAGTTATGTTGGTGTTCCACAAGTTGATATGACTATATTTTACTAAATGTTGATTTTTTTGTTCAAGAACAAATATGGATTGTTGTTCATGGGGAAAAAAAAAAATAAGACATCCTCAGAAAACAAGCCTTAGTGCATCTTTCGGAGCAAAAATAATATAAAACTCTGTCTTATTTTCGTTGAAACATGGTAGTTATTGCTCAGTAAACCAAAAAATAATAGCAATGGCCAAGCTATCCATTTCAATACCTTCAGCAATACGTTAGTTGTCCACTGTGTTTGCATAGAGCAGCTTCTAATGTACTTTATATTAAAATGGTCACACTCCGCAAATAGTGCTAGACTCACTGCATTAATAGTCTTCTACGCCAGCGGTTTGCTTGTTGATTGCTAGATCACTACAGTATACTCTGTGAAAACATCAGACTTGTCTGTTTTTTGGCAAGGCTTGATTCTTCTGCATGTTTCTTGGTATAACTCCTGTATGACTGAGCGCACAAGCCGGGCCGCCTGTAATAACAGCAGTGTATTGATGGCTGGACAATGTTGGTATTGCCCTTCTCACCGACATACTTTCGTTGCAGACAATATACTCGATGATCGTCCTGAAACTAAGGTTTGCAGGGATAACCTGCAGTTTGAGTACATTGAGGAAGCTCCTAAGAGAATCAAGAAAACGGATGGCAGCATTGTTGGCAACAAAGGAAAGGTAGTTTTCTCTTCCTAAATAAGTAAAGAGAAAAGGGGTTAAAGGGGTAAATCACAAACATTAGAACTCAGTAGAGGGCATCAGTGTGTATATCCTCATATCGGTATAGACCATTTGTAGCTATGGTTAAGCTCTAGTGGGCTCCTTCGGAGGAAGCCAATAATCCTTTTCATCTTGACATGAGGCTTAGGTATATTTATCATTTTCTGCAGGTCTATGACATGGAACTGGATGAAGAGTTTTATCTCCCTCAAAACAAGAAAGAAAGTAGACAAATCGCCCCAGAACTATCAGACCTTATCATCTACTGCCAAGCTGTGAAATTTCCTGGTAAGTTCAATAATCCGTCTTGTCAATCCTTGGCAGTATTTTCATTGCTGAATGCAGAGTGCAGTTTGTCCAGCTCTAGGCCAAATCAATAAATACTTGTTCAGAACATCTTCTTGTAAAGTGTTTATAGTGTTGGACAATTAGTTTAGATTAGATTCACATTAAAGGTACTGTCACACATAATAAGATCGCTAGCGAGATCGCAGGTGACGCAGTAGTGATCCCGTTAGCGATCTTGTTATGTGACACCTACCAGCGATCAGGCCCCTGCTGTGAGATCGCTAGTCGTTGCAGAATGGTCCAGGCCATTTTCTTCATAGGCGATGTCTGCTGGGCAGGACCCATCGCTGTGTTTGACACTGTGTGACGGGGTCACAGTGACTGCTGAGATCGTTATACAGGTTTCTACTGCGACCTGTATTGTTCCTGCATCGCTGGTAAGATCTGACTGTGTGACATCTCACCAGCGACCTCCCAGCGACTTACCTGCGATCCTTATCAGGTCGCATCGTTTTCGGGATCGCTGGTAAGTCGTTGTATGTGACTGGGCCTTTAGGTATGAGTATGTTTTATTGCCACTTTTTGGTAAATAAACTGATAATAAATATACTAGCAAAGAACAATAAAGTTAAAGGGAACCTGTCAAATGGATAAATGCTATTAACCTGCAGATATGGGGGTAATCTGCAGGTTAATAGCATTCTGAACTTGCCCAATACCTGCACATTAAATCCCGCTGATGGGAGGAAATTAACTTTAATCCTCCTGGCAGCATTCCAGTTTCAGTCACGGCGGCGGCGTTAGTGTGGGTTCAGTTACCACTCTGCGTATAGAGAGCGGCGGCTGTACCCACGTCCTCCACACAGACTGACAGCTCGTTCTATTGCTGAGTGGCTGTTAGTCAGTGCGGGGTGCGGTTACAGATGCCCGCTCCATACACTGAGCAGTGACTGAACCCACACCGGCGCCGCCCTTGTGACTGAAACCGGAATGCTACAGGGAGGATTAAAGTTAATTTCTTCCTGGCAGCGGGGATTAATGTACAGACACCAGGCAGGTTCAGAATGCTATTAACCTGCAGATTAACCAAATATCTGCAGTTCAATAGCATTTTCCCATGGGACAGGTTTCCTTTAAAATCCAGACAAACAGACAACAAAGATATTCACATATAAGTGCTGTTTCTGTAGAAAAAGTATTTATTTTTAAAGAACCATTAATTCCAGGGCACTGTACATGTGAAAAGGGTTACACATAATCTATAAAACACTAAAGGCCCTGTCACACACAGAGATAAATCTGCTGCAGATCTGTGGTTGCAGTGAAATTGTGGACAATCGGTGCCAGGTTGTCCATGATTTCACTGCAACCACAGATCTGCCAAAGATTTATCTCTGTGTGTGACGGGGCATTTGCACTACAGTTCAAAAGTTTCGGGTCACCCTGACAATTTTCTCTCTTCCATGAAAAATCATACTTTTATTTATCAAATGAGTTGCATATTGAATAGAAAATATAGTCCAGACATGGACTAGGTTAGAAATAATGATTTTTACTTGAAATAACAATTTTCTCCTTCAAACATTGCTTTCGCACAGAATGCTCCTTTGCAGTAATTCCAGCTTTGCAGACCTTTGGCATTCTAGCTGTTAATTTGCGGGGGTAATCTGGAGATATTTCACCCCATGCTTCCCCCCTCCCACAAGTTGGATTGGCTTGATGGGCACATTTTGCACACCATACAGTCAAGCTGCTTCCATAACAGCTCAATAGGGTTGAGATCTGGTGACTGGGCTAGCCACTTCATTACAGATAGAATACCAGCTGCCTGCTTCTTCCCTAAATAGTTATGCATAATAGTTAATGCATAATTTGGAGGTGTGTTTTGGGTCACTGTCCTGTTGTAGGATGAAATTGGCTTAAATCAAGCGCTGTCCAAAGGGTATGGCATGGTGTTGCAAAATGGAGTGATAGCCATCCTTATTCAAAATCCCTTTTACCTTGTACAAATAACCCACTTTACCAGAACCAAAGCAACCCCAGACCATCACATTACCTCCACCATGCTTGAAGATGGCGTCAGGCACTCTTCCAGCATATTTTCTGTTGTTCTGCGTCTCACAAATGTTCTTCTGTGTGATCCAAACACCTCAAACTTCAATTTGTCTGTCCATAACACTTTCTTCCAATCTTCCCCTGTCCAATGTCTGTGTTCCTTTGCCCATATTAATCTTTTCCTTTTATTAGCCAGTCTCAGATATGGCTTTTTCTTTAGCATCGATTTCTCAAACTAGAGACTCTAATGTACTTGCCTTGTTACTCAGTTGTGCAGCGGGGCCTCCCACTTCTCTTTCTACTCTGGTTAGAGCCTGTTTGTGCTCTCCTTTGAAGGGAGTAGTATACATTGTTGTAGGAAATCTTCAGTTTCTTGGCAATTTCTCACATGGAATATCCTTCATTTCTAAGAACAAGAATAGACTGTCGAGTTTCACATGAAAGTTCTTTTTTTCTGGCAATTTCGAGAGTTTTATGCAACCAACAAATGTAATGCTCCAGATTCTCAACTAGCTCAAAGAAAGGTCAGTTTTATAGCTTCTCTAATCAGCAAAACTGTTTTCGGCTTTGCTACTTGTGCTAATACTTCCACAACGGTTTTCAAGGGATTTCTAAACATCCATTAGCCTTCTAATACAGCAAACATAATGGACCATTAGAACACTGGAGTGGTGGTTGTTGGAAATAGGCCTCTATACACCTATGTAGATATTGCATTCAAAACCAGACGTTTGCAGCTAGAATAGTCATTTCCCACATTAACAATGTATAGAGTGTATTTCTGTTTAATTTGTTAGCCTTATTGAAAAAAAATGTGCTTTTCTTTCAAAAATAAGGAAATATCTAAGTGACCCTAAACTTTTGAACTGTAATGTACATTGACACACTGGTACAGAGGAGAAACCCTGCCCTCTCAAGCTCACAATCTGCAGGGTACTGGGGAAGGAAACAGTAGGTTGGGTGGTTGGTGCAGCTCCTGTGGCAGTGAGAGGTAACAGCAAGGCTATTGCAGGCTCTCCTGAAAAAATATGTTTTCAGGTTGCGCCTGAAGGTTTTAATTGTGGGAAACAATCAGACTTCTTGAAGCACTGAATTCCAGTGGATGAGGCATGCTCAGGTAAAATCTTTTAGATGGTTGGGTGAGGAATGTGTACATCAGTGGAGGAGAGTAGGCGTTCTTGTGAGGGCAGAAGATTATGTGGGGAGTTATCAGGAGATTAGTAACAAAGAAGTATGGGGAAGACAGTTTATAGACAGCATTGTTAGTCATTGTTAGTAACTGGATTTGCTCGAGAATTAGAAGCCAGGGAAAGGATTTGAAGAGGGGGAAGATGGAGGAATAGCGAGGGGAGAGCAGCAGCAGAGCTGAGGACGGACTAGAGAGGTGCGAGTATTAGTTGATAGGCCACAGAGATCTCCAGGTAGGAGATGATGAGGGAATGTACTAACAGTTTAGTTGATTCATGGTTGAAGAAGGGATGAATTCTGGAAATATTTTTGAATTGGAGGCAGAAGGAGGTGGTAAGGGAGGAAATGTGTGGTTTGAAGGACAGAGCAGATTCAAGGGTTACACCGATGCAGCACACTTGTGATACAGTGCAAAGTGTGATGTCATTTATTATAATAGATAGATCTGTTGGGGTTCAGTGAGATGGAGGAAATATGATTACCATTTTTTGGTTTTGTCAACATCGAGTTTTAGAAAGCACAATGAGCAGAAGGAGGATATGGCTGATGGACACTCCTGACTCTGGACAGCAGAGAGGTGACGTCTGAGACAGAGAGGTAGATATGAGTGTCATCAGCATATAGGTAAGGTAGCTATCCTATAATTCGATGTTTAACTGTCACGCTAGGTACAGGGAAGTACCAAGCAAATGGCGAAAGGGTAGGGAAATCTGTGTCTAGGGAAAGGGATGATGGTGACCCCTGATCAAACCTACTGCTGGTCTCTGGGGTCTTTCACCACCCGAGATAAGTTCTGCACCTATGCGCCGAGCCGTATACCTGACCCTAGGTATCACTAGTGCTGGGCCCTAAATAGAGAATGGATGGGATCAGCTCTTCATCAACTGCACTAAACACTATAGAAGACACAAGGAGGACACAGTGAGGGAAAATACATGAACTACCTGTTTAATAAATAGTTTTAAAATTCTTCTCTTAATTATAGTTTATTTTCTAAAGCTCTAAAAAAGAAACAAAAGCAATATAAGAGAATATAAAAGATTATTAAAGTAATGGCTTTATACTGTGCTAAGGGAATAATTTTTTTAGTTTGTGTTTACAATATAAAACTGTATTCTATATTTAGAAGTATTCTATATGTCTGTAGTATATGTAATAAAAAAAGAGGATATTGAAAACTAAAATTTTAATTCAAATAAAAACTATATTTTTTTTATAATGGTTTAGTATAGTGTAAATATATTTCACCATTTTGCGACATTTATCTTGATTTTACATAGTGATTTTTTTCTTTTTACATACATGCCCATATGTGTTTATTAAACGGGACTTCCATACTTGAGATGACTCTTCTACTCACTGTAGTCAGCTGAAAAGTGTCTATTTGTCTTGGACTGCTGAAGATATAAACTGCACTTACAAGATATGGATGGGAGATTAGTGATCTAGTGTAGAGCAGGATGGGCTGGTTCAGTTCCATAAAACGTACTCTACAAAGGCCACGGAAAATGTCGTGCCCTCTTGGTCTGCTTGTTTGGTTCATTAGTCTTCATTTTATGGGAACAGGCCTTTCAACATTAAACCCTTGTGGATCTGGCAGAGGAAAGGACAGAAGAGGCAGGAAGTCCATTTTTGGCAACAATCCTGGTAGAACAAGCCCCGGGGAACCAACGACACAGGCCAAAACATCTGGAAAAGGTAATGTATGTGTTCTAATTTATTAATACAGTGGGGAGTTTTTTATTTTACTCAATGATATACATTTCTTGCTTACATGTCATTGTATATTTGTATGGATAAGATGAGCATGTTATTAACCACATCACAGGCACCACTGAAACGCGGCAGAGCTGGGAGGAGCCATGTTCACCTCCTTTCAACCCAACCACCTCTTTGAGCGCCATCATTCGAACTCCCAGGTGCTATCACATCTCATCACTGAATGAAAATGCCGCCAAGCGCCTGTGCAGACGGTATTCTCAGAAGCTGATTCAGCATACCTCCTACCAGTTACTAAGAACATATCCAGCTGCTACGCGCATTGACTCCTCCAATCCTCATCCACTTATTTTCTGGCTTCATGGAATACAATTGGTTGCCCTGAATTATCAAACTGATGGTAAGTAAACTGTCACATTATGCATCTATAACTATGACCAAGTAGGTTATACATTATTGCTGAGGATGCAGATATGAAGGTAGTCATGGGTGGTAGTACATGCATGCTTTTTCCTGTTTTTGGCAGGTTAGTGGAGTTGGCTTGAATATTGACTTTAATTGTGTGATATCATGCAGTGTATATGCATTTGTCATTTGAAAACTGTTACCATTCTGCCACCATATCCACTGACATTATAAAATATGTTACTTTTATTAGAGGAAGGAGATGTCCAGCAACAACATCCAGGTAAAAAAATGATAGTTTATTGGAAAAATGTTAAATGTCAAGTCATGACAAAGAATAGGATTAAAATACGCAGTAATCATCAATATTACACGTTTCGATAGCTCAACATCTTGATCATAATTAAGATCTTGAGCTATCAAAACATGTAATATGGATGATTCCCGGGTATTTTAATCCTATTCTTTGTCATGCCTTGACATTTTACATTTTTTCAATAAACTATCATTTTTTACCTGGAGGTTCTTGCTGGACATCTCCTTCCTCTACGTTGATGCTAGTTCTTCATTCACAAGCACAGCCCAGGAAATCCTCTTCTATCCATATTCACATGGTGATCTGGACTGTAACGTCCCTCTCACAGAGGATTGAGGAACTAATCACTGAGAGATGCAGTAAACAGGCAATATGCTAGGTGGTACTAAAGATACTAGAGACTGAGGGAAGTCAGGCAGGCTGGGGTCAGAACCGAGAGGACGCAAAGAGACTCAGGGAGCAGACAGGAGAGAAGTTGTGAAACAAGCCGGGGTTCAGGTAACCAGGAGAGTACATACAAACACAAGGGACAGGCAAAGAGTAGTCCGGAGGGAAGCCGAAGTTGGGAGCCAGACGGGAACGGAAAAGTCAGGGGGAGCAGGCAGAGACAAGTCAGAAGTCAGTCCAGGGTCGAGTACCAAGATCAATCGCTGTAACAAGGAGTCGGGTGCTTACCGCATCTTAACCAGAGCATACGACTGGCGTCTCTCCTCGCCCAGACACTCCCAGATAAAGCAAAGAAATAGCCTGGAAGCAGCGCGAGTGAGTAAGCCCCTACCACCGCTGGCGAACAACCAATGGCAGGGAACGGCCCGTCACAGGGCAAAGTATAACATGACAGCCACATTCAGGAGGACACAACAGAAGGTCCTGACACAGGAGCCGCACTGCAAGTGAGGGCTGTGACATGGACATTTTCCCTTGGTTACTTCTATTAGGTATTTTGCAAAATTAATGATGTCATCTAAACAACACTAACTTGAATTTTTAAAATATTTTTTTTTTTAGACTGATAAACAGAGTTTTTAATTTGGGAATTTTACAATATTGCTGTCTAATTGAGAGCGATATTCCCCAATTCTCCTATTGCTTCAATAGTTGCGTTGATGATGTGTTTGCTGTATAGACCACCTTTCTTTCGTTTGTCAAAGTGAAATGCATAGAGAAGAAACTGTACATACTGACTTTGTAGACATATTATCATTTCTGTGTTCTGCTTCATTATTCTCCTGTATTTTATGCTTTTTGCTATACTAAGTGTATAACACTGCCTGCTCTATATGAAACGTCTTGCTAGTAGATCTGCACGCTGCTCAGTATTAGGTAATCTTTACCTTCGTCTAGAGATATTGGCTCGCTTTTTGGCAGTAGATATAAGGGTTTTGCTGGGAAACATCCAGGAATTCCAGAACAATTTGAACGTCGTCAGACATTGTTCTCACCCTTCTCTATTTCTGCAAATGAGATCCAGTAAATTGCTGTATTGTTCTATCCATCTCCAGCTCTTATACTTCATGTGATATACTATATTCATAGCCGTTTCTGTAACTACCAGATATTTCACATATAATCTCTTTTTCGAGAATTTTAGTGACTAATTGTGATGTGACATTAGGCAAGGTGTACTTTACAAGGTGCATTTATATTAAATAGTCCCGTTAAACCTTATAAATGAGAAGTTCTCATGTTTGTTTTTTGTGGCCGGCTTCCAAGTGGCTTAGTGATGTCAGATTCTCAATCTGAGGTAGAATTACTCTTTTTCCCATGCTTTTTTTTATATTATTTATGCATTCATGGCACGTGATCTGTGCCTCTAGTATAGGGCTAACCTCTGTATATGTTCACATCTGGACCGTCATCTGTGTGAATGGTGCAGTTGAGCTTTGATCCTCATTCTTGGAATTCTCTGTGAACGAGAACTGTTCTCACTGCTTGTTTTAATAGTTAGATTTGGTTTCACAGCGCTTTTCTTTTTAACGTAAACTTAGCTCTTCTTAAACCCAACAAGTGTCTGGCTCATTTTCCTTGTTATTATAATCTTATAACCTCATCTATAAACATTATCACATTCATTTATATTAAATTCTGGTATTTTCCAGGGAATTAAATGTACATCAAACCTGGAAAGTGTGTGATTGTATTTATAGAGAACAATGTATATTGTCCACAACACAAGGTATACTTAAATGGGTTGTCTGAGACTTTTACATTGATGACCTATAACAATAGGTTATCAATACCTAATCGTTGGGGGTGCGACACCTGACACAACTGTCAATCAGCTGTTCCTGCTGCCGGCAGCAGCCGGAAGTGCTCATTTATAGCGCTGCACAGCTCCGTCAACAGTATAGTGGCTGCTAAAGGGTACTGCAGATTTATCCCCATATTTGAATCAACCTGAATCAACCGGGAACTGAACAATAGAGGTGCTGGGTGTCACATCCTCACTGATCAGGTAATGATGA
Source organism: Anomaloglossus baeobatrachus (assembly GCF_048569485.1). Lineage (NCBI taxonomy): Eukaryota > Metazoa > Chordata > Amphibia > Anura > Aromobatidae > Anomaloglossus > Anomaloglossus baeobatrachus. Next base: position 111,507,953 of record NC_134357.1, on the reverse strand, counting down.
AATATCTTAAGGATTCTCAATACTCTCTCAATAAGTAATGGGACCTAGAGGTGGAACTCACCCTAAAAGGCATTTATAATTTATTTGGTCCTCCAGTGTAGTTCTGGTCTGATTCCTGACCTTTCTCACAATTATCCTTATGCTAGGAGGCGAGATCCTGCATGGAGCCCCAGACTAAGATTGACTGTCATCTCGTGCTTCTATTTTCTTATAATTGCACCAACAGTTGTTGCCTTCTCACCAAGCTGCTTGCCTATTGTCCTGTAGCCCATCCCACTCTTGTGCAGGTCTACAATTTTATCCTTGGTGTACTTTTAGAAGTCTTTGGTCTTAGCCATGTTGGAGAGGTTGAAGTGTGATTGATTGAGTGTGTGCACAGACATCTTTTATTCAGGTAATGCATTCAAAAAGGTGCAATAAATACAGGTAATGAGTGCAGAGTAAAGGCCCCGTCACACTAAGCAACATCGCTAGCAACATTGCTGCTAACGAACAACTTTTGTGACGTTGCTAGCGATGTTGCTGTGTGTGACATCCAGCAACAACCTGGCCCCTGCTGTGAGGTCGTTGGTTGTTGCTGAATGTCCTGGGCCATTTTTTAGTTGTTGCTGTCCCGCTGTGAAGCACAGATCGCTGTTTGTGACAGCGACAGAGCAACAACTAAATGTGCAGGCAGCAGGAGCCGGCTTCTGCGGAGGCTGGTAACCACAGTAAACATCGGGTAACCAAGAAGCCCTGTCCTTGGTTACCCGATATTTACCTTTGTTACCAGCCTCCGCCGCTCTCACTGTCAGTGCCGGCTCCTGCTCTGTGCACATGTAGCTGCAGGACACATCGGGTTAATTAACCCGATGTGTGCTGTAGCTAGGAGAGCAGGGAGCCAGCGCTAAGCAGTGTGCGCTGCTCCCTGCTCTGTGCACATGTAGCTGCAGGACACATCGGGTAATTAACCCGATGTGTGCTGTAACTAGGAGAGCAGGGAGCCAGCGCTCAGTGTGCGCTGCTCCCTGCTCTCTGCACGTGTAGCTCCGTGCGCTGGTAACCAAGGTAAATATCGGGTTGGTTACCCGATATTTACCTTAGTTACCAAGCGCAGCATCTTCCACGCGGCGCTGGGGGCTGGTCACTGGTTGCTGGTGAGCTCACCAGCAACTCGTGTAGCGACGCTCCAGCGATCCCTGCCAGGTCAGGTTGCTGGTGGGATCGCTGGAGCGTCGCAGTGTGACATCTCACCACAACCTCCTAGCAACTTACCAGCGATCCCTATCGTTGTTGGGATCGCTGGTAAGTTGCTTAGTGTGACTGGACTTTAAGAGGGCTTCTTCAAGAAAAAGTAACAGGTCTGTGACAGACAGAATTCTTCCTGGTTGGTAGGTGATAAAATACTTATTTCATGCAGTAAAATGCAAATGATTTTTTTTTTTAAATCCTACACTGGGATGTTCTGGATTTTTTTTATTCTGTCTGTCAGTTGAAGTGTACCTGCAAAACAATTAGACCTCTCCATTCTTTGTAGGTGGGAAAACTTGCAAAAATGGCAGTGTGTCCAATACTTATTTTACCCACTGTATATATGACATAGTGGTGGCAGGGTCTGTGTATGATGCATAAATGACGTAGTGGTGGCAGGTGGAGGGGGTCTGTGTGTGATGTATATATTACGTAGTGGTGGCGGCGGGGTCTGTGTATGATGTGTATACATGACGTAGTGGTAGCGAGGGCTGTGTATGATGTGTATATGATGTAGTGGTGATGGAGTCTGTGTATAATGTATAAATGATGTAGTGATGATGGGGTCTATGTATGATGTATATATGACGGGGTCTGTGTATGATGTATATGTAACATAGTGGTGACGAGGTCTGTGTATGATGTATATGACATAGTGATGGTGGGGTCTGTGTATGATGTATGGGCCTGTGTATGTTGTAGATATGATGTAGTGAAGGGGGTCTGTGTATGATGTATTTGTGACGTAGTGGTGGCGGGGTCTGTGTATGATGTATATATGACGTAGAGGTGGCGGGGTCTGTGTATGATGTATATATGATGTACTGGAGGGGGTCTGTGTATGATGTATACATGACGTAGAGGTGGCGGGTTCTGTGTATGATGTGTGTATATATATGACATATTGGTGGCGGGGTCTGTGTATGTTGTGTATATTACGTAGTGGTGGCGGTGTCTCTGTATGATGTATATACTGTATGACGTGGTGGCGGGGTCTGTATATGATGTACTGTATATGACGTGGTGGTGGCGTCTGTGTGTGATGTATATACAGTATGACATAGCGGTGGCTGGATCTGTGTATGATGTGTACATGTACCTAAGATATGCAGTGATGGGGTCTCTGTATGATATATACATGTACACTCAGATATGCCATATTTTTGGTGCAGATATTTGATGGTAGGGGGGTTATGTACTTCTCTTGAGCAGCAGTTTTATATAAATGTTCAGCATAATCTTGTGAGATCGTATTTTAGAGACTGATTCTGAATCTCCTTTCACACAAATGTAACGGGGTGCCGGGGGTGCCTCGGGGGTTGTAGTCGTGGCCCCTTCCTGTATCAGGCTAACCCCCGGCGCAGCCGTCACTTTTGGGACAGGGGATTGTTTTGTGGGGCAGAGTGTGGATGAAGGGAGCACGTTGACAGACTCAGGAAAATTCCGCAGGCAGGCATCAGTTGAATCAAAAGGCATTTTATTGCACGTATCTTCACAACAGAGGCACAAATCTTGTAGCGTCAATTCACAACTCCTGCTGGGGGAAACTGTTCCTGTCTTCTCTTCTCAGGGGGCCTTACCCGGCTACTCTAGTTTTCTTCACCTAGGCTCCCGCTCCGGCTACTGCAGACTTGACCCACACAACTGTGTTTCACCGACTAGGACACTTTCTTTTTCCTTTCTTTTGCTATCTGTCACCATAGCTCCCACACTCTTCCCCCGTTGCTCCTTCTCCCCCGTCCCGGAATCAACTGACTCAAACTCAAACTTTCTCTCCTACAGCACTCTCTCCCCCTCCCCCTAGACTGTCCGGCTCCTCCTCTCTCCTGTACCGTTCCTATGGGGACAGCCGCCCCCCTCTGACATCTAGGGAAAACCCAGTAATAATATAAAGCATAAAAACATTAACAACTTTAGCTACCCCGGCGGGGGCATCTTCAGGGGGAACTGCGCCTCTGTGTAAGGGGTCCGTCCACCCCTTACACAAAAATAGTGTTAATTGATAGAAAAAGAAACAGTTACATAACTGTACAATTGTTAGCAAAAGAATAGCACTGGATATCTGCAATATGACACCTTTATCCAAGAGCTTTGCAGACTAGGCATGACCTACATTTGGCCTGAACTCGCACAACCAAACTAGACAGATCCCGCAATGAGATTACAGGACTAGTTCTTATAGGAACTAAATATTATGGTTATCCTGTGACCACATACACTTGGCAGATTGCAGTCATTGCTGAATTGTTCAGTCGTGCTTAGGTAGCAAACGGCATACGGGCAGAAAATGGCCCAATTTAGCTGTTAAGCACCAGACTATTAGAATAGGCCTGTGCGCTGCTGTGCTGTTCATGAATAACAGAGGAACAGCACAGAGAACCAAGAGATTATAGAAAATGTAATGATTCACTACAATAGAACTGTCCAGCAACAGAAGACAGGTCCACCTTGTGTCCGCCACATGCATTACTCCATGCATTACATGGAGCCAATGTTAAAACATGAAACTATTCACATGAGTGTACAAAACAATGTAATATACAGTGCCTACAAGTAGTATTCAACCCCCTGCAGATTTAGCAGGTTTACACGTTCGGAATTCACTTGGCATTGTGACATTTGGACTGTAGATCAGCCTGGAAGTGTGAAATGCACTGCAGCAAAAAAGAATGTTATTTCTTTTTTTTTTTTTTTTTAAATTGTGAAAAGTTTATTCAGAGGGTCATTTATTATTCAACCCCTCAAACCACCAGAATTCTGTTTGGTTCCCCTAAAGTATTAAGAAGTATTTCAGGCACAAAGAACAATGAGCTTCACATGTTTGAATTAATTATCTCTATTTCCAGCCTTTTCTGACTAATTAAGACCCTCCCCAAACTTGTGAACAGCACTCATACTTGGTCAACATGGGAAAGACAAAAGAGCATTCCAAGGCCATCAGAGACAAGATCGTGGAGGGTCACAAGGCTGGCAAGGGGTACAAAACCCTTTCCAAGGAGTTGGGCCTACCTGTCTCCACTGTTGGGAGCATCATCCGGCAGTGGAAGGCTTATGGAACTACTGTTAGCCTTCCACGGCCTGGACAGCCTTTGAAAGTTTCCACCCGTGCCGAGGCCAGGCTTGTCCGAAGAGTCAAGGCTAACTCAAGGACAACAAGGAAGGAGCTCCGGGAAGATCTCATGGCAGTGGGGACATTGGTTTCAGTCAATACCATAAGTAACGTACTCCACCGCAATGGTCTCCGTTCCAGACGAGCCCGTAAGGTACCTTTACTTTCAAAGCGTCATGTCAAGGCTCGTCTACAGTTTGCTCATGATCACTTGGAGGACTCTGAGACAGACTGGTTCAAGGTTCTCTGGTCTGATGAGACCAAGATCGAGATCTTTGGTGCCAACCACACATGTGACGTTTGAAGACTGGATGGCACTGCATACGACCCCAAGAATACCATCCCTACAGTCAAGCATGGTGGTGGCAGCATCATGCTGTGGGGCTGTTTCTCAGCCAAGGGGCCTGGCCATCTGGTCCGCATCCATGGGAAGATGGATAGCACGGCCTACCTGGAGATTTTGGCCAAAAACCTCCGCTCCTCCATCAAGGATCTTAAGATGGGTCGTCATTTCATCTTCCAACAAGACAATGACCCAAAGCACACAGCCAAGAAAACCAAGGCCTTGTTCAAGAGGGAAAAAATCAAGGTGTTGCAGTGGCCTAGTCAGTCTCCTGACCTTAACCCAATTGAAAACTTGTGGAAGGAGCTCAAGATTAAAGTCCACATGAGACACCCAAAGAACCTAGATAACTTGGAGAAGATTTGCATGGAGGAGTGGGCCAAGATAACTCCAGAGACCTGTGCTGGCCTGATCAGGTCTTATAAAAGACGATTATTAGCTGTAATTGCAAACAAGGGTTTTTCCACAAAATATTAAACCTAGGGGTTGAATAATAATTGACCCACACTTTTATGTTGAAAATGTATTAAAATTTAACTGAGCAACATACCGGTAACTTGTTGGTTTGTAAGATTTATGCATCTGTTAATAAATCCTGCTCTTGTTTGAAGTTTGCAGGCTCTCACTTATTTGCATCCTTTCAAACCTGCTAAATCTGCAGGGGGTTGAAGACTACTTGTAGGCACTGTATATATATATATATATATATATATATATATATATATATATATATATATATATATATACACACAGACCAAACGTTTGGACACACCTTCTCATTCAAAGAGTTTTCTTTATTTTCATGACTCTGAAAATTGTAAAATTGTAGATTCAAATTGAAGGCATCAAAACTATGAATTAACACATGTGGAATGAAATACTTAACAATACAGTGTGAAACAACTGAAAACATGTCTTATAGTCTAGGTTCTTCAAAGTAGCCACCTTTTGTTTTTATTACTGCTTTTCACACTCTTGGCATTCTCTTGATGAGCTTCAAGAGGTAGTCACCGGAAATAGTTTTCACTTCACAGGTGTGCCCTGTCAGGTTTAATAAGTGGGATTTCTTGCCTTATAAATGGGGTTGGGACCATCAGTTATGTTGTGCAGAAGTCTGGTGGATATACAGCTGATAGTCCTAGTGAATAGACTGTTAGAATTTGTATTATGGCAAGAAAAAAGCAGCGAAGTAAAGAAAAACGAGTGGCCATCATTACTTTAAGAAATTAAGGTCAGTCAGTCCGAAAAATTGGGAAAACTTTGAAAGTGTCCCCAAGTGCAGTGGCAAAAACCATCAACCGCTACAAAGAAACTGGCTCACATGAGTGAGAAACAACTGAAAACATGTCTTATAGTCTAGGTTCTTCAAAGTAGCCACCTTTTGTTTTTATTACTGCTTTTCACACTCTTGGCATTCTCTTGATGAGCTTCAAGAAGTAGTCACCGGAAATGGTCTTCCAACAGTCTTGAAGGAGTTCCCAGAGATGCTTAGCACTTGTTGGTCCTTTTGCCTTCACTCTGTGGTCCAGCTCATGCCAAACCATCTCGATTGGGTTCAGGTCTGGTGACTGTGGAGGCCAGGTCATCTGGCGTAGCACTCCATCACTCTCCTTCTTATTCAAATAGCCCTTACACAGCCTGGAGGTGTGATTGCGGTCATTTTCCTGTTGAAAAATAAATTATAGTCCAACTAAACGCAAACCGGATGGAATAGCATGCCACTGCAAGATGCTGTGGTAGCCATGCTGGTTCAGTATGCCTTCAATTTTGAATAAATCCCCCACAGTGTCACCAGCAAAGCATCCCCACATCATCACACCTCCTCCTCCATGCTTCACGGTGGAAACTAGGCATGTGGAGTCCATCCGTTCACCTTTTCTGAGTTGCACAAAGACACAGTGGTTGGATCCAAAGATCTCAAATTTGAACTCATCAGATCAAAGCACAGATTTCCACTGGTCTAATGTCCATTTCTTGTGTTCTTTAGTCCAAACAAGTCTCTTCTGCTTGTTGCCTGTCCTTAGCAGTGGTTTCCTAGCAGCTATTTTACCATGAAGGCCTGCTGCACAAAGTCTCCTCTTAACAGTTGTTCTAGAGATGTGTCTGCTGCTAGAACTCTGTGTGGCATTGACCTGGTCTCTAATCTGAGCTGCTGTTAACCTGCGATTTCTGAGGCTGGTGACTCAGATATACTTATCCTCCGCAGCAGAGGTGACTCTTGGTCTTTCCTGGGGTGGTCCTTATGTGAGCCAGTTTCTTTGTAGCGGTTGATGGTTTTTGCCACTGCACTTGGGGACACTTTCAAAGTTTTCCCAATTTTTCGGACTGACTGACCTTAATTTCTTAAAGTAATGATGGCCACTCGTTTTTCTTTACTTCGCTGCTTTTTTCTTGCCATAATACAAATTCTAACAGTCTATTCACTAGGACTATCAGCTGTATATCCACCAGACTTCTGCACAACACAACTGATGGTCCCAACCCCATTTATAAGGCAAGAAATCCCACTTATTAAACCTGACAGCGCACACCTGTGAAGTGAAAACCATTTCCGGTGACTACCTCTTGAAGCTCATCAAGAGAATGCCAAGAGTGTGCAAAGCAGTAATCAAAGCAAAAGGTGGCTACTTTGAAGAACCTAGAATATAAGACATATGTTCAGTTGTTTCACACTTTTTTTGTTAAGTATTTTATTACACATGTGCTATTTCATAGTTTTGATGCCTTCAATGTGAATCTACAATTTTCAGAGTTATGAAAATAAAGAAAACTCTTGGAATGAGAAGGTGTGTCCAAACGTTTGGTCTGTACTGTATATATATAATGTGTGTATGTATGTGTATATATACATATGTATGTATATGTATCTATATATATATATATGTATGTATGTATCAAAAATAGGTATAAGTACATCAGGAAGATTACTGCTTTATCTCATCCTTAAAGACCTGAAAATGGAGAAGAGACCAAACACCTGATAATGTTCCTGTATGTTCCATCTCCAGCACATTCACATTTGGTAAATCATATTTATATATGGATAGTAAGAAAAGGGACGGCAATAACTGCTGGGTCACATGATTTCTATTATCATGGTATGGCAATAATTGCCTTTATTGACAGTTTCATGAAAACATCTACCCATTGCTTTGACTATTTTCTCTTTCAGATCTCTCCCTACAATTGAATGCTGCCATGTTTGAAGCCAATGGTGGATGTGGTTATGTTTTGAAGCCCCCAGTATTATGGGATAGGGGCTGCCCGATGTACCAGTCATTCTCGCCACTTGATCGTGAGTTAGAAAGCATGGAGCCAGCAATATACTCATTATCCGTAAGAGTTTTCCTCCTCCTCAGTATGGATTTGGATGTGTGCTGTTATACAGACATTGTCTTGGGTGTGCTCGATATCTTGGCGTTGTGTCTTACACTCTCACTTATGAAACTTGCTGACATGATACTGTAACACAACACATCTGTGACTCAACTATCTCTGTTCTAAACACTTCACACTCAGCTTATTCTACCTAAATAGCTGCTATAAATTTATAGATTTTTATCTATACATTGTGCTCGGAGGGAATGATGTTTTTAGTATAAGAGTTTCTCTGTAATTATTTTGCTCACATAAGTATTTTCTTCTAGTAACTTTCACTGACTGTTGCTATTCGTGTCAAGGAGAGATGTAGCACACACCCCAACCCTCTGCACCGGCAGCAATGTGCTAAATACCTAACATGAACAAGACCTGCTCATCTATGCACCATTAATAAAACAAAAGGCAATATTCACTCATATGTAACATATTAGTAAAAAATATATATTAACTGTGCAAAACATTTAGGCAGGTGTGGAAAAACATTCTGCAAAGTAAGGTTAAGCTCACATGTCTAGTAAGCATCCAACAATCATCCAATAATTAATCTATTTCAAATTAAAGAGAAACGGATCTGCTTTCGAGAGACATCAACTTTAATAAAAACACAATCCATGTTTTTTTGTTGGACTTCAAGGATTTCAAAGCAGACTGGAATTTCAAAATGTGATGTTCAAGGCTTTTTTTTGAAGAATTATCAAATGGGCAACATTGAAGACATAGTGGTCATCCAAGGAAATTTGGGGCAGCAGATAGACACATCATGCTTACTTGCCTTTGAAATAAGAAGATATCCAGAAGTGCCACTAGCTCAGAACTAACAGCACCCAGTGGGACCCAGCTACACCCATCTACTGTTCAGGGAGGCTGTCCAGAAGTGGTCTTCATGGAAGAATTGTGGCCAATAATGAAACCTTCCATATGGAAAGAAGAAATTCAACCATCCACGAAAACATAGGATCCGGGATGAAAAAATACGGCAGCTGAAGCTCTGAATTGATGATGAGTCAAAATGTGAAATATTGCGTTGTAACAGTTTGTTTGATGAAGGACTGGAGAGTGGTTCAATGAGTGTCTACAGGCTACAATGAAGGACAATTGGAGGGTCCTTGACAGTTTGTGGCTGCATTTCCTAAAAAATGGAGTTGGAGATTTCATCAGAGTTAATTGTGTCCTCAATGCTGAGAAGTTCAGGTAAATACTTATCCATCCTGAAATACCATCATGGTGGTGTCATTAAGAACTGTCTTCAGTATAAAGAAGAACAAGGAGTCCTGGAAATGATGATATGGCCCCACAGAGCCATGATTTCAATATCCTCAAGTCATTGTGAGATTACACGAAGAGACAGAAGGATTTGTGTCACCTACATTCACACAAGATCTCCAAACATTGGCAAGATGATAAAATTAGAGGTGATATGAGGGGAAATCCGCTTTTTATAGGCCATAAATTTGGAACATTACACGTAGATACATCCAAATATTAATTCAATATATATTACATTGGATTTATGATCCTTATTCCTATAAACCAGTTAATGTGGACTTTTACGAGACGCTCTTTACAGGATAACGTCTCTGTGCTTTATCTATATTAGGTAGTCTAGACCTTCAACGAGCTATAAATCTGAAACTGTGCTTGTCTTACAGATTGTCTCTGGACAGAATGTCTGTCCAAGTAACAGCACAGGAAGTCCTTGCATTGAAATTGATGTGCTTGGGATGCCAGTGGACAGCTGTCACTTCAGAACTAAACCCATCCACCGCAATACTTTAAACCCAATGTGGAATGAACAGTTTATGTTTCGCGTCTACTTTGAAGATCTCGTATTTCTTCGTTTTGCAGTCGTTGAAAACAACAGTTCTGCGGTTACCGCCCAAAGAATTATTCCTCTTAAAGTTCTGAAGAGAGGTAATCTTTCCTTGTCAGATAATCCTTCATTTTGATATGTAACATTACCTTGCTTAATCTCAATCGTGTTTACGTAGCCAGAAGTTTCCTCAAGTGATCAGTACTGTAGGTTGAGCAAGAAAAGGGCCACTAAGAAAATGATTCATTGTAATACATGGCGGTATAGGAAAAAGTATCATGTGGTATATGTCTCAGGTTCATAAACCAAAACATTAGGAGGACAGGACTCATTAGTGAGTGGAACAAGAAGAGGCACTAGTCACCGTAGAGGGGTTGTCTGTTTTCATCTATAATTTGGTCTAAGGCAAAGTGTAAAGCATATGAACAACTCACCAACCAATGCAAGTCAATGGGGTAGTTCACATTAATGTTTTCCCACTAATGGTCCATGAGTAAAAAAAAAAAGAAAATTTGCAGCATGTACTACGGTAATTAGTTTTTTAGCTCCAACTCGCACAGTATGCTCAAAGGGTGCATTAAAAAACTGATGCCATACGGACACCATGCACATGCATCTGTTTGTTTATGGTTTATGGATACATTTGAATTGTTAACAATAAAAAGTTAATTACAGTTTTTTATTAAATAAATTGTTGATTTACAAACCCAATGTTATACGGGTGTAAAAAAAACTGATGATTTTTGTATACCCATATCATTCCGTACCTGTTCTGTTGATGCCCCTTGCTGCTCTATTGTCTTCTCTACTGTGCTCTCCTTGATACAGGACTCCTCTGGTGACGTCCCATCTGCAACATGTGAGCGCTGTAGCCAATCAATCGTCTCTGCACTCTTATGCCGTATACTTTGGAATCACTGCTGAGGTGATTGGCAGCAGTGGTCACATGTTGGAGACAGGATATCACTGCGGTACCCTATAAACTAAGACCGTCAAGAAATAATGTAGAAGCAACGTTGGAGCAGCAGGGGTTTGTAATGGTAATTTTATTATATTGTTTCCAGCCATGGTCCTAATTTTGTATAAAAATGAACAGGTGCTTAAACTAATAATAGGAATTCAAAGCACCTCCATGGATATTGACCTCTGTTTCTAATCTCTAGCTATAGGAAAGATTTGGTGCCCGATTCATCTTTTCTGCTTTATTGAAGTCAGTCTTCATTTTTTGTAGTATTTGCTGTTGTTTTTGAGACACATTCTTCAAAATGGCTCTCTTAACCGTGAATTCAGCTCACAATCAACACTACTCTTTGTTTTATGCGTTAAAGCACCACTCCAGCGTTTTTTTTATTTAAGGTCAGCTCTGGAGTGGTGCTTTAAATGTAATTCCCCTGCCCCCTGTCTTATAGTCACCTGCCACCATCTTCATCTTTTTAGAGGATCGCTCCAGTCGAACTCCGGCAAGTTATGCCCTGCCGGCAGCTTAAGTGTTTCATGGTTTTTATTCTACTTTCTAATAAATGTGTCCACCTAGATATTAGATTTGAAGAAAAAAGACCTGGTTTCTCTCTTCCCTTTTCTAGAATTTATTCGGGTAATCTTAACAGGATACTGATTCATATTCAAGTCTGATTTTTAGCTGTGACCATACAGTCTATATAGCGAAATCTGTGCATGAAGATATAGATTGTACTTACACATCAGAAGGCAAACCCTGCTAGTGTGATGGGAGAATAAAAATGACACCACGTACTTTCAGGGAACATCGAGTTTGCAGAAAAATGATGTAGATTTTCCTGTGGATTTCAGCACAGAAACTCCACAATGGATGACAGTACAAGCTATGAGATGAGATCTAAAGAAACCTCATCCACATGTGTGATCAAATCTCATCCACATGGTGCCAAATTTTTACACACTAAAATTGCCCCCCTCCCCCCAAAAAAAATAATCCTCTGGGAACTTTTGAAGTAATTATTTAATACATTTATGTTCTGGAAAGAACAAGTATTTGTTACAGATTTTTCCCATTGATTTCAAGAGGGAAAACAACATTTGCAATCAAATCCTACTTTTCCAGTTGTCCTGCATTTTCTGCTTCTCCCCAGCTCTCTCTTGTGTGGTCTCCTACCAATTTCTGCACTTTGGCCTCCAGCTAAGATATGTCCAGTCGGCACATAAACATTGGAGAGGCCTTGTGTTCACATCACATTGTTGGAACAAGAAGAACAGACTCCATCTGGGGACCATAGGAGCGGCATTTTTTAAGACAGCATAATTTTTTTTTATTTATATCCATAACACCCATCCACTTGGGCAGCACACAGATAAATCTGCACCAAGGTCAGCAAGATTTGGGGCTGATTTGACGTTGTTCATTTTTGGTAAAATATTGCATCAGGAAAATTCTACACTAAAGGGTGCTTTACATGCTGCGACATCACTACCGATATATCGTCAAGGTCACGTCATTAGTGATGCACATCCGGTGCCGGTAGCGACATCGCAGCGTGTAATACTAATGAGCGACGATCAATGATCGCAAAATCATTCAAAAACGGTGATCGTTGACATGTCGCTCATTTACTTAATATCGTTGCTGCCACAGGTACGATGTTGTTTGTCGTTCCTGTGGCACCACACATCATTATGTGTGACACCGCAGGAGCGACTAACATCTCTTTGGGCGGGATGTTACGTCCCGCTCATCTCCGACCCTCCGCTTCTATTGGCCGGCCGCTTAGTGGCGCCGCAGTGACGTCGCTATGACGCCGAACACACCTCCCCCTTGAGGGAGGGATTGTTCGGCGGTCACAGCGACGTCGCTGACCAGGTATGTGCATGTGACGCTGCCGTAGCGATAATGTTCGCTACGACAGCAAGCACCAAATGTCGCACGAGCGACAGGGGCGGGAGCTATTGCGCTCGACATCGCTAGCAATCGCTAGCAATGTTGCAGCGTGTAAAGTACCCCTAAAACGCCTTGTTAATATAGTCCTATTTAATCTTCTCACTGAATGCAGCCATACTCCTAATAACTCATAGAAATGTAAATCATACTGTGACAATAAACTGTTGTACATACTTGTATGGGTTTAGTGCTCTTCACGGAGGAACCGTTTCAGAATATGTTCATGTATTCAGCTTTTTAAATGTTTTCTTGTGAATTTCTAATGAAGCTAGTGAAACCAGCTTCATTAGAAAGGAATTGAATTAAATGAATTAAATCACATGAAATAAGTGAATTGAAAAGCAATAAAGGCTATAAAAAGCACTTTGGTACTCATTTTAGGGCAACTACACATACAAAAAAAACAAAAAACAAAAGTTTTCAAAAAGATCTTTTATTTTAATGCACCGTTGCAGCCAGCTCAATGGTTCATAACTTTGTATGATGTCTGATCTGGTAGTCCTATATTCCCCCATTCTTGTAGCTAAATTATGAAAAGTAAGAAAGGGCTGTATGTTGAAGTAGTCCTTATTCCAATTAAAAGTTTCTGGGATTCATTCTACTTCGCCGGTGAGAATTAAAGAAATACATAAGCATGTGATTTCCAAAGCTCTCCAAATGATTTTAATGAGAATCAGATCTTTTATGCTCTTCAGAAATATGGACATACTATACATCGATTTAGGCATTTCTTACATGATAGCAAATAGTAAAATGTGCTGGAAAGAAAGAATGCACAATAGAGTCTTATCCAGTAAAACAATTGAATAGGGGGTCTGGTATAGACTAATCTTATCTGGTTGTGAGAGTCACAATCACCTTAAGAGCATACGACTGCAGCAGAGACCCACGTGGACGATAGTCATTGAGGGCCTGCAAAATTATAGGTACATTTTAATTTAAAGCATTTGTGCACTTTTGAAACCATTTCTTCTTATTGCTCCAATATGTTCAAAATATCCAAAAATGCATGTGTCTCCATAGTTACAGATCACAAACAACCCGGTGTGTAGTTGGATCCTACAGTCATGTGTAGCATCCATCCACTTGTTAAATTAAGGAAGGGGTTAATGTCTTCAAGCCTGCCAAAAAGTTCTTGGGGTGTGGGATTTCACTTTTGGAACAAAGATTTGTTCAGAGAGTGTGGCTAAGCTGATTGGATGCTGGGAGTGTCTTTACTTATTAAGCAGTTATGTCTTCTATCATTTGCTATCATAGTCAATGATCGAGAGAAAAGGGTTAAAGCTCCGCACTACCGTAGGGATAAAATCACAGTGGAGATCAATATAGTTTATGATTTATTGTCACACTACAGGATCCTTCCTCAGGACAAATCATATGAATCTCCTGAGGAAGGAGCTTGTAGTGTGACAATAAATCATAAACTATATTGATTGATTCATATACAAACACCAGAAATGGTGCCAATGTGGAAGAAAAACAGAGGAAAAAAGGAAAAGAAGGAAGATAGGCAGACGTCTGCAAAGGAAGAATAAGTATAGGAACATGGACCAAAAATATACATGCTGGTTTCAACATAAAGACAATTCCAGACAATCCATTTCCATATTGTCTGCCACAATTTCGTGACCTCTCAATCCTCTGTTGTTCTGTAAACACATATAGACTTCCATTTCTTCTGGATCAAAATGGATGGTAGGCTCTTGGGGATAGTGGAGGCGGAAGAACTTCCTTCTTTTCCTTTTTTCCTCTGTTTTTCTTCCACATTGGCACCATTTCTGGTGTTTGTATATGAATAATGCATATGTGTATGTGTCTTGTAATGGATCTCCTCTATAGATAGTATTGGGGATTTTCATTTTTGTATGCAACCACCTGTGGTGTATATATGCGAACAATGTATAATGCATATGTATCCTGTTATATAATCCTTTTTGAGTGGTTACTAGGGGATTTTTCCATTCTTCGCCTAATACATATCTATGCATTAGATACCATATGGTGGATGATGGGATTTTGGTGGCTAAACCGGTGGTTCCACAAGGTGTTGGTCCATCTTATGTAGTGCTGTGGTGGCTTCCGCCTGATCGCGTCCGTGGTAACGCTCGTTGCGGAGGGAAACCGGATGTACTATTGGTGACGTCACCGGAAGTTCCCGTCTAGCCGGTTTCCGGCCGCCGAGACTGTGCCGCGGCGCGCTCCGTAGCGGCCACCCACCACAGCACACATGGGGAATGGGGGCGTGCCAGTGACAATTTGGCTCCCCTTTTTAAACTCCACTCTTCACACTTTTTAATTACCGTCCCCCGACGAAGTATTGGACGAAACACGTGTTGGGACGTCGGTCCCCACGTGTCCCTCAGGATCCGTGGACTGTCTGCCTTACGGGTAAGCCTCCATGCCTCATAGTTAGTCGGTTGAGCTATACAGCCTGGGCACCCCTGATGTTTATGGGGTTATAGCCCTGCTGTATGGCATACCCCGGCCTTCATGTCAGGTTCCCATACACAGGCCTTAGTTATACGGATGCATGACCTAACATAAGGCTATTGTCTATGTTTTGGGTTATTGACTAGTGGCACTTTGGATTATTGGTTCCTATGTGGGCCCCCTATGGCTAGTTGGCTGTTACTCACATTAGATTGTTTGGCAGGTCCTGCGTCTATTAAACTGACTTCCTGGGTCACGTGGGGCTCTCCCCTCTTCCTTCACTACCCATTCCGGTTCTTTTTGATTATTGCTCTGTAATTTTGTAATACCCTGTGCACTATTACTAATAAAATGTTTTATACATTTGCATCATGATGTCTATGGGGTGTTTTCAATTATTGGTGAATTTAAAGACTCTTGTGTCTTGTGTTTTAAAAGTATTGCCTGTGTGTAGACATCTATTAGTTTTGGTCAACGAAAGCGTGCTCGTTTATTATTTCTCAGCTTATATCTTTCCAAGTAATGATAATGTTTTTATTCTTGTGGTGACGTTTTGTGTCACTTTTACGTTTATCTGCAGGCTACAGACATTTACAGCTTCGCAACTTACATAACGAGTCTTTGGAGATATCCACTTTGTTCATTAATAGCAGAAGGATGGAAGAAATCCCGAGTGGTAGTCTGCCAGCATCTTTGGTAGGTGAATATGTGTTTTAACTATTAAGTGCCGTCAGCTTCTAGTGGCCATATGAACAGCGTTTATGCTATATACTGTTTCCAGGTTTCCTAGTGAAAGTGTTATAGATAACAGAATAGAAAAATATATGCCAAATTAACCCTTTCTATGAGTGTCCTATTTCATCAGATAGTATTGCACTTTTTGTAAGTGTAAAATAATATATGGCATAACACGTACCATGGAAGATAAATATGTTGCACCCAACAGGTGGTGGTAAAATCCTTGAAGTTATTTATTTACAGACAGTACAACTGCTAATGATCTGTAGGTTGCCTCTGGCTGTTTCGCTCACACCGTGCTTTCTCAAGGCATCTTGAGAAAGTGCAGTGTGCTCAAAACAGCCAGAGGCAACCGGCTGACCATTAAGTTGTAATGCCTTGCGCTCGTTTTATACGCAAACTAAATAAGTAGCTTCATAGATTTTATCATGATTATGATAATCATGATGAGTGCTGCATATTTGTATTCCTTGCTACATATTGCTCGGCTGCTTTTGAATACTAAAGGGGGCTTTACACGCTACGATATCGTTAATGTTTTATCGTCGGGGTCACGTTGTTAGTGACGCACATCCGGCGTTATTAACGATATTGCAGCGTGTGACACTTACCAGTGACCTTAAGCGACCTCAAAAATGGTGAAAATCGTTCACCATGGAGAGGTCGTCCCAAACTCAAAAATCGGTAAGAGTTGTTTATCCATGTTGTTCATCACTCATGCGGTAGCACACATCGCTATGTGTGACACCGCAGGAGCGGGACCGTCTCCTTACCTGCCGCCGGCCCCAATGCGGAAGGAAGGAGGTGGGCGGGATGTTACGTCCTGCTCATCTCCGCCCCTCCGCTTTGATTGGCTGGCCGCGTAGTGACGTTGCAGTGACGTCGCTGTGATGCCGAACGTCCCTCCCCCTTGAAGGAGGGATTGTTCGGCAGTCACAGCGACGCCGCCGACCAGGTAAGTACGTGTGACGCTGCCGTAGCGATAATGTTCGCTACGGCAGCGATCACAAACAATCGCATGCGCGACGGGGACGGGTATTTACACGCTCGATATCGCTAGAAATTGCTAGCAATATCGCTACCGTGTAAAACCCCCTTTAGTGCTGTGCAATCCCATGATTAGGGCTCCCACTGGTAAACCCATGTGGTAGTGCCAATCGTATGTGTCTTTATATGATATGATATAACATTAAAAAAAAAAAAATTATATTTGACAGCGATAGTGTCTATGAGAAGCTAATTATTTCATATGTAAAAATAGTAAATTATGTGAGACAGTCACATAAAATTACATTGAAATGGGGTTTTCTATGGCGGGCGGGGGGTGTTCCAAAGAGGATGGCCAGTTGTCTAACTTGTGGTGATACTGCAAATCTGACCCAAGAAATCTGGTCTGGATAAGAGGGTGGTCTTCCCTTACCAGTTGTCCTTTGGAGAGGTTTTACTATTTATGGTAACATCACTACTTCACAAACCCCCAATCAAGCAATCAAGAGTGGCTCCTTGTGAGAACCTCATCGTTCAAGGGGCATCAAGCAAGGGACATCCTCTGTGAAGTCTATATGGCAGCTGGAAAGGGGTTGTCTTTCTCCTATAACACCACTATTAGGTGGTTTTTGGCCATATTCTGTCTGCTGTCGGTAAGTTAAAGGTCTTTGCATTGTAAAATCAGGTTTGGTATATTGTGTCTTTTCTTGTAAAGGTTTTCAGTTCTGAAGACAAGAAAGTAGAATCAACTTTTAAAGTGACGGTACATGGAATTCCCGGTCCAGAACCATTCTCCATATTCAGTATAAATAGTGGCACCACGGCAAAACAACTGCTGGATAATGTAAGTTTCCATTTTATTACAGTCTTTTTTCCCCCCATAATAACTACTTCTTGCCTCTTAAATGTTGCTTCTCTGTCCTGTTTGCTCCCAGACTGAATCCCATCTGAATTAATATATAGGAACATAGCAAATATGATAGGGGAACACGGAGACTGAGCGAGGTGTCATGTGATGATAGATTAAAACAGGACGCCTTTAGGAGTAGAATGGGGCAGAGAGAACTGTGAGCAATTCTGTTACATGCCACGCTCTGATAAATAGGGGCCTGTCTTTAGGGGAAGCTTGCCAGGATGATGATATGTGGTTAATGGGTCCAAAAATAAAAACTACTTTTGTTTAATAGCAATCAAATATACCAGCATTGAGTAACTGACCAAGTCCCCCGAGTAAAATAAGAAAACCCTATTCTCATCTGATTCACCAGCGCCGGTCCAGTAATGTCGCCGCAGGATTTCATGGTGTCCATATAACATTCTGTCATGTGAGCGCTGCAGGCAATCAGTGGCCATTACCTGCATGTAGCCTGGACGTCCACTGTAGCAAAATAGTAAAGACTGCAGCCATTCTGAAACTGCTCATTGGCTGCAGCTGTCACTTGACAAAACAATGTCATGTCACCTTCCGGAAAGGGTAACGCCAACATCACTGGAACGATTAATTTTCTATGGGGCACTGAGTTGCCCTCTATTGGAGAACCCCTTTAAAACCAGATCAGCCTGGTAGTGCCCGGAGATGGCCGATGCACTGTGAGTGTGTGGACACACTGCACATGCACATGTAAACTAATCTGCATGTGACTTCAAAGCTTGAATTCTCAATGGTGGAACATCGAATTAATACAAAACGTGTCTCATGTTCTTGTTGTGCAACGATGCCACTAGTCTCTGCAGTAAAATCATCCTGACAGGTTCTGTTACAGCGTTAGGCTCGCAAATTGTCATTTTGAAGGATAAAGTGAGATCGTCAGAACCAGACACTATTTTGTTGGCTTTGTTGTCCAGTCATGTTGGCATCAGTGCCTGCGGTGACATGCCCGCTGCGGGAAGGATGGGAAAACTGCAGGGTAAGCAGTCAGGTGAGCAGAGGTAACTCCTTGAAGTATAATTAAAAGTACAAATGATTTTATTTTCTTTTTCATAACCTTTAAATATATGTGATACAATCTCTGCTGGGTGAAATCAGGAGTTTTCATTTGTTGCTGGATAAAAGGATGTCCAGTAAAGCCTTTAGCATACTTGATGGTTCTGCCAAGGACTTGATGTTTTGGCAGTCATCCTGGCAACGGTAACATGAAGTCTTAACAGTGAGAAGGTCTGAACCTGTCACACAACTGCTGGACTCACCCGTCACTTGTAGCTGTTATGTATTAATCACTGTAATTCCATATATTTTAACTCCTACAGACTAAATTATGCTGCGTCTATGAGATACAGCAGGGTTTAGACGGTGTCCATGTCTTGAAGTACAGTGACATCTCTCGGGAGGCTCCTTCTGCTGTCACCATCGGCCGGCTAATTTGTCTTATTGTTTCTATGTCTCTTTTTCCCTTATATAGTAAAGCCCCGTATTATGTGCAGTATGTGAACTTCTGTCCTACTCTTTATCATGTTACATCGTAGTGAGGAGCAAGATAATGATATATTTCCAGTATTACTAGTAATGGCTGCTGGAATACTAAAACATGCAAATACAGAAATGATTGATCAGTGTCATGAAGTCAGCTGGAGTGTCCTGTACCTGGTCTACACCATCCAAGATCTGATACCCCATCACTTTATTCCTCCTCCTGGATATTTCACAATACCTAGAACTAAAAGAGCTTGTGTCTTCACTTATAGCGCTCGGGCCTCTCTCACCTTCGACCTCGTGTCTCTGACTGGTCACTCTTCTCTGTTATCTGGTTCCTCGCCCAAGATCTCCTGCAGGCGCCATCATTCTGGTTGTGGCGCATGTGCAGTAAGGTCTTATTGCAGACTATCGATCTGCGCATTCTGCTCTGTTCCGCCCACTAGCTTTGCATTTCCTTGCCTCTCAGCGCTGGATGGCCTGAGCTTTATCTTTCTCACTCCTGACAAGGCAGCCGTCAATCACCAGTGAAGGGGCGGAGACATGAAAAACCAGTGGTCAAAATGGTGCAATGAGCCTCTTGGCCAAACAAAATAGAATATGTGATTAAACTTCTGTTTATGTAGAACAAAGGCAGTGACTAGAGTATTATAGTCTTATTTGTTCTTAAGGCTATGGGCTTAGTTTATACAGACAGTTTGGGCTGACAGACTCCCCGTGAATATATATATATATATATAGATAGATAGATAGATAGATAGATAGATAGATAGATAGATAGATAGATAGATATATAATATGCATGTCACAATTATATTGTGGTTTTACCACAAATTTGCAATAATTACTGCATAAAACTATAATATGTGAATGCACCCCCAATGTGTAAGGTCAGTGAGGGTCTCGGGGATTAGGACGTGAGCCTGGAAAACCTAAAAAAGCACTGTACATATGTATGCAACTGTATTTAATATTGTAGGTCAGTACCTTTCAAATGAACGCGACTGAGCTGCAGTACCTGTACTAGTAAACATGGATGGGAATGATACTGTAATGAAGAGGTTAAATGGTGTGACGACATGGACTCTGTCAGTGCCTAGCATGGGTTAAGTTTCTTAAAATTCAGCCAGACATGATGATAGTTTGTTTATAAACGGGGGATAAGCCTCTTATTGTTTCTACAAGACTCTTAAAGTTCTTGTTGACTCATGTAATTGCCTTGGCCAGTGAAGGTCAGATACCCAGACATATCAATTATGCAAACCTCCCACTGTATTACTATGTGTATTGCTAGATGCGATGTAACTTAGCTGTCTCTCCCTCGTCTCTGCCAAAGACCATTACTACTAGGGATATTTTGTATACGGCTTGAAATTTAGCCAATAAGAGCCCAGTCTTATCCACCAATCGTGAAGACCCCAATGGTCTGAATGGAGAGCTCAGGGATATAAGATGGAGGACTGCCCATTACCCGGGTATACTCTTGCTACATGATACCAATCTAGGATCTGTGGATCCAGTTGGCAAGCCATAGCCGAACCTGGATTATAACACTACATGCACTTCAGCATCGAATGCAAGGATTAGGCTGAGATATCAAGGACTACCTAAGGAAGGAATACAGCTTGGGACAATACAGTCACCTGACTACAGGCTTTGCGGTCCTCAGCCAGCTTCCTAAATCTGGTGTTATTCCATTCTCGGTGGGTGCCTGCCGAAAGCGGGGTGCTACTGGTTTGGATTAAGTAGCCCTGAAAGCTTAGGCACGGCATTCTAATGAGCCAGCGGAAGGGTGAGAAACTGTTGCCGGTTACATTCTGTGGTTTTGCTGGTTATGTGCCATATACCGTTAATTGTTTGGGGATCCAATAAAGTTTTAATATTGTGATTAATTGGAGGTCGGGCTTTCAGTTGGGATGAGCCCTGGGCCATGCTGTCTTTCTAAAGGCGGCCGGGTCAGCGGACGAGAGCACCCACTGATAACTTCTCTAGACTTTAGACCCAGCCACAAAGAACAGACAATTTGTGACTACAAATGGTATCTGAGGTTCAGAAAAGCCATAAATAAATTGGTCCCAGACAAAATATTGTGAAAACATTGTTTTCTTTTTTTTGTGCACAGATTCTGGCTACTAAAAACAGATCGGAAACAAGCAAGGATTATTTCTTAATGGAAGAAAAATGTTTTATATCAAAAGACAAGAATGAATGCAAGAAATTGCCATTTCAAAGGGTGCTGGGCCCAGAAGAAGACATCCTGCAGATTCTGAATAGCTGGTTTCCAGAAGAAGGATATGTGGGAAGAATTATTCTCAAAACTCAAGAAGAAGTATGTTTTCTTTGAAAATGAATTAGCTGTTGATGTAGAAAAATCATAAAATGTACTTAAAAATAGCATATGAGAGATAAGAGTCTGGCTGACTGAAGTGTGGAAAGTATAAAGGAAAAATTATGTGTGCAATGGGGACAGTCAGGGGAAAAGCGAATGCTGATGAAAAGGAATTAGAGCAGGGGTGGGGAACCTCCGGCCCGCGGGCCGTATGCGGCCCGCCATGACCTTTTCTGCGGCCCCCGGGCACATTCCACAGTCCACAGAGCTCGGGAGGCAGCAGCGTCTTGCTTGCTGCTGGCCCTTTAAACCCTGTATGGCTTACGTCCTTATGCTAGCGTGAGGACGTACTTTGTGGGTGGAGTAAGCGCTCAACTCGCTCTTTTTCCACAGAAGAGAAGCTACTACCTCAGCGTCCGACAGGTGTGTTTGTGCTCCCATGCCTGTGTGTGCCCCTGCACATCCCCACTGCAGCCTGTGCTCCGTGCAGCGTCCCGTCCTCCTTGTGCATTCCCACTGCAGCCTGTGCTCCGTGCAGTGTCCCGTCCTCCTCACTCTCCCCCACGGCAGCCTGTGCTCCTCACTCTCCCCCACGGCAGCCTGTCCCCCTGTGGCCTCCCCACGGCAGCCTGTCCCCCTGTGGCCTCCCCACGGCAGCCTGTGCCCCTGTCGCCTCCACACTGCTGCCTATGCCCCTGCGGCCTCCACACTGCTGCCTGTGCCCCCCTGGTATGTCAGAACCCCTAGCAATGTCCTTATATTTCTCCCAGCCCTCCCAAGTGATATATAATCCTCCCCAGTGATATATAATCCTCCCCAGTGATATATAATCCTCCCCAGTGATATATAATCCTCCCCAGTGATATATAATCCTCCCCAGTGATATATAATCCTCCCCAGTGATATATAATCCTCCCCAGTGATGTCTAGTCCTCCCAGCCCTCCCCAGTGATGTCTAGTCCTCGCAGCCCTCCCCAGTGATGTCTAGTCCTCGCAGCCCTCCCCAGTGATGTCTAGTCCTCCCAGCCCTCCCCAGTGATGTCTAGTCCTCCCAGCCCTCCCCAGTGATGTCTAGTCCTCCCAGCCCTCCCCAGTGATGTCTAGTCCTCCCAGCCCTCCCCAGTGATGTCTAGTCCTCCCAGCCCTCCCCAGTGATGTCTAGTCCTCCCAGCCCTCCACAGTGATGTCTAGTCCTCCCAGCCCTCCACAGTGATGTCTAGTCCTCCCAGCCCTCCCCAGTGATGTCTAGTCCTCGCAGCCCTCCCCAGTGATGTCTAGTCCTCGCAGCCCTCCCCAGTGATGTCTAGTCCTCGCAGCCCTCCCCAGTGATGTCTAGTCCTCGCAGCCCTCCCCAGTGATGTCTAGTCCTCCCAGCCCTCCCCAGTGATGTCTAGTCCTCCCAGCCCTCCCCAGTGATGTCTAGTCCTCCCAGCCCTCCCCAGTGATGTCTAGTCCTCCCAGCCCTCCACAGTGATGTCTAGTCCTCCCAGCCCTCCACAGTGATGTCTAGTCCTCCCAGCCCTCCACAGTGATGTCTAGTCCTCCCAGCCCTCCCCAGTGATGTCTAGTCCTCCCAGCCCTCCCCAGTGATGTCTAGTCCTCCCAGCCCTCCCCAGTGATGTCTAGTCCTCCCAGCCCTCCCCAGTGATGTCTAGTCCTCCCAGCCCTCCCCAGTGATGTCTAGTCCTCCCAGTCCTCCCCAGTGATGTCTAGTCCTCCCAGTCCTCCACAGTGATGTCTAGTCCTCCCAGCCCTCCACAGTGATGTCTAGTCCTCCCAGCCCTCCACAGTGATGTCTAGTCCTCCCAGCCCTCCCCAGTGATGTCTAGTCCTCGCAGCCCTCCCCAGTGATGTCTAGTCCTCCCAGCCCTCCCCAGTGATGTCTAGTCCTCGCAGCCCTCCCCAGTGATGTCTAGTCCTCGCAGCCCTCCCCAGTGATGTCTAGTCCTCGCAGCCCTCCCCAGTGATGTCTAGTCCTCGCAGCCCTCCACAGTGATGTCTAGTCCTCGCAGCCCTCCCCAGTGATGTCTAGTCCTCGCAGCCCTCCCCAGTGATGTCTAGTCCTCGCAGCCCTCCACAGTGATGTCTAGTCCTCGCAGCCCTCCCCAGTGATGTCTAGTCCTCGCAGCCCTCCCCAGTAATGTCTAGTCCTCGCAGCCCTCCCCAGTGATGTCTAGTCCTCGCAGCCCTCCACAGTGATGTCTAGTCCTCGCAGCCCTCCCCAGTGATGTCTAGTCCTCCCAGCCCTCCCCAGTGATGTCTAGTCCTCCCAGCCCTCCCCAGTGATGTCTAGTCCTCCCAGCCCTCCCCAGTGATGTCTAGTCCTCCCAGCCCTCCCCAGTGATGTCTAGTCCTCCCAGCCCTCCCCAGTGATGTCTAGTCCTCCCAGTCCTCCACAGTGATGTCTAGTCCTCCCAGCCCTCCCCAGTGATGTCTAGTCCTCCCAGCCCTCCCCAGTGATGTCTAGTCCTCCTAGCCCTCCCCAGTGATGTCTAGTCCTCCCAGCCCTTCCCAGTGATGTCTAGTCCTCCCAGCCCTCCCCAGTGATGTCTAGTCTTCCCAGCCCTCCCCAGTGATGTCTAGTCCTCCCAGCCCTCCCCAGTGATGTCTAGTCCTCCCAGCCCTCCCCAGTGATGTCTAGTCCTCCCAGTCCTCCACAGTGATGTCTAGTCCTCCCAGCCCTCCACAGTGATGTCTAGTCCTCCCAGCCCTCCCCAGTGATGTCTAGTCCTCCTAGCCCTCCCCAGTGATGTCTAGTCCTCCCAGCCCTCCCCAGTGATGTCTAGTCCTCCCAGCCCTCCACAGTGATGTCTAGTCCTCCCAGCCCTCCCCAGTGATGTCTAGTCCTCCTAGCCCTCCCCAGTGATGTCTAGTCCTCCCAGCCCTCCCCAGTGATGTCTAGTCCTCCCAGCAATGTATATTCCTTCCAGCCCTCCCCAGTGATGTATATGCCCTCAGCATCTCCTGTGATGTATATGCCCTCAGCATCTCCTGTGATGTATATGCCCTCAGCATCTCCTGTGATGTATATGCCCTCAGCATCTCCTGTGATGTATATGCCCTCAGCATCTCCTGTGATGTATATGCCCTCAGCATCTCCTGTGATGTATTTACAGCAGTCCCAGCTGACACAAACGTGGAAAAACAGTTGTGAGAAGCAATAAGATCAATATTGAATAATATAGCCGCACCAAAAACAAGAAGCTTCAGCCGCCATGATGAGTTAATTGTTTGACTAAGTATAGCAGGGTAATTTTAAGTTGATAGTTTTGTGCGGCCCCCGAAGGTTGGTAGAAAATTCCAAATGGCCCTCGGCATTAAAAAGGTTCCCCACCCCTGAATTAGAGGAACACTCCGCACCAAACTGATGCACGGTATAATCCAAGTGCAGTCCGGGGATTCTCTTTGATTCCGGTGCCATGTATCACTTGCTTAGACATCGCTCATGGTGCAAGGTACCGCACTATAACACAATGTAGTAGTTTTGCCTGAAAATGATTACATTATTAAAAATATGAATCCAGTTATTAGATGTCTTATATTTTTATATGACCATATTATCTGATTATTTCTGTATATATAATTTGGGCGGAATGGTAAAAGATAAAGTAGTCTTTTTTTTTTTTTAAATCTCTATCATTATCCTTAGAAATATTTAAAAAATTGTGACTTTTTTAGTTGTTGAATGGGCACTTTATTTTTTGCAGTTTCACATGGGGTTCATTGCATTGATAGTTAACCCTTAAAATACAGACTAAATTCTCCAGCGTGGGAGGTGATCAGGGTGGTAGAAGAGGCTCCCTACACTAATTTATTGTGGCTATAAATGTTCAATATCTGCCATTTACCGGTCAGGTTTTCTTACTGTCCTTACATATACACATGTGGGATGAGGGAAGGGGAGTAAGTTGCTCCCAGTCCCCTTTGGCGGAATCCTACCTCACTGGAAAAGAAACCCATTTCACCCTTTTTATAATCCTATTGGCCATAAGAATGTCACCGAAACATAGACTAAATTACCTAAGTACATTAGATGGCGTCAGCGAAATTGTCATGTTCAGACAATAATAGTCTAATCTGTGTGGAAAAGTTTAGGATGACTTGATGAGGGAGATCTCCACCAAACTGATCATATGTCAAAGCTGTTAATTGGGGGTTCTCTGTGCTTGAGAGTCCCATTTTAGAGGTTCTCCAAAAATACAAAAAGCTTTACTATGTTGATGGATTTTTGCAACAGAATTGTTACTTTCATGTTTCTGTAGAGTCTAAATGACAAAAATGTATCTGTGGAAGAAAAGGAAGAAAAGGAGCTGCCTGTCACTCCGGATGATGACAGCTTCTTTGTCCAGGTGCATGATGTTTCTCCAGAACAGCCGCGCACAGTTATACGAGCTTTACGATTCAGCACAGCACAAGACGTTATCCAGCAGGTAAATGAAGTGTCTCGCCTCTGCCAACATTCAGGGAGATCTCACACTAATACTCCATCCTTTGTATCTATTTCTGCAGCGCCGTACAAACCACAACTAATCTATGCTAATGGTATCGGTAACATTCATTTCTATTCTTATCATAGGCCCTAACCAAGGCCAAATATTCATACACCATCCTAAACAACCCTAACCCGAGCGACTATGTCCTCCTGGAGGAGGTGACCAAAGACTCATCAAACAAGAAGTCATCAACCACAAAAATATCTCAGAGGGTCCTGTCTGACCATGAATGTGTCTTCCAGGCACAAAGCAAATGGAAGGGAGCAGGGAAATTCATCCTCAAATTAAAGGAGCAGGTCCAGGTACAGTAACCTTCAGGATGTGTGTGGAAGTATCCGGCTATGATTTCATCCTATGGGCTTTTGGTGAAGTATTCGGAAATTGTAACACCTTCTTAGATTTCAGAGAGGATGTCTGTGTCATTTCCGGTCAGTCGCCTTTGACAGGATTAAATGTCTGCTCCGCAGACTGGTACATTTTATGCGCGACCTGCCAGACACCTGCTCTGCCTCATCACTCTCACGTCTTTGAAGATAGTATTACTCTGTCAAATATAACTTTGTGAAGGTTGAAAAGTGAATCGGAGTCACTAAGTGACCAAAATAGCTTGATTAACAGTGTCCAGTCATCTGGTATGTTCTGCTTGTACATAACCACAAATCAGTAAAACATAGCAAGAACTTCGCGCTGCACCATCTGAATTGGGCAACGGTCCAAAACAGTGCAAGTAAATATTAGTGTGTAATTCTTAATAATTTGCCATAGTAGTTAAGAGGTTATATTGTAACTTCCCAGGGATGTGAGGCAGTAGACGAATTAATAACAATATACCATGGTGGTCAAGGTCAGAAAAAAAGATACAGGCGTTGTCCTCTCTTAGTAATCTTTAGTCCACAGGCACAGTGATGTATGTTTATATGAAAACAGAAATAAAACAAACTGAGCTTTATTACCCTCCCAGAACCCCACACTTTTTAGTCCCCTATCTCTCTCACAGATTACCTCCAAAGGCCCCTCTTCACACAAAATGTTCCTAAAACCTCTTATGTAGATGGGGGCCATAAAGAGCAGTCTCTCTCACAGTTGGTGCCCCCTTTTCACAGATTCTATCACACTTACGTCCAGTGACTCCTCTATCTGGCTAATTTCTTGCTCCTTCCCTGAAATAATCATAAAGATGAGTGATAAGAAAGAGCTGAATTTGCAACTACTGTACTGCTGAACAGTTCTTGCTATGGCTGGCAAAAGCAATAATGCCTCATTCTTAAAGGGAATCCATAAGCAGGATCCCCCCCCCCCCCAAACTATTTATATGCGCATGTACGGTAGCTCTTTCAAAGACAAGGAAAGCAATACCTTTACATGGCCAGTCAATTCCCCTGTTAAGGCCCCGTCACACTAAGCAACATCGCTAGCAACATCGCTGCTAACGAACAACTTTTGTGACGTTGCTAGCGATGTTGCTGTGTGTGACATCCAGCAACAACCTGGCCCCTGCTGTGAGGTCGTTGGTTGTTGCTGAATGTCCTGGGCCATTTTTTAGTTGTTGCTGTCCCGCTGTGAAGCACAGATCGCTGTGTGTGACAGCGAGACAGCAACAACTAAATGTGCAGGCAGCAGGAGCTGGCTTCTGCGGAGGCTGGTAACCAATGTAAACATCGGGTAACCAAGAAGCCCTGTCCTTGGTTACCCGATATTTACCTTTGTTACCAGCCTCCGCCGCTCTCACTGTCAGTGCCGGCTCCTGCTCTGTGCACATGTAGCTGCAGCACACATCGGGTAATTAACCCGATGTGTGCTGTAACTAGGAGAGCAGGGAGCCAGCGCTAAGCGGTGTGCGCTGCTCCCTGCTCTTTGCACGTGTAGCTGCGTGCACTGGTAACCAAGGTAAATATCGGGTTGGTTACCCGATATTTACCTTAGTTACCAAGCGCAGCATCTTCCACGCGGCGCTGCTGGCTGGGGGCTGGGACACTGGTTGCTGGTGAGCTCACCAGCAACTCGTGTAGCCACGCTCCAGCGATCCCTGCCAGGTTAGGTTGCTGGTGGGATCGCTGGAGCGTCGCAGTGTGACATCTCACCAGCAACCTCCTAGCAACTTACCAGCGATCCCTATCAGGTTTGATCGTTGTTGGGATCGCTGGTAAGTTGTTTAGTGTGACTGGGCCTTTACTGAGTAACCTTGATATGCAAATGAGGCTGAAGAGCTATTTGTAGATCTGAAGCCCCTGTCACTCTAGCTCTATTCCCTGCCCAGCGCCGTCTCCTGATTGATTGACAGCCTCTGTGCCATGTGACTTCAAGCAAAGGAGCAGGATGAACTGGAGTGACAGAAGATTGAGAACTACAAATAGTTCTTTAGTCTCATTTGCATATCAATTCAAACACTGATTTCTCAGTAACAAAGGAACAGTCTGACTCTGTAAAGGTATTGCTGGACTTGTCTATTAAAGAGCTACATGCACTTATGAACAGTTTGTGGTGTGAAATCCTGCTGACATATTCCCTTTAACCTCTTTACAACCTATGATGTATTCCATATGTCATGATTGGCAAGGTGTTCTCGACCTATGATGTATAGGGTAGGCATGTGAGCTGTTCTTGCGTAAGGCTATGTGCCCACGTGTGTGCACTCTGCACCACAGCATAAAAGTCACTGCATGTCCGCTTCAGAGCGCAGCTGAAAAGCTCCGTTCTGAAACTTTGGTGACTGCAGAATTCGTGCGCTCTGGATGCTGCCTCTCCCTATAGACAGAATGGAGACAGCATGCAGAGCGCACCAAAGAAGTGACATGTTGCTTTTTAGAACGCAGCGATTTGGCAGCATGCAAATCGCTGCGTTCCAAAACGCCACGTGGGCACGGATTATGCACAATCTTCATAGATTGTGCAGGGGACACAGGACGCTTGCAGTTACGCTGCAGTGCAATACGCAGTGTAAATGCATGCAAATACGCAACGTGGGCACATAGCCTTATCGCGGCTTGGACTTCGGCTTATGTGATAGCTGAGCTACGGCTGTCACAGGAAATGCATTTAGGAGGTTGGGAGAGTGGGCGTACTCCTCTTCTAAGCGATCGAGACCCCTGCAACACTAAATAGCGAGTAACCCGAAAGCCGTACTTTTCGTGCAAGTAGCAAATAGTACAGCTTTCGGGTTACTCGCTACTTAGCGAGTATTTCCCATTGACTTACATTGTGCCCGCTACTTGTAACGAATATCCGAGTAAGGGACAGTACTAGTTAACTACTTGCTCAACACTAGTTAAAACAACAGTTTAGTGGTATAAATGTAATTATTCTTTCTTCACCACCCAATAGTATAACACCTGTGGTGTCAATATGTTCACTGCACCCCTACATGAATTAATTGAAGTGTGCAGTTTGTAAAATGGGGGTCACTTGTGGGGGGGGGCCTGCATTTCAGGCCTTTGTAACATGGCACCCTCAAACTATTCCAACTAAGTCTGAACCTCATAATATGGCGCATCTTCCCTTCAGAGCTTTGCACTGTTCCTTAAAAGTAGTTTTGAACCACATATGGGGTGTTGGTGAACACAGGAGAAATTGTGTAAAAAAACTCTTTGCTCAGTTTTCTTCTATTACCTGTTTTAAAGAATTAAAACTTTGAGGCCAAAGCAACATTTTAATGGAAGAAATGGTAACTTTTTATGTTCACAGCCCAATGTTATACGCTTCTGTGAATCATCTGAAGGTTAAAATTGCCAATTACACCCCTAGATGAATTCCTTGAGAAGTGTAATTTCCAGAATGGGTTCATTTGTGGGGAATATCTGCTGTTTTGGCATGTTAGGAAATCTTTAAATATGACATGGCGTCTGTAAACTATTCCAGCCAAAATGGCGTTCCAAAATTGAAATAGCGCTTCTTCCTCTCTGAGCCTTGCCGTGTGCACAAACAGTCCTTTTCCACCACATATGGGGTATCACCGCACTCAGGAGAAATTGCACAACAAATTTTATGGTACACTTTCTCCTGTTACATTTGTGAAAATACAAAAATTGGGGTTAAAACAAAATTTGTGTAGGAAAAATGTGATTTATTACTTTCACGGTTCAACGTTATAAACTTCTGTGAAGCACTTGGGGGTTCAAGGTGTTCACTGCACATCTACATAAACTGCTTGAGTAGTGTAGTTTCCAAAATGGGGTCACTTGTGGAGGTTTCTACTGTTTAGACACATCAGGGACTCTACAAATGAGACATGGTCTCCGATAACGATTACAATTTTGTGTTTCAGAAGTCAAATAGTGTTACTTCCCTTCCAAGCCTGCCGTGCGCCCAAACAGTAGTTTCCCACCACATATGGGATATCAATGTACTCAGGAGAAATTGCACAACAAATTGCATGGTGCATTTTCTCTTCTTACCCTTGTGAAAATGCAAAATTTGAGGCTAAAGTAACATGTTTGTGGGAAAAAGTAACATATTAATTTTTCACTTTGACATTGGTTTAGTTCCTGTGAAGTACCGGAAGAGTTAATAAGCTTCTTGGATGTGGTTTTGAGCACTGTGAGGGGAGCAGTTTTTAGAATGGTGTCACGTTTTGGTATTTTCTGTCATAGGCTTCTCAGTCACTTCAAAATTGATGTGGCCCCTAAAAAATTTTTTTTTGTTAATTTTATTGGAAAAATGATAAATCGCTGATGAATTTTAAACCCTTCTAACTACCTAACCAAAACAAAGAAGTGTCAAAAATTATGTTGATGTAAAGTAGACATGTGGGAAATGTTATTTATTATCTATTTTGTGTGACCTAACTCTCGGTTTTAAGGGCATAAAAATTCAAATTTTGAAAATTGGGATATATTAAAAATTTTTGATATTTTCACAAATAAATACAAAAAATATCATCCTAAATTTACCACTGACATGAAGTGCAATATGTCATAAAAAATATCTCAGAATCACTGGGATCCGTTGTAGCGTTCCAGAGTTGACACCGGTCAGAATTGAAAAAAATTGGCCGGTCAGGAAGGTTAAAACAGGCTTAAGGCCGCTTTACACGCAGCGACATCGCTAACGCGATGTCGTTGGGGTCACGGAATTCGTGACGCACATCCGGCCTAGTTAGCGACGTCGTTGCATGTGAAACGTACGAGCGACTGCTAACGAGCAAAAATACTCACCTTATCGTTGCTCGTTGACACGGTGGTCTATGCCCGATTATCGTTGCTGTTCCAGGATGCAGGTTGTTCCTCGTTCCTGCGGCAGCACACATCGCTATGTGTAACACCGCAGGAAAGAGGAACCTCACCTTACTTGCGGCCGCCCGCAATGAGTAAGGAAGGAGGTGGGCGGGAAGTTCGTCCCGCTCATCTCCGCCCCTCCGCTTCTATTGGGCGGCCGCTTAGTGACGTCGCTGTGACGCCGAACAAACCGCCCCCTTAGAAAGGAGGCGGTTCGCTGGTCACAGCGATGTTGCTAGGCAGGTAAGTAGTCCAAGCGATGTTGTGCACCACGGGCAGCGAGTTGCCCGTGACGCACAACCGACGGGGGCGGGTATGCTCGCTAGCGATCTCGCTAGCGAGATCGCAGCGTGTAAAGCGGCCTTTAGGGGTGAAGGGGTTAAGCAAATCTCTGCACTTTCTGTGAGGGGAAGGCAGTTTTTAATCTGAGCAGTTTGAAGAAAACACTGCCTGTAAGCTTTCATTAAGTGGAAATCAGCGTAATCAGATAACGCTGGAATGGCGTGTGGCTCGGTAAATTGTCTGGGAAATGTAGAATTGCTACAGATACAAAATGTAGCAATCATAAATCCGGCATCACCTACAATGTTTCGCTTGAACTGCTGCACCTCAAGGAATATGCAATACAGCGGAGCCCTGAATGTAGATCTCCGCTGCCCTAACAGAAGGCTTGATAAGGTGAATGTATGTCTCATACAGATGTTTCTCCGCAGGCAGCGCGGGATGATAAGAGAAAAGGCATTTCTATTGCAAGTGAACTGAAGAAACTAGCAAAATCCAGCAGGCAGTCTCGGAACTTCACACTGTCACCTCAGATCATGTCACCAGAAGGTACCCAGAATAGAGATGAGAAACCTGCATGCAGTTTGTCCTTCCATGACATCAGTGAATAGCAGCTATATTTGTGTGCGTCCTATTCCGTGCAGGTATGGCTGATTTACCTGTTCCTCTTTTACTCCTGACAGTTATTAACTAAATGTAAAAAAAAAAATGTAACTACTAACCATTACAAGAAAATGTATAATTGTGACTTACAAAAAAACCCACAAAAAAAAATCAACTAAAATATGTCTTGTTCTGCTTTGTGTAATAGATCTTTGGTTGTTTAACTCCTACTAACATATTTCCCAAAGCACATCATGGTATAGCGTGCGGTGAGACATAACTCATACATGCAGCACTAATGCGCTCGGTCCTCGGCAGAGCACTGGAAATAGTTGTTTTTTTTTATTCCAGCATGATATGTTTTAATTATGCACTCATTTTTTTCTTTCCGCAAGATCCCAATTATTAGGTTGTCACAAAGCACCATATATTAGACCCTCACAATATCAGAGAAAAAAAAAAGTAAGATAAACAAAATGCTGCATTAGTATAACAGCTATAAGAGCTCGCTGATTCCTGGAAACATTTTTTTCTTCTTTTTTTTGTTTTGTTTCATGTAGCCCCCGAGATAAATTACTGCAGTGGTGAAAATTCACCCAAAAAAGTCTAGCTCTTCTTAAGCTGGTGTCACACACAGCGACAACGAAAACAACGTCGCTGCTACGTCACCATTTTCTGTGACGTTGCAGCGACGTCCCGTCGCTGTGTGTGACATCCAGCAACGACCTGGCCCCTGCTGTGAGTTCGCCGGTCGTTGCTGAATGTCCAGCTTCATTTTTTGGTCCTCACTCTCCCGCTGTGACACACACATCGCTGTGTGTGACAGCGAGAGAGCGACGAAATGAAGCGAGCAGGGAGCAGGAGCCGGCGTCTGGCAGCTGCGGTAAGCTGTAACCAGCGTAAACATCGGGTAACCAAGGGAAGCTCTTTCCCTGGTTACCCGATATTTACCTTCGTTACCAGCCTCCGCCCTTGCTGCCAGTGCCGGCTCCTGCTCTGTGCACATGTGGCTGCAGTACACATCGGGTAATTAACCCGATGTATACTGTAGCAAGGAGAGCAAGGAGCCAGCGCTAAGCAGTGTGCGCGGCTCCCTGCTCTCTGCACTGTGACATGTAGCTGCAGCACACATCGGGTAATTAACCCGATGTGTACTGTACCTAGGAGAGCAAGGAGCCAGCGCGAAGCGCGGCTCCCTGCTCTCTGCACATGTAGCACAGCGACGTTATGATCGCTGCTGCTTCTGCTGTGTTTGACAGCTAAGCAGCGATCATAACCGACTTACAAGGTTGCTGTTACGTCACAGAAAATGGTGACGTAACAGCGACGTCGTTGTCGCTGTCGCTTAGTGTGAACCCAGCTTTAATACATCTCCCCACCATGATACTATCTACTATCATGCCATGATAGCAGCTGTCAGAACATGCAGAGAGTTTTAGTTCTCCAAATGAATGAATTTGGAGACCCCACTAGTGTTGAGCGAGTAGTTGACTATTCGTACTCGCTATGCTGTTAGTGAGTATTGTCCGCTACTCGCATATTCGTTACAAGTAGCGGGCCCAATGTAAGTCAATGGGGAATACTTTCTAAGTAGCGAGTAACTCAAAAGCCGTAGTATTCGCTACTCGCACGAAAAGTACGGCTTTCGAGTTTCTCATCACTTTGCGAGTAGCGAATAATTCGGCTTTCGGGTTACTCACTACTTAATGAGTATTTTCCATTGACTTACATTGCGCCCGCTACTCGTAACGAATATGCGAGAGCGGACAGTAGGCGAGTAATGAACAGTACTCGCTAACAGCATAGCGAGTACGAATAGTCAACTACTCGCTCAACACTAGACCCCAACTTTTTAGGCTGGGTTCATACAACTGTATTTTCTCCGAGAAAACTGGTCGGATTATGCTAATCACAGTCTGATCCGCCTGTTCCCAGTTTCATCTCAGAGGGATCAATTTTTCTCGGATGTGGAAAAGAATAAGAAAAAAAATTCTCCATCTTCTTCATTCTGCCAGTCCATGAAGATCAGACTGCAGTTGAATATTATCCGCATGTGCTCCAATTTTGTTCACGGACCCATAGACTTGAATGGCTGATAAGATTCACAGAGTCAAATCATAAAAGCTGCACTTTCTTTCTCCCTTGAACCAAGGAATCAATCGGACATGTGCACTGCCTCATTGAATAACATTGGTCCAAGTGCGATCTGATGTTTTGACGGATCACACTTTGATTGAAAATACGGTCGTCTGCACGAGCTTTTAGGCCTGTTTCACACGTCAGTGATTCTGGTAAGTTTGTGCTTTTTTTTCTACGTACCAGAATCACTGACATACGCAGACCCAATATAATCATTGGTCTGCTCACACATCAGTGATTTTTCACTGAACATGTCTCCGTGCGGCGTACCCGCGTGTCCGTGATTGCCGCACGGAGACATGTCCATTTTTTTCTGGCATCACTGATGTCCCATGGACCATGCAGTGGTGTGATCCGTGAAACACGTGCCAGAAAAAAACGTGCATATAAAATAAAAATCATTTTTACTCACCCGGCTCCAGCGACGCTCTGTGCAGCCTGTTCTGCCTGCTGCTTCTGAGCCGGCTCATTACTGTCGTGCATATTCATGAATGCACGAAACAGCCGACCCGGAAGCAGCTGCTGCGGAGGTCAGCGCCGGCCAGATGCTGCACCGCGGGAGTGTTCAGCACCATGGAGAGCGGGAGCGGGCACAGGTGAGTTAATCTCTATGTGCAATCACGGACCACGGAGAACGGAGCCCGGATTGCACTTAGTCAACCCACGTGTGCAGTGAATCACGGCACACGGAGGGAGATGTGCGTGGTTTACACGCCAGTGAAGAACGTCTGTGTTTTTCACTGACGTGTGAAACGGGCCTTAGGTTGTGGAAAATGCTACAAATAACTGAGAAGAAAGAAAACGCTCAAGAGCATAAACATATTAATTTACATGTAAAAACAACTTTCTGTACTTATGTTTAGGCTTTCAAGAGACCCAAGCGTTTAAAAGAAGTCAAATGTATATCTCTCAATTGTTTTCCCACTAGGAAGATGCTCAATATTTACATTACAGGCCAATGGAAGGCTAAAACAAGTCCCAGAATATGCCTGGGCATTTTTTTATTTTTTAGCTTTTTGGACACAAACTCTGGCCCTTTCTTCATTGCTTAATGAAGTTCAAACAGTGTCTGAAAAATACTGAATAAATGCACCAAAAAGAAAAAACACAAAAAAAACCCAAAACAAGTGAAAAAAGTTGTTTTAGGTTTATGGTCTTTTCTACAAGACATCTGTCATGTTACACACCCATTATATGTATCCCTTTGTGTTGCAGGCTGCTGTATATGCTGTGATCTAGGGAGAAGAAAAGACGAAATCTCTTCAGCAGGACACAGACACGCCAACGGACATCTATCCTGCTGCCGGAGACTTACCGCACCTTGGTACTTTCAGCTACTTAGGAATTGGAAACTGCCAAAATGACACAAGTGATGGAACTACAGTGGATTCCCCATGAATACTTTGCCTTATTGGTTGTCACAGTGGATTTCCTGCGGCGCTTGTTGCATTGCAGGAACTTTATGGTGGAGCAGCGTAAAGGTTGGAGAATAGCGGATCAGAGCTTGGTCGCTTTATGTGAAACGTGGTTGAAGAAAAGGACACACAGGAACTTAGACTTTATAAGACCAGGTGACGTCTATTCACTGGTCACTTTGGGTACTGCTAAAGAATATTTCAGGGCTTGTGTATAATTGTACATCTACACCCCAGTAAAATGACAGCCAGACGTGACCCTCTTTAATAGTCTTAAGTGGAAGCCAAGTAGGAGAGTCACCGTAGAGGAAGTGTTGTACAGAAAAGCGCGGCAGTCCTGTTCTGGTGAGTTCTCCAGTGCGCTGTAATGTCAGACGCTCTTTACTGTATCGTTATATATCCAGGGTTCGCGCAGTGTTATGTTTTTATTTAATACCTTTGTTTATACATCTTTTAGTCTGCATTTTTCTATGAACCTGTAGCACCTTATGATTTTAGTACTTGGCGGCATCAGACACTAATTTTTATTTAAGATGTATATTTTACTTGTTTACAGGCAACCTGATTATTTTTATGTCGTACTCACTACACGGCTCATCCAATGTACAACAACAAACAAGTGGGGTACAAATAAATTGTGTTGGTCTGTGTCGTACTACAGGTACCATAAGGCCTCTGTAAGATATTTTCAATGACACTGAACACTACTACACACAGGACAGTGCAGGTTTTTCATCTTCCCCATATTTCCATTCTGCTGTACTTATTGAAGCCATATTAGTAGTAGAGCCCAAAGGTTGTTTATTGGTATATATATTTTTTTGTAATATATTTTTGAGTGGTTGATAAAGGGAAAGTATGACTGTATTGGTACAACACAATATTTAGCCTATTTTTATGGGATTGCTGTCCAATGAAGATCGCGGTGATGGTGTACGCACTGATCCCATTGTACTGACGCTAATTTTGGGCACAAATCAGTTTAGCTTGTCCTGTGTATATTGCCTGTATATAAACCCGACACTCAGACTATTACTGGGTAAAGGATTATTTTAGTTCAGACACGAGTGTTACTTTAAGTTGCCAATATGTTTTTTGTAGACATTATTCGGATATCGGCAAACAATTATTGCTATTTATTTTATTTTGATCCTACAGATGAGACCTGTAGTGAGGAGAAGGTATTTACATTGGTCACGTGTGGGCAGTGCCACATATCGGAGTTGGGTACATTTAATTTATCCAATGCTTGTATTTATACACAATATGGAACACTACTGGCACATTGCCTTCGATTGTACAGTATCTAATGACATGAGCCAGGAAATTGAAAGAAATTGGGCAGAGGAGTCACATTAATTGGTAACCTGGGTTTCATCATGGACAATCAAATCATGTCTGTGAATGTAAATTGTTTGTGCTCTTGTTATGCTCTGCCTAATGGCCATGCCATGAATGAAAGTGTAATTATCTGATGTCTATTCAGACTTGTGCTTGTAGATTGCAGCACTTATATTTACACTAGGTCAGGGTGTAATGTTTTATGCCAATACCATCTAAGTTGGCAGACTTTTTGCAGATGTAGTACTATTGTACCAGGTGGTTTCTGGAGTTTGCGTGTTGTCTTAAAGAGCGCACCAGAAACCTTTCTGTAGTATTTATTTTCTTTAGAACTGAAGTCATAGGACTATGTTTGGTTACATGTGACTAGAAGCCAGACAAGTTCATGGATGGGGCTTGGAAATGCAGAGAACACTGGCATACTTGTGGTTTTGTACTTTCACTTGCTTATAAACGTGCATAATGTGTTCCGGGCAGCATTTCGCTCTTTACAAATTGCTTTTTGAGATTCTACATTAGGTTACGACTACAATAAGTGAACCTGTTCAGGTGCTTTACGTATGTTAACCACTCGCACAAGCATCGCTGTGTTCGGATACGCTCGGTGCTCAGCCCAGTGCGAGCCTCCTGCAGTGTTTGATCGCCTCACACTGGGGGTAACAACATCATGATCGGATGTAGTGTGCACACAATAAACCACCACCCACCCTCCCCCGGACGTCATCAGTTTATGGCTGGCTGCATGATGGTGGAGACCTGAGCTGCCCAATTAGTGACTTCCATTGGGGGTCAAGTCAAGTCCATGTCCCAAACTGAAGTTTATCTAAAGCCTGGATGAACCTGCCAAACCGAACTTCCACGGGTCTGCTCCTCAAGTTACGACTAGGGATGAGCAACCTGAATTGTAAAGTTCAGGGTTCATACCGAGCATGGATATTAATTAAAATAAATCAGTGTTAAAGTTTGGGTGCTGTGCATATGCTAACCACTCGATCGAGGTGCACAGACTAGTGGAAGCTGCTTGCAGTCCATTTATGGCTGGCTGTATGTAGGCAGAGAGCTGAACTGCCCATTCATTGATTTGGGCTCTGATCAAGATCAGGTCACATCCGGTTCCTGAATTAAACTTTAGATAAAGTCCAGCTGAACCTGAACTTTCACAGGTCCACTCATCCCTAATTACAAGTAGTTATGAGTGAGCACTAAAGTGCTCTTTACTAGAATCAAGCAGGTTGGACGCGCTGATGGGCTTGACTTGAGTAACGAGTATAATGGAAGTAAATTATTGGGCAGTCCAGCTCTCCACTCACATACAGAAATGTTCAAAATAATATCAGTGAGGAGTTACATTAGTGAGGTTAATCATTCCATGAAGAAACAGGTGTGAATCAGGTGGCCCTTATTTAAGGGTGAAGCCAACCAACACATGTATTTCTTCTTGAAAGCCTGAGAACTGTGTGTCGTTCGAGAAATTCTACAGAAGAACAACATACTTTGATTAAAAAGATGATTGAAAGAGGATAAAACGTATAAAAGAAGTGCAGACAATGATTGGCTATTCAGCTAAAATGATCTCCAATGCTGTAAAATATAAAGCAAAAACCAAGAGACATGGAAGAAAGCAGAAGACTACCTTTCAAATGGATGGAAGAATAGCAAACGCTCAGCCAAAGATCAACTCCAGGATGATCAAATACAGTCTCAAATTACCTGTGAGTACTGTGACAGTTAGAAGACGCCTGTGTGAAGCTAATCTATTAGCAAGACATTCCTGCAGAGTCCCACTGTTATGCAGAAGACGTACTGAAGCGGATACAATTTGCCAAAGAACACATCAACTGGCCTGCAGAGGAATGGAGAAACATTTTGTGGACCAATGAAAGCAAAATTGTTCTTTTTGGGTCCAGGGGGCACAATACACTCTGAAGACAGTGAAGCATAGTGGTGCAAGCATCATGATATGAGCAAGTTTCTCTTACTATGGTCCCGGGCCTATTTACCGCATACCTGGGATCATGGACCAGTTTGCATATATCAAAATACTTGAAGCGGTCATGTTGCCTTATGTTAAAGAGGAAATGCCCTTGAAATAGGTGTTGAACCCAGGACCTCAGCGCTGCAAGACTGCAGTGCTAACCACTGAGCCACTGTGCTGCCCACCATTGATTCCTCTTCCCCCAGTAGGATGCAGAGTTTCATCTCCTCGTCCATGGATGGAAAGTCCGGGGTATGGGTGGTAAATTTCTGGAAGTGGGAGGCTCTCACTGCTGAGTATTTGTCACAGTGCAGCAGGAAGTGCGCCTCGTCCTCCAGGGCCCCCTGCTGGCAGTCTCTTCTCTCGCGGCTTGTATGTCTGTCGGTGCCGCCCTGTTTCCACTTCTAGCCTGTGGGCACTCAACTAAATATTAGGTTAGTGGTTCTCAGGAATGCTAAGTCCTAAATAAAAAGGACAGATTTTGAGTATGTAAAGACAAATGCAGAAACTGCTACTTTATGGAGCAGCCCAATGTTCATTTTTTGATATTTTCTGTAAAGTAGTTAAAAATTATATACATTTCACTGCATGTTTTGATTTAGAAGAGTGTGCAACGTTCTCCATGCATGGAAATGAAAACTATTCTAAAGATTTGCAGCTTAACTCATGTTTTTGTACACAACTGTACAGCTAGCCATAAGCTGAGCATTTCCAGGGGAGGGTGGGCTATTTTTTAATCAAATTCAAATTTAATCATTTTTTTCTCAACACTTCATCCGAACACTTTTTACCCTCAGTGAGAACCAGAGACTGCAAGTGTGTCACTGAGATATCTGCTCACATCATTCACTGAAGGGAGCTAGAGCTTTGTCTCAGATCGTTCACAAACGAAACATCCGGGCATCTGTGATACTTGGCAGAGCACAGAGCGTACCAGAGCACCCCGATTCTTGATATAGTAGGGAGTACGCTTGCTCATCATCAGTTACGATAGGAAACATTCTCTGTAAAAGGCAGAATCCATAGTCTAAATAATCCGACAACCTGTAACTCTAGAGTGGAAGTCAACATTTCAGTCTCTCGTTGATGATGCTTTAGGTAACCTGTGATCAATTTGCTACCTGACCTAAACCTAATCTAACTTAACTGCACTTTTCTATCCTCCTCTTGCTTGATGATATGCTTAGGACCGTTTCACACATCTGGCTTTTCAGCATGTGACCGGAGCTTGTCGCGCTGCCATTGTACTGTATACACTGCACTAGAGTGCACCGGATCCGCCTAAAAGACCGATGTGTGAAACTAGCCTTATCCTCCATAACATCCTGTCAAATGTTATGATCAGATAGTAGGGCCTAATACAAGCCTATTGGAATTGAAATACTACTAATTTTACAGAAAATTAAACTTCTTGGGTCACTTTTACAGATGGTTGGTCATGCTCGAAGGTCACTGCAGGCAGAAATGCAGTGTTTGTTGGCCAACATGACATAAGAAAAAGCCAAATGGATTCTGCATCAGTGTGTAACACATACTATGTACACAGTATGTACTTATTACACTGGCAATAGCCTCTAAATCCCCCATTCATCATTAACATATTTTAAGCTATTTTATTGTCTTGATTTCTTTGGCCACTGTTGGGATTTTGTGCAAAATTCCTCAAAATGGGCAGAAAAGGATTCAGAGATGCTTAATTTTTGTGCCTTTTAGAGTAAAAAGTTACACAATCCTGCAAAGATTTAAAATGTAAGTTTTAGTCTTTACTACTACCCTTGGGACAATTTAGATCAAGTGTAAAAAAAATTTTTTTTTTAAAAAAAATATGAATCCCCTCCACCAGTTCAAATCCCCCCTTTTAGCCCCATTGAAAAAAAAACAACAAAAAAAATTACATATTTGGTATTGCCATGTTCACAAATGCCAGATCTATCAAAATATAAAAAAAAATTATCTGATCAATAAAGGGCGTAACAAAAAAAAAGAAAACCAAAAAGCCAGAATAGCTTTTTTTTTTGGTCACCACAACATTGCAATAAGAGACTGTTAAAAAATAAGCCATCATACAGCTCAAAATCCCGAAAAAAGGCGACAAAAGCACAATTTTTTTGACAAAATTTCTTTTAACGAATTAAATAAAACTATACATGTTTGGGATCTGCATATTCGGACTGACGTGGAGAATAATATTGCAAGGTCAGCTTTAGCATTATAGTGAACATGGTAAATAAATTAAAAAAAAATACATTTGTGGAATTGCATTTTTTTTTTTTTTGCATTTTTACTGCACGTGAATTTTCCCCATTTTCCAGTACAATATGTGGCAGAATGAATGGTGTCATTTAAAAGTGCAACTCGTCCTGAAAAAAAAAAGCTCTTACATGGCTATATTGATTGAAAAATAAAAAAAATTGTGGCTCTTAGAAAAAAAAGGGAGGAAAAATCAGACACCGGGAAATCGCTGGGTGGTGAAGAGGTTAAACTCCTAATTATTTTGTCATCAGGGGAGATAAACCGCTACCGGAATTTTCTTGCCATCAGGAATGTTTGGCCGACAACTAAGGTATAAGAGCACCCTAAATTCTCACATTTCCAAGGATACTACTACTCAATGTTCTACAAGGACATTTAATGTAAAACTGACTTGTGCAGCAGCGTTTGCTATATAACTGCCCAGCACGGTCATTGTTACTCTGTGACGGGCACTGAAGTATTTGTGTGTGTAACAATTGTCCGTTCTGCTATTTTGTCTTCTTTACGCATGTTATGAAGTGTGTGATGGTATCTTGACTTTTTGTGCCAGTTTTGAAGTGTTGGTTTTTGTAAAATGACTTTTTCCATTCGACTACTTAATATATACAGACTTGAAACACTGTTGTATTTGTATATGTTGAGAATAAAGATGGTTTTGTTTGCTTCATGACTTGGGTAAGCTTTCAATTTTATTTATTTTTTATTAAAAAACATCAATTTTTTTGTCTAAAACATATGTACAAAGACCGAGGAAAATACAGTCCTGAATAAATATCTGCAAGTCCTTTAAGATGTTCATTATTCTCATCTTTCTGATCATCATGGGTCCACAGTTCTCAGGTGTGATGTAAAGTCCAGCTCGGCTGATTGCACTTTGTGAAGCTGTTCCTCAATCATCTTCTGTAGATCTTCACTAAGCTCGTGGGTTCTACCTTTGTTCTGCAACCAAAAACCACAAAAAATTACACTTAAAACTTTTCTCCCATCAATAACAAAGAGAAAAAAGGTTACTTTGTGGTAAACACACAACTAAAATTACTTTTCACATCAAGCACATGCACACTTGGTGTGGCCAAAGAGTTCCTTTCACTTCAACCATCTTAGTCTCCTCTATATCCAGAACACTAAACCAATGAAGAGGAGGGCACAGATAGATGCAAGACAAGTAGGTGGGAAGGTTTCACTAGACTGTTCAAACCAAACATAGGAACCCTTGGAACAGTTATTTTGGGCTGATATTCATGGACAAGCAAAAGGGTAACAATGTTTTTAACTTTTGACTTTCAGGCTCCATATCTCACCATCCACTACAGTTTTGAGTGTGAGACTACCCATCATTTTATAGACAGTCATCTTTGTTATCTCATACATAAATGTGACTTGCAACTATTGAGCATATAATTAGTTAGCAGATTCTTGTCAGGTCACTGAATTGTTACTGTTTTGCTCCTAAAAATCAAATTTATTATTTTGTTAATCCACCTTTTGGCTTTCATCACTGTCTGATCAAGAACATGCTCAGAAAGATTCAGATTCAAGCATATCTCAACCAAAATATGATCCTGGGTCTCTTCTACACGTTTCTAATGGTGCATATTAGTCAACTCACTTGGATATGTATACAAATTTTCCTTCAACTCTACCCATAGTGTTAAATTGGGTTGAGGTCTGGGGACTGTGGAGTCAACCAACCACCTCTACTTCATTGTCATTGAACCACTTCTCCTCCAATCTCTACGTATGCTCCGAATCGATATCCTACTGGAGCAGTGTGTTGTCCTTTTCATACAGATAGTACTAGAGTGTACAAAAAGACTCCTCTTGTAGGATACTCACTCATAGAGCTCGGCATTGGAGACCACCATCGATCCTGGTCAAGTATCCAACTTCTTTGTCTGTGAAGCAACCCCACATCAGGCTTCCTCCACTGAACTTCACAATTCCTTCAACTTCTCAATCCGTTAGGTCCTTTTTTCCCTCGTTTCTTCATGACTAGAGTTGAGCGAGTACCTAACTATTCGTACTCGCTATACTCCTAACAAATACTCGTGTGTTCATTCCAAATAGCGTGTGCAATGCAAATCAATGGGGAAATCTCGCAATGTAATGAGTGATCCGAATGCCGTACTATTCGTGTGAGTAGCAAATAGTGCAGCACTCAGGTTACTCGTTAATTTGCGAGTATTCCCCATTGACTTGCATTGCACATGCTATTCTGAATGAATAAGCGAGTATTAGATAGTACTTGCTATGAGTATAGAGAGTATGAATAGTTAGGTGCTCGTTCAACTCTATTACAGACCCATTTGCACCCATCAGAACCTAGTCTATTGACTTTAGTCTCATCGCTTCCGGTTTTAATCTTCTACTGTCCACTTTTCATTCTTTTTGCAAACTTGAGCGCTTATGATGATATTGAAGTCAAAGCTTGTTCACCTTTTTTTGGACCACCACTTTAGACTTGTGTGACGTGCGTCACACGGTGCTTGCATGGACATATGTGATCTCACTATTATGAAACATACGAGCCACCTCCAGTGCAGTTTTTTCTTCTACCAGGACTGATAGACCTTGGGATGAGCAGACTTGTTGACTCAAATATTTTGCCTGGACTTCCAGTTATTGGCTTTTAAATGAATGGACGGACTTAATTTCATATTTTCCAGCTGTCATGGCACTCACATCATGCAGTTTAGCAGTTTTCTTGGCTAAGACAATGCCATTGATTAGCAGAATGACGCGGTTTGTTTTTCCTTGGAAGATCATCTTCATGGCTATTCCTTGATTAAAACCAGTGACCTTTTGCTTGGGAATCAACCTAATAAAACTCTGAGGTATTAGGGACTGTGAGAACAGGTTGTAATTTGTAATATACAGGAAGAAAGATTTTTCCACCATCAGGAGCAAAACAGTAACAATGCAGTGACATGAGAAGAATCTGCAAAACTAAATCATATGCTAAATAGTTGCAAGCCAAATT
The DNA here is from genome assembly GCF_048569485.1 of Anomaloglossus baeobatrachus. Lineage (NCBI taxonomy): Eukaryota > Metazoa > Chordata > Amphibia > Anura > Aromobatidae > Anomaloglossus > Anomaloglossus baeobatrachus. The sequence goes on along the minus strand of NC_134357.1, from coordinate 111,463,584 downwards.
TATGTATGAGACAGCGAAAATGATGAGATTACATTCATTTTATAGACAAAGCTGTAGTGGATGGGGGAATATGGAGCCTGAAAGTCAAAAGTTCAAAAACATTGTTATGCTTTTGGTCGTGACTGTACACCCTTTTACTACTTCCGGACCACCAATTGACAATCATTGGGGTGGTCTAAAATTTACTCTGTAGTGATGTTCTGTATAATACAAGAGCTTCACAACATTGTAAGGGTATGTGCGCACGTTGCTTTTTACCTGCTTTTTTGCTGCTTTTTCTTCTGCGCTGTTTAATGCCAAAATGGATGTGTTCTTCTATTCAAGCAAAGTCTATGGGAATTTGGGTTTCTTGTTCACACTATGTTGTTCAAAATGCTGCCTTTTTGTGGCAGAACTTTGGTCAAAAACTCAGCTTTGCAGTGCAAAACCCAAATGGCAAAAACAATCGACATGTTGCTTCTTTGAAAAGCTGAGTTTTTGACCAAAGTTCTGCCACAAAAAGGCAGCATTTTGAACAACATAGTGTGAACAAGAAACCCAAATTCCCATAGACTTTGCTTGAATAGAAGAACACATCCATTTTGGCATTAAACAGCGCAGAAGAAAAAGCAGCAAAAAAGCAGGTAAAAAGCAGGTAAAAAGCAACGTGCGCACATACCCTAAAGCTGCAGGAACAGGGAGCCGGCTGTAAGACACAGTGAAGTCAGAGATGGTTTCTTAGTGTCTAAATTTTCCCTGTAAGTGGAGCCAATATACCAGCTCAATTATAAAGGAAATCCAGAAAAAAATAAAAAAGGAAAAAATTATTTAAAGAAGGGAATTTTGTTACTTACCGTAAATTCCTTTTCTTCTAGCTCTTATTGGGAGACCCAGACGATTGGGGTATAGCTACTGCCCTCCGGAGGCCACACAAAGCACTACACTAAAAAGTGCAAGGCCCCTCCCCTTCTGGCTATACCCCCCCGTGGTATCACGGGTACTCCAGTTTTAGTGCCAAAGCAAGAAGGAGGAAGCCAATAACTGGTTTAAACAAATTAACTCCGAGAAACATCGGAGAACCGAAAAAACCGTTCAACATGAACAACATGTGTACCCGCAAACAACAAAAAAATCCCGAAGGACAACAGGACGGGTGCTGGGTCTCCCAATAAGAGCTAGAAGAAAAGGAATTTACGGTAAGTAACAAAATTCCCTTCTTCTTCAGCGCTCTATTGGGAGACCCAGACGATTGGGACGTCCAAAAGCTGTCCCTGGGTGGGTAAAGAAATACCTCATGTTAGAGCTGCAAAAAAACAGCCCTCCCCTACGGGGATGTCACTGCCGCCTGCAGGACTCTTCTACCTAAGCTGGCATCCGCCGAAGCATAGGTATGCACCTGATAATGCTTGGTGAAAGTGTGCAGACTGGACCAGGTTGCTGCCTGGCACACCTGTTGAGCCGAAGCCTGGTGTCGTAATGCCCAGGACGCACCCACGGCTCTGGTTGAGTGGGCTTTTAGCCCTGAAGGAACCGGAAGCCCCGCAGAGCGGTAGGCCTCTAGAATTGGTTCTTTGATCCATCGAGCCAGGGTGGCTTTAGAAGCCTGCAATCCCTTGCGCGGACCAGCGACAAGGACAAAAAGAGCATCGGAACGGCGCATGGGCGCCGTTCGGGAAATGTAGATTCTGAGTGCTCTCACCAGATCTAGCAAACGTAAGTCCTTTTCATACCGGTGAACCGGATGAGGGTAAAAGGAAGGCAAGGATATATCCTGATTAAGATGAAACGAGGATACGACCTTAGGGAGAAACTCCGGAATGGGGCGCAGCACTACCTTGTCCTGGTGGAACACCAGGAAAGGAGCCTTGGATGACAAAGCTGCCAGCTCAGACACTCGCCGAAGCGATGTGATCGCGACAAGAAACGCCACTTTCTGTGACAGGCGAGAAAAGGAAACGTCCTTTAGAGGCTCGAAGGGCGGCTTTTGCAGAGCAACAAGTACTCTGTTCAGATCCCATGGATCTAACGGCCGCTTGTACGGGGGCACAATATGACAGACCCCCTGTAGGAACGTGCGCACCTTAGGAAGACGTGCTAGACGCTTCTGAAAAAACACCGACAGTGCCGAGACTTGCCCTTTAAGGGAGCTGAGCGACAAGCCTTTTTCCAACCCCGATTGCAGGAAGGAAAGAAAGGTGGGCAATGCAAATGGCCAAGGGGATACTCTCTGTGCAGAGCACCAAGATAAGAAAATCTTCCACGTTCTGTGGTAGATCTTAGCAGATGTTGACTTCCTAGCTTGTCTCATTGTGGCTACGACTCCTTGAGATAATCCTGCAGACGCTAGGATCCAGGACTCAATGGCCACACAGTCAGGTTCAGGGCCGCAGAATTCTGATGGAAAAACGGCCCTTGGGACAGTAAGTCTGGTCGGTCTGGCAGTGACCACGGTCGACCGACCGTGAGATGCCACAGATCCGGATACCACGATCTCCTCGGCCAGTCTGGGGCGACGAGTATGACGCGGCTGCAATCGGATCTGATCTTGCGTAACACTCTGGGCAAGAGTGCCAGAGGTGGAAAGACGTATGGGAGCCGGAACTGCGACCAATCTTGAACCAATGCGTCTGCCGCCAGAGCTCTTTGATCGCGCGACCTCGCCATGAATGCCGGGACCTTGTTGTTGTGCCGGGACGCCATTAGGTCGACGTCCGGCACTCCCCATCGGCGACAGATTTCCTGAAACACGTCCGGGTGAAGGGACCATTCCCCTGCGTCCATGCCCTGGCGACTGAGGAAGTCTGCTTCCCAGTTTTCTACGCCGGGGATGTGAACTGCGGATATGGTGGAGGCCGTGGCTTCCACCCACATCAGAATCCGCCGGACTTCCTGGAAGGCTTGCCGACTGCGTGTCCCCCCTTGGTGGTTGATGTATGCCACCGCTGTGGAGTTGTCCGACTGAATTCGGATCTGCCTTCCTTCCAGCCACTGCTGGAAGGCTAGTAGGGCAAGATACACTGCTCTGATTTCCAGAACATTGATCTGAAGGGTGGACTCCTGCGGAGTCCACGTCCCCTGAGCCCTGTGGTGGAGAAACACTGCTCCCCACCCTGACAGACTCGCATCTGTCGTGACCACTGCCCAGGATGGGGGCAGGAAGGATCTTCCCTGAGACAATGAGGTGGGAAGGAGCCACCATTGTAGAGAGTCCTTGGCCGTCTGGGAAAGAGAGACTTTCCTGTCCAGGGACGTTGACTTCCCGTCCCATTGGCGGAGAATGTCCCATTGAAGTGGACGCAGATGAAACTGCGCAAAGGGAACTGCTTCCATGGCTGCCACCATCTTCCCGAGGAAGTGCATGAGGCGCCGTAAGGGGTGCGACTGGCCCTGAAGGAGGGATTGCACCCCTGTCTGTAGTGACCGCTGCTTGTTCAGCGGAAGCTTCACTCTCGCTGCTCGAGTATGGAACTCCATGCCAAGATACGTTAGTGACTGTGTCGGAGACAGATTCGACTTTGGAAAGTTGATGATCCATCCGAACGTCTGTAGAGTCTCCAGTGTAGCATGTAGACTGAGTTGGCATGCCTCTTGAGAGGGTGCCTTGACAAGTAGATCGTCTAGGTAAGGGATCACCGAGTGTCCCTGAGAGTGCAAGACCGCTACCACTGCCGCCATGACCTTGGTGAAAACCCGTGGGGCTGTCGCCAGACCGAATGGCAGAGCTACGAACTGAAGATGTTCGTTTCCTATCACAAAACGTAGAAAACGTTGATGTTCTGTAGCAATTGGCACGTGGAGATAAGCATCTTTGATGTCTATTGAGGCAAGGAAGTCTCCTTGAGACATTGAGGCCACGACAGAGCGGAGGGTTTCCATCCGGAACCGCCTGGCGTGCACATGTTTGTTGAGCAGCTTTAGATCCAGAACAGGACGGAACGAGCCGTCCTTTTTTGGAACCACAAAGAGATTGGAGTAAAACCCTCTCCCTTGTTCCTGAGGCGGTACAGGAACCACTACTCCTTCCGCTCTTAGGGAGTCCACCGCCTGCAGCAGGGCATCTGCTCGGTCTGGATGTGGGGAGGTTCTGAAGAACCGAGCTGGAGGACGAGAACTGAACTCGATTCTGTACCCGCGAGACAAAATGTCTGTCACCCACCGGTCTTTGACCTGTGACATCCAAATAACGGAAAAGCGGGAGAGCCTGCCCCCGACCGGAGATGCGGAGGGGGGGAGCTGGAAGTCATGAGGTAGCCGCTTTGGAAGCGGTTCCTCCATTTGCTTTCTTGGGGCGCGCGTGAGCCCGCCAGGAATCTGAGCTTCTTTGCGTCCTCTGAGTCCCTTTGGACGAGGAGAATTGTGTCTTGCCCGAACCTCGAAAGGACTGAAACCTCTGCTGCCATTTTTTCTGCTGAGGTTTGCTTGATCTGGGCTGGGGCAAAGAAGAGTCTTTACCCTTGGACTGTTTAATGATGTCAGCCAATGGCTCGCCAAACAGTCTATCTCTAGATAAAGGCAGGCTGGTTAAACATTTTTTGGAACCAGCATCTGCTTTCCAGTCCTTTAACCACAAGGCTCTGCGCAAAACTACCGAATTGGCGGACGCCATTGAGGTGCGGCTGGTAGATTCTAGGACCGCATTGATAGCGTAAGACGCAAACGCGGACATCTGCGAGGTAAGGGACGCCACTTGCGGCACCGCTGGATGTAAGATAGCATCCACTTTTGCTAACCCTGCTGAAATAGCTTGGAGTGCCCATACGGCTGCGAATGCTGGAGCAAACGACGCGCCGATAGCTTCATAGACAGATTTTAACCAGAGGTCCATCTGTCTGTCATTGGCATCCTTAAGTGAAGCGCCATCCTCCACTGCAACTATGGATCTAGCTGCAAGTTTGGAAATCGGGGGGGTCAACTTTTGGACACTGGGTCCAGCGCTTGACCACATCAGGGGGGAAAGGAAAACGGGTATCCTTAGAACGTTTAGAGAAACGCCTTTCTGGATGAGCGTCGTGTTTCTGGATTGACTCTCTGAAGTCAGAGTGATCCAAGAAAGCACTTAATTTACGCTTGGGATAGAGAAAACGAAACTTCTCCTGCTCTGCAGCTGCCTCCTCTGCAGAAGGGGCTGGGGGAGAAATATCCAACAGTCTATTGATGGCTGAGATAAGCTCGTTTACCATGGCGTCCCCATCCGGGGTATCCAGATTGAGAGGGGTTCCAGGATAAGACTCCTGATCACTCTCATCAGACGCATCACAGAGCGACTGATTGCGCTGAGACCCTGAGCAGTGTGATGACGTTGAGGGTCTTTCCCAGCGAGCCCGCTTAGGGTGGCTGGGGCTATCATCTGAGTCATAATACTCAGCCTGTGAAGCCGGGGACCCCCTTGCAGTCTGGATTAAATCCAACTGAGGGGGATTAGAGGACAGAGACCTCGCCGTGTCCATAGACTGAGCCCCAGGCATGGATTGCAAAGTTTCAAGGATTTTTGCCATAGTCACAGACATATTATCAGCAAAAACTGCAAAGTCTGTCCCTGACACCGGGGCAGGACTTACAGGCGTCTCAGCCTGGGTCACTATCTCTCCTGACTCCGGCTGGCGAAGCAGCACCGGATCTGAGCATTGCACACAATGGGGGTCCTTGGAGCCTGCTGGTAGAGCAGCCCCACATGCAGCACACGCAGTGTACACAGCCCTAGCCTTGGCAGCCTTGCGTTTTGTGGATGACATGTTGCTGCCTCCTCAGAGCGATCTGGGTATACAGCCAGGAAGCGACCTCACAGTGCAAGCAATAAGGAAATATATATATATGTCCAGTGACACAGTACACTAAAACACACTGAGGCACTAGAGGGGCCAGCTGAAAAGCCGCTTACCGCCCGCTTAAGAGCGGGTGTGTGATCTCCAAAGCCCCCTAGTCCAGGTCTCCCAGAGCCTTGCGTCCGTCCTCCAGCCAGACATGCATGTAATGGCTGCCGGCGTCCTGAGAGAGGAGGGGGGCGGGCCCTGGGCGTTCCTGACTAAGAGCGGGAAGCCTGCTTCCCTCTGTGCCTAGTGAGAGGGCTGGAGCATGTAAATCAGGCTCCAGCCCTCGTCGCTGCCGTGAAACAGCGTCTCTCCCCTACCCTGATTGACAGGGTGGGGGCGGGAACGAATCGGAGCTGCCGGCGTCCTAGGCCGCAAAAGCCGGGGACTAGATTTATAAACGCCACCGCCGTAAAAGCGCGGTCGGCGTGTCCCCGGCGAACTAAAAGTCACAGCAGCGCCGCCGGTCCAGCGGGGGTCGGCGCTGCGTTCCCACAACACAGAAAAAAGTCCCCCAGTTAAACTGTAGGAACACTAGCTCTAGCGTTACGGTCCCCGGCGCACTACAACACCCAGCCAGCCCGGAGTGTGTCTGTGCCTGCCGGGGACACAGAGTACCTGTGTGATGCAGGGCCTTGTCCCTGATGGTACTCCTGCTCGGCATCCACCAGGTGCTATGGGTCTGTGGATGGAGCCCGGCGTCAGAGCTTTGAGGCCGGCAGGATCCCACTTCCACAGAGCCCTACAAGGGGATGTGGAAGGAAAACAGCATGTGGGGCTCCAGCCCCTGTACCAGCAATAGGTACCTCAACCTTACAACACCATCCACGGGTGAGAAGGGAGCATGCTGGGAACCCTATATGGGCCCTCTTTTCTTCCATCCGAAATAGTCAGCAGCTACTGCTGACTAAAATCTGTGGAGCTATGCATGGAATGTCTGACCTCCTTCGCACAAAGCTTGAAAACTGGAGTACCCGTGATACCACGGGGGGGTATAGCCAGAAGGGGAGGGGCCTTGCACTTTTTAGTGTAGTGCTTTGTGTGGCCTCCGGAGGGCAGTAGCTATACCCCAATCGTCTGGGTCTCCCAATAGAGCGCTGAAGAAATGTCCTATATAACTTTATGGAGGGGCACAATGTATTACATGACTGAGCAAATAGAGGAGAAAATAAAAACCCAAAGAAAAAAAAAAGCATAAATCGCTGTTACTAGCCCTATAGATATATAAAAATTGTTACAGAAAGGAAACAAAGTTTTAAATGTAAAACAGTCAATAATATCCTTAAAATATCACAGAATAAAGATGTAAAAACTATTTATAAATAACTACTTTTTTTCCCCTTGTTCTGATGTACAGTGTGTATAGAAAAAAAAATATATGGTTGTTCTGGTCCTGAACTGGTTAAGTGCATCTGTGAAGGAGACGAGGGCTGATCTATAAACACACTTAGATGCTACTGAGAATAAGCAGTGAAGACGTGTATACATTTCTCACTATAAACCTGTTCCCTTACATGTAGAAATGAATCGGAGGAATGAAGGATGGCTCCTCAGCCTTATTCATCTCCCTTATTGAGGATCCAATTTAGCACAATGTGAATGAACCCCATTATATAAGATTATCCTCCCTTAGCCCTATATAGCTACAGTTCTAACAGTTGCTCCACAGCATTTGGCATCACATCTCCAATTACAGAGCATGCATCATTTTTTGGGGCAGTATTTAGTCTCTTGTATAAAAAAAAAGTATTAGTCCACTTTTTACACCAGAGAATTAATCCGCAGTTTGATAATCAATTAAAACTAGGAATGGAGTTAGGAGTCACAACAACCAAACGCCAGCATTAAAAAAAAAAAAATAAAAAAAAAAAAAATGGTTCTTATAGTCAACACTTTCACCTCACTGAATCTCCTGACCCAAACTCCGAAGCCTCATAGGCATGACAGTTTAGAAGTAGACGTACAAAAATGGCCTAAAGGGGTTGTCCTGACTAATGATGAGTGAGCACTACCATGCACGGGGGCTTGGTACTCATGAGCAGTTAATGCTCGGATGGGTTCAACTCGTGTACAGAGTATAATGAAAGTCAATGAGAAACTCAACCATTTTTCAAGAGGATCTTCCAGAAAAATGCTAGAGTTCCCTATAGACTTGCATTATAGTTGGTATACGAGATGAGTCTGTCCAAGCATTAACTGCTTGCTATCAGTAACGAGCCCTTGAGCATGGTAGTGCTTGCTCATCACTAGTCATGACACAACATATTTATGACCTATCCATAGGATGAGACCGGTGTGGGTCTGATACTCCGCACACCCCAGCTGTTACAGGCATTCTTAATTCTTGATGTGAGCTGTTCTGCAGTGACCACTATGTATAGATCTTTTCAAAGAACAGAGCTGCTCTGCAGGCCCCGACAATACACACAGCTTAGATCTACACTTATTTATTCTGGATGTGAAGAAGACTGAGTGGAGCAGCAAAGAGCTGTTCGGTAGGGGTGCCAGACCCCAATAGACCTCACATTGGCGACCTATCCCACCAATCATCATGCTGTGAACATCAAAGTAGGCATAAACATTTCATTAAATACCTTAATCTTGGGAACAGTTTCTGGAACAGGTGGATTGAAGTTCATTTCATTCATAGAATAATCATTAAATAATTCCACAGGAGATCTGCAAATAATGAATACACAAAGTAAGATCGTGATACATCCAAGAAGACTTGGCAGATTTAGAATAGTGGGTCTTTGGTTCTAGCCTAACTTCTGTTTTCGTCATTCACTCCAAACATGGATTGGTTACCCAAGTTTTCTAATGAATATATACGAAATCAGGAGGACTGGTGTACACGAATCTGGGGGACTGGTGTACACGAATCTGGGGGACTGGTGTACACGAATCTGGGGGACTGGTGTACACGAATCTGGGGGACTGGTGTACACAAATGTGGGGGACTGGTGTACACAAATGTGGGGGACTGGTGTACACAAATGTGGGGGACTGGTGTACACAAATGTGGGGGACTGGTGTACACAAATGTGGGGGACTGGTGTACACAAATGTGGGGGACTGGTGTACACAAATGTGGGGGACTGGTGTACACAAATGTGGGGGACTGGTGTACACAAATGTGGGGGACTGGTGTACACAAATGTGGGGGACTGGTGTACACAAATGTGGGGGACTGGTGTACACAAATGTGGGGGACTGGTGTACACAAATGTGGGGGACTGGTGTACACAAATGTGGGGGACTGGTGTACACAAATGTGGGGGACTGGTGTACACAAATGTGGGGGACTGGTGTACACAAATGTGGGGGACTGGTGTACACAAATGTGGGGGACTGGTGTACACAAATGTGGGGGACTGGTGTACACAAATGTGGGGGACTGGTGTACACAAATGTGGGGGACTGGTGTACACAAATGTGGGGGACTGGTGTACACAAATGTGGGGGACTGGTGTACACAAATGTGGGGGACTGGTGTACACAAATGTGGGGGACTGGTGTACACAAATGTGGGGGACTGGTGTACACAAATGTGGGGGACTGGTGTACACAAATGTGGGGGACTGGTGTACACAAATGTGGGGGACTGGTGTACACAAATGTGGGGGACTGGTGTACACAAATGTGGGGGACTGGTGTACACAAATGTGGGGGACTGGTGTACACAAATGTGGGGGACTGGTGTACACAAATGTGGGGGACTGGTGTACACAAATGTGGGGGACTGGTGTACACAAATGTGGGGGACTGGTGTACACAAATGTGGGGGACTGGTGTACACAAATGTGGGGGACTGGTGTACACAAATGTGGGGGACTGGTGTACACAAATGTGGGGGACTGGTGTACACAAATGTGGGGGACTGGTGTACACAAATGTGGGGGACTGGTGTACACAAATGTGGGGGACTGGTGTACACAAATGTGGGGGACTGGTGTACACAAATGTGGGGGACTGGTGTACACAAATGTGGGGGACTGGTGTACACAAATGTGGGGGACTGGTGTACACAAATGTGGGGGACTGGTGTACACAAATGTGGGGGACTGGTGTACACAAATGTGGGGGACTGGTGTACACAAATGTGGGGGACTGGTGTACACAAATGTGGGGGACTGGTGTACACAAATGTGGGGGACTGGTGTACACAAATGTGGGGGACTGGTGTACACAAATGTGGGGGACTGGTGTACACAAATGTGGGGGACTGGTGTACACAAATGTGGGGGACTGGTGTACACAAATGTGGGGGACTGGTGTACACAAATGTGGGGGACTGGTGTACACAAATGTGGGGGACTGGTGTACACAAATGTGGGGGACTGGTGTACACAAATGTGGGGGACTGGTGTACACAAATGTGGGGGACTGGTGTACACAAATGTGGGGGACTGGTGTACACAAATGTGGGGGACTGGTGTACACAAATGTGGGGGACTGGTGTACACAAATGTGGGGGACTGGTGTACACAAATGTGGGGGACTGGTGTACACAAATGTGGGGGACTGGTGTACACAAATGTGGGGGACTGGTGTACACAAATGTGGGGGACTGGTGTACACAAATGTGGGGGACTGGTGTACACAAATGTGGGGGACTGGTGTACACAAATGTGGGGGACTGGTGTACACAAATGTGGGGGACTGGTGTACACAAATGTGGGGGACTGGTGTACACAAATGTGGGGGACTGGTGTACACAAATGTGGGGGACTGGTGTACACAAATGTGGGGGACTGGTGTACACAAATGTGGGGGACTGGTGTACACAAATCTGGGGGACTGGTGTACACAAATCTAGGGGACTGGTGTACACAAATCTGGGGGACTGGTGTACACAAATCTGGGGGACTGGTGTACACAAATCTGGGGGACTGGTGTACACAAATCTGGGGGACTGGTGTACACAAATCTGGGGGACTGGTGTACACAAATCTGGGGGACTGGTGTACACAAATCTGGGGGACTGGTGTACACAAATCTGGGGGACTGGTGTACACAAATCTGGGGGACTGGTGTACACAAATCTGGGGGACTGGTGTACACAAATCTGGGGGACTGGTGTACACAAATCTGGGGGACAGGTGTACACAAATCTGGGGGACTGGTGTACACAAATCTGGGGGACTGGTGTACACAAATCTGGGGGACTGGTGTACACAAATCTGGGGGACTGGTGTACACAAATCTGGGGGACTGGTGTACACAAATCTGGGGGACTGGTGTACACAAATCTGGGGGACTGGTGTACACAAATCTGGGGGATGTACCACCTCCGTGATCCAAGTAAATAAGTTTACAATGTCAATAACATTTGATACTGTCAACTTCAAAGCACCATTGAGGAGGAAAACAGCACATCAGATACTTTATTTCCATAAAATCTTATGACAAAAAAAGAAGAAAATAATTTTAATATATAGTCCACAAAGTAAAAATGACTGACACGTTTCTGGAGAGTGTAACGTCCTTAGTCTAAATAATGAAATTATGGCAATTATTTGTTATAAATGTATGTCCATAATTCTGACTATGGGCGTTACTCTATCAGAAACGTACTATTACTATGTGGACTATACAGTTAATTTTCTGGAAACTTTAAATTGCCCATCTTCTGTATTTAGGCATTGGATGTGCAGTTTTCCTCCTAGATGATAAATGTTACCTTTGGCATTGGTCAAGAGGCTAGTCCTTCCCATGGCTTGGCCAATGTGAGCAGATATCATCTGTGTGCGCTGTGCAATATTTTCCCAACAGAAATAGTCTTTTCCTTATTATCTACTTTTTACTTGACTTATTACAATCCTCCAGATATAGCTTGGCCTTTGGTCTCCTCACCACTCCTGAGGCTACAACTTCCAGATCTTCAACCAGTTATGTTTCAACTGGAGAATTGCATTCAATCATAAAATCAAGAATATTTCCATTACATGCAAAACTCCAACTCATTAACTGAAGGCTACAGTATGGAGGGTCCCATGAGAAAGAAGTCCATTTCCTTTTCATTTTGTTTAAGCCTATTCCCATCAGGAGTCTTCAAAGAAGTGAACTTAAGTTGTAGACTATGGGGTTAAGGACCCCGTATCAGACTGGATTCTTATATCATAAGCACAACCCCAGAAGCAGGAATGTCTTATACTAAACACTACTGTGTAAGAAAACGCAGTTTATTTCTCACGGTTGTAGATTTCTATGACTGATGCATAAAAGATATAATAAAAGAAGGTAAGTTGTTTTTGTTAAGTGCCTCAATTTTTTCCACATTCTTCAAGTGTTAATTGTATCGATGGGTTTCTGCCAGTATTGATGGCAATACTAATGCAGTGTTCAAGGTTCCTTCCTCCTAATTTTCAAAAATCTGAAAAGACCCCATATTCAAGTTGTTTGGATCTTTAAAAAGGTGCCTGTCATGGCAATAGACTAAATATGTGGCTCCTACCATGACATTTCAAGCCTAATTTTACCAGAAATAACACTAATCATCACTGGGAAAGTCTTACTCATTTGTAAATCTAGATAATAAAACACTTCTCATTAATAGAGCCATCAAGTAAGGCACCAAATCAACCACGGTAAGGCTTTCATATATTAAAATATCCTGAACTTTGCAAACTGCAAAGTAGAACATAATGAATATTATTAAATACAATTGACTTAACCCCGTAAGGGTTAAGACTTATCCCCCTTAACGACCCATGACGTACTGGGTACGTCATGGATCGTGTGAGGTTAGTCCCCGTCCCCTGCCGTTTTCAACAGCTGACGTGTGCCTGCTAGTCACGGGTGGAATCGCTTCCACCCGCGACTATTAACCCCTTACATCTCGCTGCCAAAATCTGGCAGAGAGATGTATATGCGCACCGCCATGACAGTGACTTACCCCGCCCCCATCGGAAGTCACGTGACTTTCGGTGGTTGCCATGGTAGCACAGGGTCATGTGATGACGCCTGTAGCTAACATGAGTCACTTCCTCTCAGTGCCGGAATACAGCCGGCATTGAAAGTAAAGCACCAAATCTGCAGTTCTCCGCTCTGTAGCTGTGATCAGCAGATAGAGCGATCGGATTGCTGATCGCTATAGCCCCCTAGGGGGACTAGTAAAAAAAAAACAAAAAAAAGTAAAAAAAAGTTTTAAAAATTTAAAAAATAAAAAATCCTGAAAGTTCAAATCACCCCCCTTTCACACCATTGAAAATTAAAGGGATAAAAAAAATAAAAAATAAACACATTTGGTATCGCTGCGTTCACAAATGCCCGAACAAAACATAAAATCAATTAATCTGATCAGTAAACGGCGTAGCGGGAAAAAATTCCAAACGCCAAAATTATGTTTTTTGGTCGCCGCAAAATGCAATAACAGGCGATCAAAACGTAGCATCTGCGCAAAAATGGTACCGTTAAAAACGTCAGCTCGAGTCGCAAAAAATAAGCCGTCACTGAGCCTCAGATCCTGAAAAATGAGAACGCTATGGGTTTTGGAAAATGGCGCAAAACGTCCGCCACTTTTTTTGGACAAGCTTGTGAATTTTTTTTAACCCCTTAAATACCAGTAAACCTATTCATGTTTGGTGTCTACAAACTCGCACTGACCTCAGGCATCACAGTGACACAGAAGTTTTACCATATGGTGAACACTGAATAAAATATCCCAAAAACTATTGTGCAATCGCACTTTTTTTGCAATTTTTCGGCACTTGGAATTTTTTTTGCCGTTTTCCAGTACACTATATGGTAAAACTTATGGTTTAATTTAAAAGTACAACTCGTCCCGCAAAAAACAAGCCCTCATATGGCAAGATTGACAGAAAAATAAAAAAGTTACAGCTCTAGGAAGAAAGAGAGGAAAAAACAAAAACCGAAAAACACAATGCCCGGGGGCTGAAGGGGTTAAAAAAAAAACCAAAAAAACCACATAAAACATGCCAGACCATATAAAAATCATACGGACACTAAAAAAAAAACAAAAAAAAACTTCCAGTGAGTAACAAACTATTAAATGGAGACAAGAGGCACAAAAAATACAATTCAGGAGTTAACTGTTTTTCAGCTACACACAGACGAGCATTTCATGGAGCCTTCCTCGGGGTGTAGCGCATTTGGTGTCATTTTTAAAGTGAACTGCATAATGGCAATAAATTGTTACACTATCTGTTGGTTGCATTCTTCTTGAAGTTAAAATATTTTGGTACATGATTGTTGGAGTATTTAAAGTTTTGTTAATTTTGGATATTCAGTTATATGCTTGGTACTTCTAAAATAGGTGACAAACTTTTTATTATTATTTTCTTTCAGACATTGTAAACTTTTACCAGTGTTGAATTTTTGTAATACATTTAATTTCCTTTTCCATTACCCCAGAGGAGGGGGGCAGGGAGGCACAGATAAACAGACTAAATACAGTGTACAGATAGATTGATGAGCAGCAGCTGAAAGCAGCTTCTAAAAGAGCATGGACTGGGAATTAAAAGAGCACCTCACAGTTTGAGACAAGTGGAAGTAAAATAATCAAATCAAGCATGTTACAAAATTCCACAACTTTACAATGCAATTAAAAAACAGATACTTTGTTAAGTCTGTTGCAAAGATTTAGGTTTCCGTTTAGTAAAATGTGTTGAAAAAAAAAAAGTTATCAAATTTATGCTTTTACCTTCGACTTAATGAAGCTGCAAGAGCTGATGAACCTTCAGAAGGTGCCCCAGCACGAAGGTGGGCAGCAAAATCCCGGACTACGGGGTGATAATGTCTCTGAAAGAAATATAGAATATATAGCAGTGCTCATAGAGAATAGCTACGGCACGTTTACGAATAATCTTCACAGCACAATGTAATATGATGGCAGTGAGGAAATTCTGTCTAAGAACAGCACTTTAGGGTATGTGCCCACGATCAGAACTCACTGCGTTCAGAACGCAGCGAGTCCTGACCGGGGGGGCGCGTGTCTCCTCCACAGGAGACTGCAGCTGTCAGTACCCACGATCAGGGTTCAGTGCACTGCGGTCTCTCGCTTGTGTGCTCCCTACGGAGGACGCAGGCCATTCCGCAGCAAACAATTCACATGCTGCGGTCTAGAAAGTTGCTCCGCAGGTCAGCGTTTGCTGCGGAAAAAGGAAGCATAGTGGGCACGGAATTTCTAGAAATCCAGTCCACTGTGCTTGTACTGTACAACGCAGCGGATTGGACGTAGCTGAGGTAGGCTGAGTCCAAACTGCTGCAAATACTGATCGTGGGCACGCACCCTTAGGGGTGAGTATGTATGATTACGGATTGCTGGAGCTAATCTGGTTAGCTCCTGGATTTTTGGGGTGGCGGAGATCTCTCTCTCTCTATCTAAATCTCTCTATCCCGCTCTCTCTCTCCCGCTCTCTCTCTCTCTCCCGCTCTCTCTCCCTCTCCCTCTATCCCGCTCTCTCTCCCTCTATCCCGCTCTCTCTCCCTCTATCCCGCTCTCTCTCCCTCTATCCCGCTCTCTCTCCCTCTATCCCGCTCTCTCTCCCTCTATCCCGCTCTCTCTCCCTCTATCCCGCTCTCTCTCCCTCTATCCCGCTCTCTCTCCCTCTATCCCGCTCTCTCTCCCTCTATCCCGCTCTCTCTCCCTCTATCCCGCTCTCTCTCCCTCTATCCCGCTCTCTCTCCCTCTATCCCGCTCTCTCTCTCTCTCTATCCCGCTCTCTCTCTCTCTCTATCCCGCTCTCTCTCTCTCTCTATCCCGCTCTCTCTCTCTCTCTATCCCGCTCTCTCTCTCTCTCTATCCCGCTCTCTATCCCGCTCTCTCTCTCTCTATCCCGCTCTCTCTCTCTCTATCCCGCTCTCTCTCTCTCTATCCCGCTCTCTCTCTCTCTATCCCGCTCTCTCTCTCTCTATACCGCTCTCTCTCTCTCTATACCGCTCTCTCTCTCTCTATACCTCTCTCTCTCTATACCGCTCTCTCTCTATACCGCTCTCTCTCTCTATACCGCTCTCTCTCTCTATACCGCTCTCTCTCTCTATACCGCTCTCTCTCTCTATACCGCTCTCTCTCTCTATACCGCTCTCTCTCTATACCGCTCTCTCTCTCTATACCGCTCTCTCTCTCTATACCGCTCTCTCTCTCTATACCGCTCTCTCTCTCTATACCGCTCTCTCTCTCTATACCGCTCTCTCTATCTATGGATATATCTCTATCGATACCTCTCTCTATAGATCTCTCTCTATCTATATACGCATGGCCAGCACATGAATGATAAGGTATGTGGAATATGTTTGTTCTATATAAAGAAGCAGAATACTAAATAAAGTAAATGTAAAATAGCTGTGCTCCAGAAGGAAGACATGAAAAACCCATTGGCATATACAATGCTATGATATTTGTAAAGGAATACCTACAAGAGAAAAAAGCAAGTTAGCAATTCACACAAGAAGCCATTAATTTATATTTAGGAAGTCCTTAAAAAAAGCATGTCACGCCTAGAGGCCACAGTATACATATGAGCTGTAAGTACACATGGCTGAGTGTCTTGGCATCGTGAATGTCCCTGGATCTGGTTAAACGACGTCTCATTCTCATCGCGTGAAGACTCTTATCTGCAAGTCTCATCAAGATTTATTTGCAGTTCTGTATAAAACTGGGAGGACGAGAGATAAAAATGACTTCTTGGTGATGATTTTGGATATCTTCACACTAATTTCTTACAGGGTCACGGCTTTCACACACCACTGCCAGCTCCACATACCAGTCTCATCATAGCAGTGCACAAGTGTTAATAAATCAGGTATTAAGTTATTCTAGAGACTTCCCGAGCAGAGGCTTCAGTGTGTCAGGCTGTACGCTTCTGAAGAGACGCAGTCGCTGCTCAATTAGAAACATCAATGGAGAACTACAAATATCACCCTGCTGTGTATTGCTGTATATTAATTTTTAGAAGAGCAGTGGAAAGCTTTTAGAAATTGCTCTCGTTTCTGCCCCCTTTTCTTTTTACGGTAACTACTGTGTAACATCATCTCTGGAATCTAAAGTCTCCACTTCCTAACAGAGAAGGAGGTTACTGGTAAGATACCTGCAAGATGTGCAGCTCCCACAAGGCGGTATTCTGGGCATTACAGTACTCCGGCTCATCCAGCTCTGGTAGATACAGTCCACTGCCTTGCGATTCATTGTCAAGAAGAATGTCAGTCTTTGGAAATGTCTGAAATAACGTAGAAACGAACAGAAATTGTAATCACATGGAGCAGAAATGATATATTAAAATATTTAGGTACAACAACATATAAATGTTACACAGGGAGTCACCATACCGATATCTAGTCTGCACCTTATGCACAAGACCTTTTCCAGTTGCTGGTTGGATCAGTTACGGTGACCCTGGTGCATACAATTGCTGTTCTACCATCGGGCAGTTACCTGTGACCATTAGAGATATGTGGCTTATCTAATCAATGGGGCAAGTACATGACACCTTACTTCTAAAATAAAGTTATACATAACTAAACCCCCCATACAGACTAATGTTGTCCGAATCCGCAATATCAATTGTTGGGGGATTTAAGGATCTGGCATGTCTAATTTCAGACTGCCAATGCAATTGTTCTCCTATATATAACTTGCCACCTTGCAGCGGCTCTCTCATAGAGCACAGGAGGGCAAGGCAGAACAAGTGCTCTTGTGTATGGGAGAGATGGCTGAGAACCAACAGACATCTAATGTGTATGGTGGGCTTAAGGGCCAGACATTTAACTGCACCTGCTCACCTGCTTGTTCTCCCTCAATCACCATCTTGCCTTCTTCTTTGATTGACGTCTTTGGCTTCATAGAGCCAGAGAACGACGGAGATAGTTGGAATACAAGCAGGTGGGAAGATGTATTTAAATATTTGCCCCGCCATGATACACCGAGCATCTGTACTTGATATTAATCATAAAATAGTAGAGTTGGAATGGACCTCCTTTGTCATCTAGTCCAACCCCCTACTCAAAGCAGGATTCACTAAATCATCTCAGACAGATGTCCGTCCAACCTCTTTTTAAAGACCTCCTTCAATGGAAGTCTTTAAAAAGAGGTTGGACGGACATCTGTCTGGGATGATTTAGTGAATCCTGCTTTGAGCAGGGGGTTGGACTAGATGACCCAGGAGGTGCATTCTAACTCTACTATTCTATGATTAATATCAAGTACAGATGCTCGGTGTATCATGGCGGGGCAAATATTTAAATACATCTTCCCACCTGCTTGTTTTCCAACTATCTCCACTGTTCTCTGGCTCTATGAAGCCAGAGACGTCAAATCAAAGAAGAGGGCAAGATGGTCATTCTGTGCTGGCAGAGACCCGTTAAAAAGAATTTGACTCTACCTAAAAAGTTCTGCTTGCTCGTCAGAATATGGTCAACCATTACACCACACAATTATCAGGAATTGAGTGTTCTTATGCACCCTTATGCCTGATAATCCTTTAGAGTAAATGCCCTCTAAAATATTGAAATATCAGTGGTGGCCGGATGTAAGCAGCCCCCCTTATCTCCGTGTGTTTAGTGCCGCATTTTCAACCAATCACCACAACCATTAGCTTTGTGTCTTCCAAAAGCATCAGGCCACAGCAACCGGCACAGAACAATCCAAACCAGCGACGTTTATGTCCCGCCATAAATCCGAACCACTCTGTCCATAGAAAACAATTGTGACTTCAATTATTTCCAAAGTGGTTAAAGACATATTAGCCGAGCTGTGAATGGTTGCTATGGGCTGGTAGTCCTCATACACAGTTTTAATAAATCTCCCCTGTGTATTATGGTCACCGTGTTCCCAACAGGAGGTCAATCAGATGATGACATTGGGCCATGTCATGGAGTCTGCTTTTGATGGGACGTAATGGAGTCTTGTGGGACATTGCACTTGTGTGTTTCATTTTCATCTTTCTGTGAATTAAAATGGAAACTAGGACATAGAAGGGGTGTTTACAATAACCCATGAGGGACAGCAGTGGTCACATCCCCGGGGACAATGGGAAGCATGTCTGAATTTGAATTTGTGGTACAGATTCATCTGCATAATGCATTAGAAAGGAACACTTGTCTGGTATCAACCCGACTGATGGGAATATTTGTGAGTCTCTGTTATGGCTTCAGAGAGAAGGCGCACAATAAAGTGAATTAAGCATGTTTCATCCCTTATTTAGTATCCTCCCTAGAGACAAATGCTTTTTTTTATTTTTTTTATTGCTGCTTACAAAAGAGCTTATTTCCAGCGCTGCCGCACATTGTGCCCTACTTCTGACACTTTTTTTCTAATTCTTTAAAAATCAACAATGCTTTAACTATTGTAAATCAGAATTTTAGCCAAGTATCTGACAGCCCTAAAATCCTGCAGAATTGATTCTTCAGTTAAAAAAGGCACATCACGCAAACAAAATTTCCACTAATGATTTTGCAGCCAAAAACTACACACAGCAGATTGGTCAGATTCTTAGAGGAATTCATCCTATGCACTGCAAAGGGTTAAATCCAAAGTGAAAATCTGCAGCATAAATTTATATACTCCAGATCTCAAATCTGCACCACAGGCAAATCTCCACAGATTGGGTAAAAATCTCATCCATTTGCCACCAGGTGGATGTGGTCAGGACTTATTTTGGGTTTCAGCTTAGGCTTTGGATGAATAGGGTGAAATCCACGCTGCACAAGTAAAATGTCCAAAATCTTATGTAAATAGTTGGTACCGTATTAAGGATTCTTCAATACAAATTTGCATTTACCCTAAACAGAAGAAATCGGCATAAAATGGAAACCTACTGAGGCACATTTCATTTCACAGAACAGCAGGCCGTGGTGTGCCATGTCCTCCTGGGTACCTAACTTAAATGCCACTATCTAGGTTAAAAACATCCTTATCTGGGCAAAATGCCACTATTTGGACTACAAACCTCCATGTATGGGCTGCTAGGCTCCTGCTACAATGGTTATGAACGCAGCCAGGTCTTAGGTCTCCGGGCTTACATGCATTGGCAAATACATAAACTAAATATCTCTCTTTTGCAGTAATGCAGTGCCATATTTTCCCTGGTAAATATTTGGCTTTTTTCAGTGTGCAACTGTTTGCATTTATAGTTACTATGTTTTTTCAGTTAGCACCTGTTCACATTTGTTGGATGTGCGGGTCAGTTTTTTGATATTTCTACTGTCCTCCTGGGTGGCGCATGTCCTCCTGGGTGGCGCGCACCAGTAGTGAGAGTCAGACTCTGCAGGGTGCAAGGCTACCATTGCCATTTGTGTCTGCAGATGCTCCAAGTGAGGGAACCTTTACCATAAATGTGTTGTGCAAGTCAAATATTTTATGGTGGATCCTTTATAAATCAATGTTTCCTCTGGGCTGATCATTAAAAAAAAGTTAGAAAACCTGTTTACCAAATTGCACAGTGGATGAGATGGAGACATTCAGTATTTATCAGGATGCAATTTGTTTTTATTTTTCTTTCCCCAAAAGAGATTTTGGGTACACCACAGAAAATCTCTCTTTGGGGGACACAGGAAACCATGGGTGAATGCTGCTGCATTCCTATTATTATATCTCCCTCTCTGTCTCTATTCTCTCTCTGTCGGTCGGTCTGTCACTCTGTCCCTCACTCTCTGTCCATGTCGGTCTATCCCTCTGCCCCCCTCTCTTATACTCACCGATCCCCAATCACCAGTGCGGCGCTGCACGACGTTCACACTGCTCCGGCGGCTTCTCCTCTTTTGAAAAAGCCGGCCGCTCATTATTCAATCTAGTATTCCCTGCTTTACCCGCCCACCGGCACCTATGATTGGTTGCAGTCAGACACGCCCCCACGCTGAGTGACAGCTGTCTCACTGCAACCAATCACAGCAGCCGGTGGGAGTGTCTATGCTGAGCAGTAAAATAAATAAATGATTAAAAAAAACGGCGCGCGGTCCCCCCAATTTTAATACCAGCCAGATAAAGCCATACGGCTGAAGGCTGGTATTCTCAGGATGGGGAGCTCCAAGTTATGGGGAGCCCCCCCAGCCTAACAATATCAGTCAGCAGCCGCCCAGAATTGCCGCATACATTAGATGCGACAGTTCTGGGACTGTACCCGGCTCTTCCCGATTTGCCCTGGTGCGTTGGCAATCGGGGTAATAAGGAGTTAATGGCAGCCCATAGCTGCCACTAGATCCTAGATTAATCATTGCAGGCGTCTATTAGACACCCCCAATGATTAACCTGTAAATTAAAGTTAATAAACACAGTGAAAAAATCCTTTATTTGAAATAATAAACAATAACAAAGACCCTCGTTCACCACTTAAGTATGCAAAGAAGGGAATTTTGTTTACTTACCGTAAATTCCTTTTCTTCTAGCTCCAATTGGGAGACCCAGACAATTGGGTGTATAGCTACTGCCTCCGGAGGCCACACAAAGTATTACACTTAAAAGTGTAAGGCCCATCCCCTTCTGGCTATACACCCCCCCGTGGGATCACGGGCTCCTCAGTTTTAGTGCAAAAGCAAGAAGGAGGAAAGCCAATAACTGTTTTAAATACAAATTCAACCCGAGAAACAGCCTCGGAGAACTGAACTGTTCAACATGAACAACATGTGCACCCGAAAAAAACAAACTTCCTAAGAAAACAGGGCGGGTGCTGGGTCTCCCAATTGGAGCTAGAAGAAAAGGAATTTACGGTAAGTAAACAAAATTCCCTTCTTCTTTGTCGCTCCTAATTGGGAGACCCAGACAATTGGGACGTCCAAAAGCAGTCCCTGGGTGGGTAAAAGAATACCTCGTGATAGGGCCGTCAAACAGCCCTTTCCTACAGGTGAGCCACCGCCGCCTGAAGGACTTGTCTACCTAGGCCGCATCCGCCTAAGCGTAGGTATGCACCTGATAATGCTTGGTAAAAGTGTGCAGACTCGACCAGGTAGCCGCCTGGCACACCTCCTGAGCCGTAGCCTGGTGCCGTAATGCCCAGGACGCACCCACGGCTCTGGTAGAATGGGCCTTCAGCCCTGATGGAATCGGAAGCCCAGCCGAACGGTAGGTGTGAAGAATTGGTTCCTTGATCCACCGCGCAAGGGTGGATTTGGAAGCTTGCGACCCTTTACGCTGACCAGCGACAAGGACAAAGAGTGCATCCGAGCGGCGCATAGACGCCGTGCGGGAAATGTAGATCCTGAGTGCTCTCACCAGATCCAATAAATGCAAACCCTTTTCAAATTGGTGAACTGGATGCGGACACAAAGACGGTAAAGTGATATCTTGATTGAGATGAAAGGAAGATACCACCTTGGGAAGAAATTCTGGAATTGGACGCAGAACTACCTTGTCCTGGTGAAACACCAGGAATGGAGATCTGCATGATAACGCCGCCAGCTCGGACACTCTCCGAAGAGACGTGACCGCCACTAGAAAGGCCACTTTCTGTGAAAGACGAGAAAGGGAAACCTCCTTCATAGGCTCGAAAGGCGGCTTCTGGAGAGCAATTAGAACCTTGTTCAGGTCCCAGGGGTCCAACGGCCGCTTGTAAGGGGGGACGATATGACAAACCCCTTGCAGGAACGTGCGTACCTGAGGAAGTCGCGCCAGGCGTTTCTGAAAAAATACGGATAGCGCGGAGACTTGACCTTTAAGGGAGCCAAGCGACAAACCTTTTTCCAACCCAGACTGCAGGAAGGAAAGAAAAGTAGGCAATGCAAAAGGCCAGGGAGAAACTCCCTGAGCAGAGCACCAAGATAGGAATATCCTCCACGTCCTGTGGTAGATCTTGGCGGAGGATGGCTTCCTAGCCTGTCTCATGGTGGCAACCACTTCATGAGATAAACCTGAGGCCGCTAGGATCCAGGACTCAATGGCCACACAGTCAGGTTCAGGGCCGCAGAATTCAGATGGAAAAACGGCCCTTGAGACAGCAAGTCTGGACGGTCTGGTAGTGCCCACGGATGGCCTACCGTGAGGTGCCACAGATCCGGGTACCACGACCTCCTTGGCCAGTCTGGAGCGACGAGAATGGCGCGGCGGCAGTCGGACCTGATTTTGCGGAGCACTCTGGGCAACAATGCCAGAGGTGGGAACACATACGGTAGCCGGAACTGCGACCAATCTTGAACTAAGGCGTCTGCCGCCAGAGCTCGGTGATCGTGAGACCGTGCCATGAAAACCGGGACTTTGTTGTTGTGCCGTGACGCCATCAGGTCGACGTCCGGCATCCCCCAGCGGCGACAGATCTCCTGAAACACGTCCGGGTGAAGGGACCATTCCCCTGCGTCCATGCCCTGGCGACTGAGAAAGTCTGCTTCCCAGTTTTCTACGCCTGGGATGTGGACTGCGGATATGGTGGATGCCGTGTCTTCCACCCACGTCAGAATCCGCCGGACTTCCTGGAAGGCTCGCCGACTGCGTGTTCCCCCTTGGTGGTTGATGTATGCCACCGCTGTGGAGTTGTCCGACTGAATTCGGATCTGCTTGCCTTCCAGCCACTGTTGGAAGGCTTGTAGGGCAAGATAGACTGCTCTGATTTCCAGAACATTGATCTGAAGGGTGGACTCTTTCCGAGTCCACGTACCTTGAGCCCTGTGGTGGAGAAACACTGCTCCCCACCCTGATAGACTCGCATCTGTCGTGACCACCGCCCAGGATGGGGGTAGGAACGACTTTCCTTTTGACAATGAGGTGGGAAGAAGCCACCACCGGAGAGATTCCTTGGCTGCCTGAGAGAGGGAGACCTCCCTGTCGAGGGACGTCGACTTCCCGTCCCATTGGCGGAGAATGTCCCATTGTAATGGACGCAGATGAAACTGCGCAAAAGGAACTGCTTCCATTGCTGCTACCATCTTCCCTAGGAAGTGCATGAGGCGCCTCAAGGGGTGCGACTGGCCCTGCAGGAGAGATTGCACCCCTGTCTGTAGCGAGCACTGTTTGTCCAGTGGAAGTTTCACTATCGCTGAGAGCGTATGAAACTCCATGCCAAGATATATTAGTGATTGGGTCGGGGTTAGATTTGACTTCGAAAAGTTGATGATCCACCCGAAACTCTGGAGAGTCTTCAGTGCCACGTTCAGGCTGTGTTGGCATGCCTCTTGAGAGGGTGCCTTGATAAGTAGATCGTCTAAATACGGGATCACAGAGTGACCTTGCGAGTGCAGGACTGCTACTTCTGCTGCCATGACCTTGGTGAAGACCCGAGGGGCTGTCGCCAGCCCGAAAGGTAGAGCTACGAACTGCAGGTGTTCGCTTCCTATAACGAAGCGTAGAAAACGCTGATGCTCTGGTGCAATCGGCACGTGGAGATAAGCATCCTTGATGTCTATTGATGCTAGGAAATCTCCTTGAGACATTGAGGCGATAACGGAGCGGAGAGATTCCATCCGGAACCTCCTGGTTTTTACGTGTTTGTTGAGCAGCTTTAGATCCAGGACGGGACGGAACGACCCGTCTTTCTTTGGCACCACAAACAAATTGGAGTAAAAACCGTGGCCTTGTTCCTGAAGAGGAACGGAAGTCACCACTCCTTCCGCCTTTAGAGCGGACACCGCTTGCAGCAGAGCATCGGCTCGGTCGGGCGGTGGAGAAGTTCTGAAGAAACGAGTTGGAGGACGAGAGCTGAACTCTATCCTGTACCCGTGAGACAGAATGTCTCTCACCCAACGGTCTTTGACCTGTGACAGCCAAATGTTGCCAAAGCGGGAGAGCCTGCCACCGACCGAGGATGCGGAGAGAGGAGACTGAAAGTCATGAGGAAGCCGTCTTGGTAACGGTTCTTCCGGCTGGCTTTTTTGGGCGTGATTGAGTCCGCCAAGAATCTGAGCTCCTCTGATCCTTTTGAGTCCTTTTGGACGAGTAGAATTGGGACCTGCCTGAGCCTCGAAAGGACCGAAAACCAGACTGTCCCCTTCTCTGTTGGGGTTTGTTTTGTCTGGGTTGCGGTAAGGCTGAATCCTTACCCTTGGAGTGTTTAATGATTTCATCCAAACGCTCACCAAACAATTGGTCACGAGAAAAAGGCAAACTGGTTAAGCACTTCTTGGAAGAAGAATCTGCCTTCCATTCTCTCAACCACAGGGCTCTGCGTAAAACCACGGAGTTGGCTGACGCCACCGCCGTACGGCTCGTAGAGTCTAGGACAGCATTAATCGCGTAAGACGCGAATGCAGACATTTGAGAGGTCAATGGTGCCACCTGCGGAGCAGATGTACGTGTGACCGTGTCGACCTGTGTAAGGCCAGCTGAAATAGCTTGGAGTGCCCATACGGCTGCGAATGCTGGCGCCAACGACGCTCCAATAGCTTCATAGATGGATTTTAACCAGAGCTCCATCTGTCTGTCAGTGGCATCTTTAAGTGCCGCCCCATCTTCCACTGCAACTAGAGATCTGGCTGCAAGCCTGGAGATTGGAGGGTCCACCTTGGGACACTGTGTCCAGCCCTTGACCACGTCAGGGGGAAAAGGATAGCGCGTATCTTTAAGCCGTTTGGAGAAACGCTTATCTGGATAAGCGTGGTGTTTCTGGATTGCGTCTCTAAAGTCAGAGTGGTCCAGAAAAGTGCTTAATTTACGCTTGGGATACCTGAAATGGAATTTCTCCTGCTGTGAAGCTGCCTCCTCCGCAGGAGGAGCTTGTGGAGAAATATCTAACATCTTATTGATGGACGCTATAAGATCATTCACTATGGCGTCACCATCCGGGGTATCTAGATTGAGAGCGGCCCCAGTATCAGAATCCTGATCAGTTACATCCGCCTCATCACACAGAGAGTCGTCCCGCTGGGACCCTGACCAGTGTGATGAAGTTGAGGGTCGCTCATAGCGAGCCCGCTTAGGTCGTCTGGGACTGTCGTCCGAGTCAGAGCCGTCACCCTGGGGTGCATGTGACACCCCCGGAGCTAGGAAGTGTTCCAGCTGAGGGGGACCAGGGGGCAATGTACCAACAGTGCCCATGGTCTGAGTTACTGGTCTAGACTGCAATGTTTCAAGAATTTTAGACATAGTCATAGACAATCTGTCAGCAAAAGCTGCAAACTCCGTCCCTGTCACCTGGACAGCATTCACAGGTGGTTCTCCCTGGGTCACCTCTAGCAGAGGCCCCGGCTGAGCAATTGCCACAGGGGCCGAGCACTGCACACAATGGGGGTCAGTGGAACCTGCCGGTAGAGCAGCCCCACATGCGGTACAGGCAGCACATAAAGTCCGTGCCTTGGCACTTTTGCTTTTTGCGGACGACATGCTGTTGTCTCCTTGAGAAATCTAAGGAGGGTATATAGCAGAAAATCACCAGCGACCGTACAGTGTAAAGTATTGCCAGCACAAAATACAAGGTACACTATGGCACAAGTGGGGGAGAGCCCTTGAGGGCTGCTTACCGCCCGCTGAAAAGCGGGTGTGAGGTCGTAGAATCCCTTGTCTGGGTCTCCCAGCCTCCCCTCTGCAGCTCAGCGTGCAGGCAGGAATGGCTGCCGGCGTCCTGTGAAGAGGGGCGGACCGTGGGCGTGCCACAAACAAAAGTGCGGGAAACTGCGTCCCACTGTGCCTAGTGTGAGGGCTGGAGTATGTAAAACAGACTCCAGCTCTTAGCGCTGCTGGTCTGTACAGCGTCCCGCCCTCCTCCTGACTGGCAGGTCTGGGGGCGGGAACGATACGAACTAGGCCGCAAAAGCCGGGGACTGTAGTAATCTAGCGCGGCCGTCATATATGCACGGCCAGCGGGGAAGTCCCCGGCGCACCACAAATCCCAGCCGCGACGCAGTAAACACTGACCCCAGCGGCCGGATCGGCCGATCGTACTAAGTCTCCTCACTCAGCAGAGCTGTAGTGAGTAACGGCACAAGCGCAGCAGCGCTGTTTACCCCGGCGCACTAACACACCCAGCAATGCTGCAGTGTGCGTGCGGTAAGCACGGGGACACGGAGTACCTTAATGAAGCAGGGTCCTGTCCCTGAGGAAACTCCGCTCCGTATCCAGCAGATCCTCCAGGGGCTGTGGATGGAGCACGGTCTCAGTGCCCGGAGACCGGTCAAGTCCCACTTCACCCAGAGCCCTAATGGGGATGGGGAAGGAATCAGCATGTGGGCTCCAGCCTCCGTACCCGCAATGGGTACCTCAACCTTAACAAACACCGCCGACCGCAAGTGGGGTGAGAAGGGAGCATGCTGGGGGCCCCCGTATGGGCCCTCTTTTCTTCCATCCGACATAGTCAGCAGCTGCTGCTGACTAAACAGTGGAGCTATGCGTGCATGTCTGACCTCCTTCGCACAAAGCATAAAACTGAGGAGCCCGTGATCCCACGGGGGGGTGTATAGCCAGAAGGGGAGGGGCCTTACACTTTTAAGTGTAATACTTTGTGTGGCCTCCGGAGGCAGTAGCTATACACCCAATTGTCTGGGTCTCCCAATTAGGAGCGACAAAGAAAAACCCATCCATGTCCGACGTAATCCACGGAGGTCCCTCGACGCTCTCAACTCTGCTACATGAAGGTGACAGGAGCTTCAGAAGACACCGCCGCTCCTGTCAGCTCCACGCAGCAACTGAGCTGAGAAGCGCGATCAGCTGATGTCAGTCAGGTAACTCGTGGCCACCGCTGGATCCTCCAATAGTGACAGCAAGTCACCCGAGTGACAGCGATGGAGTCACAGGTGAGTTGCAGTCACGGGGGAGGATCCAGCTGGCCGCAGGTAACCTGAGTGATGGCAGCGCTAATCGCGCTGCTCAATTTAGTCACTCAGGGGATTAGCGGTCACCAGTGAGTCCTTCACGGGTGACCGCTAATCAGGACACGACACAGACAGAGCCGCGGTATGACAATGAAGTCGGGTGAAGTTCACGGCTCTGTCTGTGTCTGCTGTCATCTGCCATTCAGCTCTGCTACATGGCTGTCTGTCTGCTGTCAGCGGCCATGTAGCAGAGCTGAATGGCAGATGACAGCTGCTGAGAAAAATAAAGGATCACACACGGATCACACACGCATTGCACACACACTGCAATCATGAGAAAAATCTCAGGATCGCAGTGCAGTTGCATTGCACTCTGACCTAACGTGAACTAAAATCAGCCGAGTTTTTTTCAGCCAACTCGGACCGATTTTACTCGCATAGATGTGTTTCCAGCCTAAGGGAAGGAGGGGACGTGGAAACATGGATTCCTGAGTGCAGTGATTGGCTTGGAGAGAGGGAAGCTGTGACAGGACAATGAGGTGGATGGGTGCGAAAAGGGCACGAGTACCGCACACACTAACAGAACGACTGGGCCCCAGTGAAGCCTGATCAGCTTGACTCCAGTTACCAGGTGTATCCTACTACAGAAGAGCTAACTTTTTTTCTTGCCAAGTGTCAGCCTCCTAGTGACAGCAGCATACACCCATGGTTTCCAGTGTCCCCCAATGAAGTGAAAGTTTGTTCTCCTGTTATACAATGAAGCAGACACCTGCAGTCAGTTGGGACAAGTCACATGAGGATTTACTGTACCTGCTGAATCCCAAAACACTATAACCCCTACAACATGTAGTCTGTCCAGAACCCCTTACCTGCAGGAGTCCTCGGTTGGTGGACAGAAGGCCAATACATGAATTCGGTAGGACATTCAATGCCAAAATAGAAAGTCTTTTTATAAAGGACAGAGCTCTCTGCTGGGACACCTGTTTCCTACGCTTGGTGAGCATCATTTCCAGGCACTGGAGGGCGATCACTGTATCGTCATTTGTAGACCCTGGAAGCAGAGACCAGTAATTCAGGCAGTAGTAGACTGTACATGTCACTAGATTGCAGACCATTACAGTGCCCCCCCACGTAACCCTACTACTCGTGTGATGTGCATTACTGTGGAGGCTGACAACTACAGAAGATTATCAGTTTTCTATACTCCTACTTTATTTTATTTTATTTATTTTATTCTAGTTTATTTTCTGGGGAAACACAAACCCAGCAAAGCATATAAGGTTAGCCGGATAAAACATTTTAGTCTTTATAATGGCTGGATGATACCCAGTTTTCATATAGTATGTAGAGAGGTGCTGGTATATACACAGCAGTACGGCACAGCACCCGCCACTGGAATTTACTTGAAAAGCTGTACACATAGCACAGCGCCAGCCAAACCTCTCAAACTGGGAGATACCAGATGCAGATTTTAAATCATATTCCCACCTTCATAGTTCGATATGGTTTGTAAAAAGCAGCACTTCTACTTATAATTTTCTGTTTATTAAAATTTTCAGCTGTTCTTAAGATATTAACACTTTTCTTTTTAGCTCATTGCCTAGGAGGCTGACGACCGCTGCTGTCCAGTATGTAAGCACTATGTAAAGTTGGATGGGGTTAGAAGGCAACAATGAGCTCCAGCGATCCTGATATGTGAATATGCATTACTGCCTAGAAAACTTTTTTTTTTTAAAACAAAAAAAAAATGAGTTACTTTGCAAATAAAAAATGGCCAAATTTACTTGAACCCTGTACCACACCAAGGTGTAACGCTCAACTGGGTCCTAATCTAATTTTATGCCTCTCTTCATGTCAGAACTCACATCTTATATGGGCTAGATAAGAACCTGGAAAAAAAAGACTAAAAACACCTCAAGTAACTGGGAGGAGTGCATAGACAAAGGACTTGACTCCACAATACAAAATAGAAGAGTTGCCGGCACTTCTTAAAAAGGGAACCTGTCACCAGTTTTGGGGCCTACAAGCTACGGCCACCACCACTGGGCTCTTATATACAGCAGTCTAACATGCTGTATATAAGAGCCCAGGCCACTGTGTAGAACATAAAAAACACTTTATAATACTCACCTAGGAGGTCGCTCCTGTGCAGACTGGTCAAAATGTGTGGCGCTGTTCTCTGGGACTGGCGCCTCCTCTTTCAGCCATCTTTGTTCACCTTCTTAAGTCGGCGTGCTTGACGCGTCCTATGTCATACACACTCGCGGGCACTGAGGTCCAGCGCAGGCGCACTTTGATCTGCCCTGCTCAGGGCAGGTCAAAGTATTGTAGTGTGCTTGCACAGGACCTCAATACCGGCGAGTGTGCATGATGTAGGACGCGTTATGCACGCCGGCTTCAGAAGGAGGCCCAAGATGGCTGAAAGAGGAGGCGCTGGACCCGGAGAACAGCGCCACCCATTTGACCAGTCTGCACCGGAGCGACTCAGAGTATTATAAAGTGTTTTTTTTATGTTCTACACAGCGACCTGGGCACTTAGATACAGCATGTTAGAATGCTGTATATAAGAGCCCACTGGTGGTGGCTGCTGGTGACAGGTTTCCTTTAAAACTTAAGGTCTGAACTGGTGCAAACTGAACATATATTATCCAAAATAACAGTTGCAATCAAGTAAAGGGGACAGAAAAAACTTACACCTTGGCGTGGTAACTGGGCTGAAGTAAATTTGGCCATTTTTATTTGCAAGTAACACTTATCTTTTAAAACATGTTCACATTTTCTAGGCAGTAATGCATATTCACGTTTTAATGTTCACTATTTACATCCTTTGAATTTTTTTCCTCCTTCCGTTTACTTGGAGTACAACTGTTATTTTGGATCATATACATTATGTTCAGTTTGCACCAGTTCAGACCTTAAGTTTAGGAAGTGCCGGAAATTCTTCTATTTTTGTCTTACTATGACGACTGTTGGAGAAAATTATAGCATAATTCCCGATATTTGTTTTAAATGTCAACAAATTACAGTACACCACAATATAATTTATATAACAAGCCTTCTGATTAACACAACAAAGTGTTAAAATTAGAAAAACCTATAATGTGTTCTCACCAGAAACAATGAGGGGCGGGCAGACCATGCTGCGAGGTGGGGCCACTTGAAGAAATCTTAATTGCCAGACAGATCTGCCGTGTATTATTTTTTTTATTTCCAAGAAGGCGTAAGGGAGTACCGGATTAATAACTTGTAACGTAACAGAAGTAAGAATCTATATTCTAGCTACAAAGCATTACAGTGAGATCAGACAGAATAAATGAAACATTAAGCAGAGGTCTCGGATAAGTTTCCTAGTGTTACTTCTTCAGCGTCTCCCTCATGAATGTAAACACAGTACATTCTGTTCTGGAGGAACAAGACGAGCAGTGTTGTGATGATGCGGCCTCCTCCGACACAAAATTATACAACTTTAATAGCCCGGACTAGTGAAGGGCAGAGAAGCTCAGCAGAACAGTACATGGCTCGCGTCCTTTATGTTATCGCTGTGCAGCGGCTGATGACAAGATGTGGAAGATTCACAGCATTAGATGTACGGCCTGCAGGCATAGAGCAGGGTATGGAGAGGATATAACCATGACTTGTGGGATCCAGCTGAAAGGAAAGGTCATGAGAAATGGCTCTGCTATATTCCTCTGGCGTCCTAGGGATTCTGACTTGAAGTCACAAGGATGAGCAAATGGGAAACCCCAGATGAATATGCCAAGAAGCTGCGCGCAGAGGAGAAAGCTCGCCGTCCCTGTGCCTTCATAGTACAGCTTCATAGGAAGGACGACGGGTAGCATCAAGGTGTTACAGCAGAGTACTGATAAATTACTGGGACAGATCCTACAGCTATAGAGGTGCCGACCTAATGCAAGGGAAGCATTTAGGAGACAGACAGAAGCGGAAAGACACGTGCTGTGCATCTTATAGGTGACCCCTCAAACACAAGAAATAAGCATTGTGGAGGATGTGTTAAAAGGTGATTAAACCACTTCATAAGACATACCAGGACTCTACCCGGTACCTCAGCTACTAAAAGAACAAGGTATCTACAGATGCACCACAGAGGAAAGATCCATAGAAAGATCCATAGACCCCAGTGTGCTCATCCAAAAGACACCATGAACTTATAGCTGCTAGTATGTAAAGAATTGTTAGAGAAGTCAATGCAAAATGTTATAAATTGGACTCCTCTTTGGTTCTGAGTATTCAGTGATAGGAACTAGGGGGCACTGGCAACTTAACCCTCAACTGGTGAGGTGGGATTTTTGTCACGCAACTGGTGATGTGGGGCTTCCTATACCCCAGTGTTTTGAAATCTCAAATTTTTACAGAAAATGCAAAGATCGCGTTTGTTTTAATCGGTTTCTTATTGGCGATTGATTACACATGTGTATACCAAATTTTTGACACCCACAAGTTTCGGAAAATGTAATACAGTGGAACCTCGCTTAATGAGTAACCCAGTTAGCGAGTATTTCACTTAACGAGCAAATCTTGCTGTAAATTTGTAACTCCGTTTACGAGCAAGCTTTGCCGTACGAGCAAAATACTCATTACACAGACTTCTGGTTCCGCACTTCCACTGCGCTCTGACCCGCTCTTGCAGTCCGCACACACAAAAACACACACACACACACACTCTATGCTCAACTTACCTTCCGTTCCATCGCCGGTTCTTGTAGTTCGCCGCTACAGGATGTGTATCGGTAACCATCGCAACGAGGGAGGAACTTCCACTGTCAGCCTCTACTCAAAGGCAGCGCGCTGGACAATCAGAGGCAAGCAGTTCCCGTCTTTGATGTCAGCGCTCTGGCAGCCCAAATTCCGGCATCGGTCGCGATTGTTACCCGGTACACATCCTGAACCGGCGAACTGCAAGATCCAGGAGGCCGGTGAGAGAACGGAAGGTAAGGTGAGCATAATATGCGTTTGTGCATGTTTGTGCATGTTTGTGCGTGTGTGGATTGGCACAATAGGGGACCAGGATGGGACACTTAACATGTTATGGAACGAACTGTCTGCATTGCAATGATTTCCTATGGGAAATCTTGCTTTGCTGAACGAGTAACTTGGTTAACAAGCACACTCCCAGAACGGGTTGTTCTCGTTAACCAAGGTTCCACTGTACATTGATGATTCATACCAGCATTTTCCAATGAATGCCAGCTGAACAAAATTTCCCTGGGGTGTTACAAACCCAACCTCTCCAGTTGAGGGTTAACCCCTGACAATAAAACCATACGTAGAGTCATGGCCGAAAGTGTTGGTACACTAGAAATTGTTCCAGAAAATGAAATATTTCTCCCAGAAAATTATTGCAATTGCACATTTTTTTCATACACATTTATTTCCTTTGCGTGTATTGGAACACAAAAAAAAAAAGAAGAAAAAAAGGCAAATTGTACATAATTTCACACAAAATGCTAAAAACAGACAGGACAAAATTGTTGGCGCCCTCAGCTTAATGTCTGTTATAACTGCAATTACCGTATTTTTCGCTTTATAAGACGCACCCCTAAATTTGGTGAAGGAATAGAGAATTTTTTAATAAATGGGGTCAGTCTTATAATGCCAGTGTCTGTCTAACATAATATAGAGTATATGTCCCTCATAGCCCCCTCATCCTAAAATTAGCCCCCTTAATCTGGATATGGCCACCTTATATTGAACACATCCCCCTGTGGAGGGCCACACCGGCCCCCTGTGGCGGGCCACACCGGCCCCCTGTGGCGGGCCACACCGGCCCCCTGTGGCGGGCCACACCGGCCCCCTGTGGCGGGCCACACCGGCCCCCTGTGGCGGGCCACACCGGCCCCCTGTGGCGGGCCACACCGGCCCCCTGTGGCGGGCCACACATCACCCCCTGTGGCGGGCCACACATCACCCCCTGTGGCGGGCCACACATCACCCCCTGTGGCGGGCCACACATCACCCCCTGTGGCGGGCCACACATCACCCCCTGTGGCGGGCCACACATCACCCCCTGTGGCGGGCCACACATCACCCCCTGTGGCGGGCCACACATCACCCCCTGTGGCGGGCCACACATCACCCCCTGTGGCGGGCCACACATCACCCTCTGTGGCGGGCCACACATCACCCTCTGTGGCGGGCCACACATCACCCTCTGTGGCGGGCCACACATCACCCTCTGTGGCGGGCCACACATCACCCTCTGTGGCGGGCCACACATCACCCTCTGTGGCGGGCCACACATCACCCTCTGTGGCGGGCCACACATCACCCTCTGTGGCGGGCCACACATCACCCTCTGTGGCGGGCCACACATCACCCTCTGTGGCGGGCCACACATCACCCTCTGTGGCGGGGCACACATCACCCTCTGTGGCGGGGCACACATCACCCTCTGTGGCGGGGCACACATCACCCTCTGTGGCGGGGCACACATCACCCTCTGTGGCGGGGCACACATCACCCTCTGTGGCGGGGCACACATCACCCTCTGTGGCGGGGCACACATCACCCTCTGTGGCGGGGCACACATCACCCTCTGTGGCGGGGCACACATCACCCTCTGTGGCAGGCACACATCACCCTCTGTGGCAGGCACACATCACCCTCTGTGGCAGGCACACATCACCCTCTGTGGCAGGCACACATCACCCTCTGTTAGATATCGCCCCCATGTTGCTGCTTTTAGTAAAATAAACTCTTTCCTTACCTTCTGCAGCACTGTCCTGTCTCATGTCTCTCTCCTCAGGGTTGAGCTCCTCCTGTCTCCTGCACTTCCTACTTCCTGGTTTTAGTGCCGGTCATGTGATCGGGACAGCAGAGAGATATCTTTACGTGCATGATCACAGCACCAGGAGGGAGACCGGGCAGACACGCTGGAGGAGGTGAGTAAAGAGTTTATTTTACTATGGGCAGCAGCATGGAGGCCATATCTAACACAGGGGTGCATGTGCGATCAAAGGTAAGCACAGGCAGATATAATATGCCCTGCTGCCCCAGCCCATCAGCGCGATGCAGTTTCAGCTCCACGCTGCTGATGGACAGCGTCTGTGCATATTATATGAGCGGGAGCAGGAGATCTAACGCTGCCGCCCGCAGCTTCACCTGCCCCCACCAGCTCCAGCACCGCTGCAGAGCAGCCCGTACCTCCACTGCACTGTGTGTGTGTGTACATATTCAACCCCCTGCAGATTTAGCTGGTTTGATAAGATGCAAATGAGTTAGAGCCTGCAAACTTCAAACAAGAGCAGGATTTATTAACAGATGCATAAATCTTACAAACCAACAAGTTATGTTGCTCAGTTAAATTTTAATAAATTTTCAACATAAAGGTGTGGGTCAATTATTATTCAACCCCTAGGTTTAATATTTTGTGGAATAACCCTTGTTTGCAATTACAGCTAATAATTGTCTTTTATAAGACCTGATCAGGCCGGCACAGGTCTCTGGAGTTATCTTGGCCCACTCCTCCATGCAGATCTTCTCCAAGTTATCTAGGTTCTTTGGGTGTCTCATGTGGACTTTAATCTTGAGCTCCTTCCACAAGTTTTCAATTGGGTTAAGGTCAGGAGACAGACTAGGCCACTGCAACACCTTGATTTTTTCCCTCTTGAACCAGGCCTTGGTTTTCTTGGCTGTGTGCTTTGGGTCTGGTCTTGTTGGAAGATGAAATGACGACCCATCTTAAGATCCTTGATGGAAGAGCGCAGGTTCTTGGCCAAAATCTCCAGGTAGGCCGTGCTATCCATCTTCCCATGGATGCGGACCAGATGGCCAGGCCCCTTGGCTGAGAAACAGCCCCACAGCATGTTTCTGCCACCACCATGCTTGACTGTAGGGATGGTATTCTTGGGGTCGTATGCAGTGCCATCCAGTCTCCAAACGTCACGTGTGTGGTTGGCACCAAAGAGCGCGATCTTGGTCTCATCAGACCAGAGAACCTTGAACCAGTCTGTCTCAGAGTCCTCCAAGTGATCATGAGCAAACTGTAGACGAGCATTGACATGACGCTTTGAAAGTAAAAGGTACCTTACGGGCTCGTCTGGAACGGAGACCATTGCGGTGGAGTACGTTACTTATGGTATTGACTGAAACCAATGTCCCCACTGCCATGAGATCTTCCCGGAGCTCCTTCCTTGTTGTCCTTGGGTTAGCCTTGACTCTTCGAACAAGCCTGGCCTCGGCACGGGTGGAAACTTTCAAAGGCTGTCCAGGCCGTGGAAGGCTAACAGTAGTTCCATAAGCCTTCCACTTCCGGATGATGCTCCCAACAGTGGAGACAGGTACGCCCAACTCCTTGGAAAGGGTTTTGCACCCCTTGCCAGCCTTGTGACCCTCCACGATCTTGTCTCTGATGGCCTTGGAATGTTCCTTTGTCTTTCCCATGTTGACCAAGTATGAGTGCTGTTCACAAGTTTGGGGAGGGTGTTAATTAGTCAGAAAAGGCTGAAGAAAGATAATTAATCCAAACATGTGAAGCTCATTGTTCTTTGTGCCTGAAATACTTTATCAGCAGTGGGGTCCTCCTGGGTCTCTTTGCTATAGCATTTCATTCAAAGGTTGACAGTTTGCACCAACACAGATGCCCCATGAGCCTGCAGGACAGCTTGAATTTCTTTGGAACTTAATCTGGGCTGCTTATCCACCATCCGGACTAGCCTGTTTGCAACCTTTCATTAATTCTTGTCTGCCATCCATGTCCAGGGAGATTAGCATCAGTGCCATGGGTTATAAATGTCTGGATTATATTGCACACTGAGGATAAAGGAACACCAAGATCTCTGGAGATGGACTTGTAACCTTTAGATTGTCGATATTTTTTAACAATTTTTGTGCTCAAGTCCTCAGTTGTCTTGTCAGCTTTCTGTTCTCCATGCTTAGTGTGGCACACACAGTGCAAAGATTGAGTCAACTTCTCCCTTTTTTTACATGGTTTCAGGTGTGATATTCATATTGCCCACACCTGTTACTTTGCAGAGGGGGAGTTTGAATGAGCTTATCATACTTGAAACAAAGTTGTTTACCCACAATTTTGGAAAGGTATCAGCAATT
Source organism: Anomaloglossus baeobatrachus (assembly GCF_048569485.1). Classification (NCBI taxonomy): domain Eukaryota; kingdom Metazoa; phylum Chordata; class Amphibia; order Anura; family Aromobatidae; genus Anomaloglossus; species Anomaloglossus baeobatrachus. Next base: position 111,427,111 of record NC_134357.1, on the reverse strand, counting down.
TTACTTGGGCCATTTATGTGATTTTGTGTAAAATTGTGTCCAATTTGCTTCTCTTCTCTTTTTTTTTGTGTTTCAATATGCACAAAAGGAAACATAAAACATGTGTACTTGCAATAATTTTCTGTGAGAAGTACTTCATTTTTTTGGAATCTATTCATTGCAGTTATTTATTCCAAAAGGTGTACAACCAAATATTAAGCTGGGGAGGTGGCAACAATTTTGTCTGGCCCATTTTTGGAGTTTTATGTGAAACTATGTCCAATTATTTTTTCTCAGCTTTGTGTTGTTCCAATACACCCAAAAGAAATAAACATACGTATTACTAAACATGTGTAATTGCAATAATTTTCTGGAACAATTTCAAGTGAAAACACTTACAGACATGACTGTATTACACAAAAATAAACTAATACATTAGCACCCACTTAATAGAGGTGAAATTCAAGACTGCTGGCAAAACCCCCTGCACCCTGTATGCAGGCTCAATACGAATAAATGATATAACAAATAAATGGTAATACCGCACCAAGAAAGTTGCAAAACCTCAATATATGTATGCAAGCTCAGTGTACACAGACAATGTAAATAAATACTACATGCAAGTACATCGTAAGAGGTCCACTTACACTATAGGTGTTCTTCACAACTGGCGCTGGGTTCGTCATATGGCTTTAACCCCTTCACGACCGCGGGCAGTAAAATTACGTCCTATTTTAACGTGACTTAACGACCAGGAATGTAATTTTACTGCCTAAACTTCATTTGATTGCCGTGGCCATAGCAACGGCTTTCAAATGATGTCCCCTGCTGTTTCTTACAGCAGTGGACCTTTGCTTGACCCCATGGGGGGTAGCATCGCAACCCCCCATCGACGATCGTTGTGATTGGCTGTTCGAATCTGAACCGCCAACCACAACATTCGCACTGATTTCGGCAAAAATAATGCCCGAATTAGTACGATACTGTGAGATCCTGCTATGATCTATTGTAGCAGCTACAGCAGATCAAAGGTGGATCTCAAACATGCCGCCCCCAGCCCCTGCAGCACTGATTGGAGCGATCGTGCTATGACGCGCAATCACTCCAATCAGTGTGCAGTGGGGTGGTCTGATCTGCAGGTGGCCGCCCTCCCCAGGCCTGTGCTGGTCTGGGGACCCTCCCCCAACATGTCTGCAGCGTGGAGTGGCTGGTACTTGTGGTACCACGCCACCGCTGCCGCCGCTAATGTCACCGTCTTCTTGCCTGCTCCACGTGAGTATTGCACTCTTCTTCCAGCCCGTGCGCGCTCCCGTTATGGCCCCTGCCCGTGCCCCCCCCGATCTGCCCCCCCACGCCCCGATCTGCCCTCCCTGCGATCTACCTGCCTCCTTTGTCATCTCTATTCTGCTTCCTTCCGTCCTTCCTTCTTTCCTTGCTTCTCCGGTATCCCCCTCTGCTCTCCCGCCCCACCTCTGCTCTCCCCTCCCCTCTGCTCTCCCCCTCCCCTCTCCCCTTGACGTCCTCTTACCTGCCTTCACCGAGTCGTCCGAGGTCTTCACTGGCCCGATCACATCTGGTGCCATCCCCTATGGTGCCATTCCACACACGTACAAACACATATTATGCTCACCTTACCTTCCGTTCCATCACCGGCCTCCTGGTTCTTGCAGTTCGCAGTTACAGGATGTGTATCGGGTAACCATCACGACCGATGCCGGAACTTCTGCTGCCAGAGCACTGACATCAAAGGCAGGAGCCGCTTGCCTTTGAGTAGCGACTGATAGCGGAAGTGCCTCCCTTGTCGCGATGGCTACCGATAAACATCCTGTAGCGGCGAACTACAAGAACCGGGAGGCCGGCGATGGAACGGAAGGCAAGGTGAGCATAATGTGTGCGTGTTTGTGCGTGTGCGCGTGTGTGTGTGTGTGTGTGTGTGTGTGTGTGTGTGTGTGGACTGCAAGAGCTGGTCAGAGCGCGGTGGATGTACGGAACCAGAAGCGTGTGCGGTGAGTATTTTTTTTTTGCTTGTACGGCAAAGCTTGGTCGTAAAGTGAGTTACAAATTTACAGCAAGCTTTGCTCATTAAGCAAAATACTCGCTAACTGGGTTACACGTTAACCGAGATTCCACTGAATATGTGTGTGTGTATTAGCAAGCAATCAGATTCCACTTTTCATTCGTCACAGACTATGGAAAATGAAAGGTGAAATCTGATTGGTTGCTAAGGGCAACGGAGTCAAATAAATATTTTCTGTCCACCTACTTTTGAACCACCCTGTACGTATACTAGGGTGCCCGGATCTCATAGAGGGGGGGGGGGGGGGAGGGAATGTCGGTATCTTGTTCGTCTGGACCCCACAAAACGATTTCCCTTTCCAGATATTGAGATAGCCAAAATTTGAGCTCGATCAAACGACGTTAACTTGTGCCGCTCGTTGCTCAAAGTTTGAAAAAATCCAAATTTTTGGCCAAAAAGCTGACATATGGAGCCATAACTCCAGAACGGTAAATAATAAAAACACGCTTAATATCTCAAAAGAAAGCTAATGTTGTTCTTCAAAATTTATATGTTACACACAGGGTGCATGTAATTTCTATTTTAGGGATGGTTCTATTTTAGGGATGGAAGATTCCTCACTGCGTGGCCCAAAATAGACAAAGGAAAATACGACAAAGGTATCAGTGACAATCTAATACAAAAGCAGCTAACTCCAGAAGTAATTGCAAATGTTACTGCTGAATTCGAGACCAAATTAACTGAGAGCCACCCCAGAGATGACTACAAGGAGCTGTTGCAGTTGGTTCTCGTATTTGTTGGATCACTAGACGGCAATGTTGTGGGTTTTAGAACTCCAAGAGCCATTCATCACGCTAGGTGGATGGCAAAGGCTATTTACTGTTTAAAAATGTTCATTTTTCGCCGTCAATTTAAGATGTCTAAAGAAGAAGAAAGTTCTGTGTGTGCCATTTCTGTTTTCCTAGTTAAAATTTATTGTAAAGCTTGGTTCAATGCTCCAAAAGCTCATCTTGCACCAAAGTATTTTGCATAGTCTGTTAGACTATAAAGAATGTGACAAAGACATTGCAGAAAAAGGCCTGACCAAATTTTCGAACCATTTGTGGTATTTGAATGCAGAGTTGGTGGGATTATCGTTTTTTGATCCCACCATTACAGACGATGAAAAGTTGTTAATGGCTAATGGCATCAGTAGCACAGATGAACCATCAGAGCACGCTAGGGTTGTAAATCCAAAAGTTAGGAAAGAAAAATTAAAAGAGGTAGTTGGAGGATTGGTAAATTTACTTACCAAAGAAACGTTTGCATTCCTTGACCGATTTAATATAAAAACAGATTTCTTAAGACAAAATCCAAACACCTGGCCTAATAATGACTTCCAAGCAGGATTGAAAATTGTCAAAACATTAAAAGTAGTTAATGATATGGCTGAGCGTGGTGTTAAATTAATAACAGACTTTAACGACCTTCTGACCAAAGATGAAGAACAAAAGCAATAAGTCCTGCAAGTTGTAAGCAAATGCCGAGCATTATATTCTGACGTTTCAAAAACTACTTTAACAAAAGCTCTAGAATAGATTAGATAACTATGTAAAATTATCAACTCATGTAGGTACTACGTCTGTGTCTTTTCTGTGTCTGTTTTGTATGTATTATATACCTCATTTTTATATTTTAAAATAAAAAATATGTCATTAGACTTATCAGTATTACTTGTTTTTTTTGTTATAAATTTTGGGGGGGGGGGGTTTGGTATATTTTTGCGTTTAAAGTAGAAATATAACTTAATAACAAAAAAGAGAATTTTGTTACTTACCGTAAATTCTTTTTCTTATAGTTCCGACATGGGAGACCCAGACCATGGGTGTATAGCTTCTGCCTCCGGAGGACACACAAAGTACTACACTAAAAGGTGTAGCTCCTCCCTCTGAGCTTATACACCCCCTGGTTAACCAGATCTAGCCAGTTTAGTGCAAAAGCTGAAGGAGGATAGCCACCCACAAGTAAAGACAGAGCAAGAACCGGAAGAACCGGAGCCTCTGTCTACAACAACAGCCGGTGATAACACGCGGAACGAGAACTGCCAATAGGCAACAGGGAGGGTGCTGGGTCTCCCAATACGGAACTATAAGAAAAAGAATTTACAGTAAGTAAACAAAATTCTCTTTTTCTTTATCGTTCCTATGGGAGACCCAGACATTGGGATGTCTCAAAGCAGTTCATGGGTGGGAATAAACAGAAAACTGAGAAGTAGGCAGAGCCTAACTTCACAAATGGGCGACAGCCGCTTAACGGATGCGTCTGCCCAAGCTCGCATCTGCCGAAGCATGAGCATGCACTTGGTAGTGCTTTGAAAAGGTATGCAGGCTAGTCCAAGTGGCAGCCTGACAGACTTGTTGAGCCGTAGCCTGGTGCCTGAAAGCCGAAGAGGCACCGACAGCTCTGGTCGAGTGCGCCTTAATCCCCGGCGGGGGAGGCACCTGAGAACATTGGTAGGCATCGGATATGGCCGACCTAATCCAACGAGCTAAGGTCGGCTTAGAAGCAGAGAGGCCCTTACGCCGACCTGTGGTTAGCACAAAAAGAGAAGTGCACCGCCTAAGAACAGCGGTGCGAGACACATAGATCCGGAGCGCCCGCACCAGATCCAGAGTATGCAACGCTTTTTCAAAGCGATGAACAGGAGCCGGACAAAAGGAAGGCAGGAAAATGTCCTGGTTAAGGTGGAAAGGAGAAACCACCTTAGGGAGAAAATCCGGAGTCGGACGGAGAACCACCTTGTCTTGATGAAACACCAAAAAAGGTGACTCCGAAGAGAGCGCAGCCAAATCAGAGACTCTCCTGAGGGAAGTTATGGCCACTAGAAAGACCACTTTCTGTGAAAGACGAGACAAAGAAACCTCCCTAAGAGGCTCAAAGGGGGGTTTCTGCAAGGCCGTGAGGACCAGATTGAGGTCCCAGGGATCCAAGGGCCGCCGGTAAGGCAGAATGATGTGAGACGCACCTTGCATGAAGGTGCGCACCTGAGCCAGCCGGGCGATACGCCGCTGGAACAGCACTGACAGAGCCGAGACTTGTCCCTTGAGCGAATTGAGGGATAGTCCTATCTGCAGACCGGACTGTAGAAAGGACAGAAGGGTCGGCAAGGAAAAAGGCCAAGGAGCATGGCCGGAAGAGCGACACCAGGACAGGAAAATCTTCCAAGTCCTGTGATAGATCTTGGCAGAGGAAGACTTACGGGTCCAAGTCATAGTGGAGATGACTTCAGGAGGGATACCAGAAGCCGTCAAGATCCAGGACTCAAGAGCCACGCCGTCAATCTGAGAGCCGCAGAATTCTGGCGGAAAAACGGACCTTGTGAGAGAAGGTCTGGACGGTCCGGCAGATGCCACGGCACCTCTACGGACAGATGGAGCAGGTCTAGGTACCAAGCTCGCCTGGGCCAGTCCGGTGCAATGAGGATGACCCGACGGCCCTCCATTCTGATCTTGCGCAGAACTCTGGGCAAGAGAGCTAGAGGGTGAAACACGTAGGACAGACGAAACTGGGACCAATCTTGAACCAGAGCGTCCGCTGCAAGGGCCTGAGGATCGTGGGAGCGAGCCGCGTAAACCGGAACCTTGTTGTTGTGCCGGGATGCCATCAGATCCACTTCCGGAGTGCCCCACTTGCGGCAGATTGAGTGAAACACTGCCGGATGCAGGGACCACTCGCCACTGTCTGGCGGCTGAGATAATCTGCTTCCCAGTTTTCCACGCCTGGGATGTGGACTGCGGATATGGTGGACTTGGAGTCCTCCGTCCATTGAAGGATGCGTTGAACCTCCAACATTGCGAGGCGGCTGCGTGTCCCGTCTTGGTGATTGATGTAGGCAACCGCTGTCGCGTTGTCTGACTGGACTCGGATGTGCTTGCCCGCCAAAAGGTGGTGAAAGGCTAGGAGAGCAAGAAGCACAGCTCTGGTTTCCAGCACATTGATCGAGAGGGCTGACTCGGACGGAGTCCAAGTGCCCTGTGCTCGGTGGTGGAAACATACCGCTCCCCAGCCGGATAGACTGGCATCCGTGGTGAGGATCACCCAGGACGGAGCCAGGAAGGAGCGTCCCTGAGTTAGAGAGAGGGGCCGAAGCCACCACTGAAGGGAGCCCCTGGTCTGTGGCGACAGAGCCACTAGCCTGTGTAAGGAGGAAGTCCGCTTGTCCCAACAGCGGAGAATGTCCAGCTGTAGAGGACGCAGATGGAACTGAGCAAAGGGAACCGCCTCCATTGACGCCACCATCAGACCCAGCACCTGCATCAGGTGCCTGATGGAATGACGGCGGGGTCTCAGCAGAGAGCGCACCGCCAGATGGAGGGACTGCTGTTTGACCAAGGGCAGCTTCACAAGTGCCGGCAGAGTCTCGAACTGCATCCCTAGGTACGTGAGACTCTGGGTCGGAGTCAGAGTGGATTTGGGCAGATTGACAAGCCACCCGAATTGGGTTAGAGTGGCGAGAGTGAGCGAGACACTCCACTGACAGTCTGCGCTGGATGAAGCCTTGACTAGAAGGTCGTCCAGGTAAGGAATCACTGCCACCCCCTGGAGGTGCAGAACCGCAACCACTGCTGCCATGACCTTGGTGAATACTCGAGGGGCCGTGGCTAACCCGAAGGGGAGAGCCACGAATTGGAAATGTTCCTCTCTGATTGCAAAACGTAGCTAACGCAGGTGTGAAACTGCAATTGGCACATGTAGATAGGCATCTCTGATGTCGATGGATGCCAGGAAATCTCCTTGGGTCATTGAGGCAATGACTGATCGCAGAGACTCCATGCGAAAATGCCGCACCTGAACATGCTTGTTAAGAAGCTTGAGATCCAGGATGGGCCGGAAGGAACCGTCCTTTTTGGGGACTAGGAAGAGACTTGAGTAGAAACCTCTGAACCGTTCCCGGGCGGGAACCGGTATAATTACTCCGTTGGCTTGCAAGGATGCCACGGCCTGAGAGAAGGCGGCGGCCTTGGAGCAGGGGGGAGTTGACAGAAAAAAATCTGTTTGGCGGGCTGGAAGAGAAGTCTATCCTGTAGCCGTGGGAGATGATATCCCGCACCCACTGATCGGAGGCGTGTTGAAACCACACGTCACCAAAGTGGGAGAGCCTGCCACCGACTAAGGACGTTGCTGGCGCGGCCAGGTAGTCAAGAGGAGGCTGCCTTAGTGGCAGCAGCTCCTGCTGACTTTTGTGGACGCGGCTTTGTGCGCCAGTTGGGTTTTTGGTCCTTGGCTGAGTTGGTGGACGAGGCCGAGGGCTTAGAGGATGACCAGTTGGAGGAACGAAAGGAACGAAACCTCGACTGGTTCCTACCCTGGGCAGGTTTCCTGGTTTTAGTTTGTGGCATGGAAGTACTCTTCCCGCCAGTAGCTTCCTTAATAATTTCATCCAGTTGTTCACCGAATAGCCTGGATCCAGCAAAAGGGAGCCCAGCCAGGTACTTCTTTGAAGAAGCATCTGCCTTCCACTCTCGCAGTGCGGTGAGAAGCCTCCAGCATGGCAGACATGGCATAGGATGAAAAAGCTGAAGCTTGGGAAGTTAAGGCAACCATTTCGGGCATAGATTCCCTGGTGAGGGAATGCATCTCCTCTAGAGAAGCAGAGATGGCCTTGAGAGCCCACACTGCTGCAAAAGATGGGGAGAACGAGGCCCCAGCCGCCTCATATACAGATTTGGCCAGAAGGTCAACCTGGCGGTCAGTGGAATCCTTAAGAGAGGTGCCGTCAGCCACTGATACAACAGTCCGGACTGAGAGTCTAGACACCGGAGGGTCTACCTTTGGTGAATGAGCCCACTCCTTGACCACCTCAGGTGGAAAGGGAAAACGGTCATCAGAACCACGCTTAGGGAAGCGTTTGTCAGGGCAGGCCCTGGGCTTGGTCACAGCAGCCTGAAAACTGGAGTGGTTAAAGAACACACTCTTTGTCCTCTTAGGCAAGGTAAACTGGTGCTTTTCTGCCAGAGAGGGTTGCTCCTCTGATACTGGCGGATTGAGGTCCAGTACAGAATTAATGGACGCAATCAAATCACCAACATCTGCGTCACCTTCGGACAGATCAATGGGGCACATGGAGGTAGCGTCCGAGCCCCCAGTAAAGGCATCCTCCTCGTCCTGCGAGTCAGCTCGTGAATCAGAGCCGCGGGACGAGGAAGGAGAGGGGACACTGCGTCTCCTTTTAGGAGGACGGGGTCTGGGACCAGATGATGAATCCTCTGTGAGCTCTGCCGAGCGAGTCCTAGCAGCAGGGGCACCCTGTGAAGGGGGCTGATGCATGCTCAGCAGAGTCCGGGACAGCTGTCCCATGGAGTCGGCAAAAGACTGGGAGATTGACTTAGAGAAGGAATCTACCCAAGCCGGGGGTTCAGCCACCGGAGCCGGAGCAGCCGGAGGGACCACTGGGGGTGAGACTCCAGGCTGAGGCACCACCATGTTAGAGCAGGCATCACAATGTGGATAGGTGCTCTGTTCAGGCAGTACGAGCTTACATGCAGTGCATATTGAGTACAGCCTTGCTCCTTGTGTGAGACATGCTGCTGAAGTGGGGGTTCTGCCAGAATGACCCCCAGAGAGTATATATGAAGGTCCACAACCGGAGGTTGTGGCTTACCAGACCGTTTGTGTGCCCTCCAGATCCACAGCCCGGACCCGCAAGCAGCTTAGCAGGGATGCTGCAGCCAGTGCTGATCCAGAGAAAAACGCTGAGAAAATGGCGCCGGAGCGAGGAGAGGGGGCGTGGCCTGCTCTGAGAGCGGGATCTGGAGGGCCAAGGAGATTTACAGGGGAGGGGACATGTACTCAGAGAGGAGTGTCCCTCCCCTGTACCGAACGGCCGCTGGGCGGAGCCGCACTGTCCCTCTGCATGATTGACATGCGAGGGCAGTGAAAACGAAAGTAGGCCTCCGGCGAAGCCGGGGCCTAAATTTAAGTGATGCGGCCGGCGCGCAGGCACCATCGACGCGGTTCTCAGGCGACAGCCAGAGAACCGGCCGGAAATGTCACAAAAGTTACACAGCACACTCTCCCACCATAATAAAGTACCGGGACCCCCACAATATAAACGTCTCAGGTACTTAGCTTGCTGAGACGCAGGGCCATGTCCCTGGTGGATGAGTGCTCCGTCCAGCAGGATCCTGAAGGGCTGCGGATGGAGATCGGTCTCCTGCAAAGCATGGAGAACCATGCTGGCTCCCACTTCAAGCCAGAGCCCGAGGGATGGTGAAGGAGCGCGGCATGTAAGGCTCCAGCCTTGTAAATCAACCTTAACAGCACCGCCGACACATTGGGGTGAGAAGGGACATGCCGGGAGTCCAGACTCGGACCCGCTTTTCTTCAAAAACTTTCCAAAAATGAAAAATCAGATGAGAATGCATGTGTGGATGTGTGCCTCCTGAACACAAAGCAATGAACTGGCTAGATCTGGTTAACCAGGGGGTGTATATGCTCAGAGGGAGGAGCTACACTTTTTAGTGTAGTACTTTGTGTGTCCTCCGGAGGCAGAAGCTATACACCCCAATGTCTAGGTCTCCCATAGGAACGATAAAGAAATATACGAAGTATGCTCCTAGTGGTACCAGGTCACGTTCTTGGGGCTAAAAGCTGTTGTAACTCAGTTTGACTTAAAATAACAATTATGTATAAAATATAAATTTTGAAGAACAACATTAGCTTTCTTTTGAGCTATTAAGCGTGTTTTTATTATTTACCGTTCTGGAGTTATGGCTCCATATGTCAGCTTTTTGGCCAAAAATTTGGATTTTTTTCAAACTTTGAGCGATGAGCTCAAATGATGGGTTAACATCGTTTGATCGAGCTCAAATTTTGGCTCTCTTAAAATCTGGAAAGGGGAATCGTTTTGTGGGGTCCAGACGGACAAAACTCTGACATAGATTTTTTGCGGTCACCCTAGTATACACACATACACACACACACACACACACACACACACACACACTATTTTTGATAAACCTGCCAGGGCTAAAATGTCAGACGCACTTGCATGATTTCTAGATTTCTTCTACAGCTTCAGCCAAGAATTATTCTCCTGGGATTACACACATCTCAGTCACAAGCCTCTATCCTTTGTGTTATAGCCCTGTCTGGGAGGCTTATCAGAGCCTCTTCTGATGACCTCATTACTGTCAAGACCGAGATTTACAATGAATGGCTGTACTAGCCCCACTATATGAACTCTCATTGCAGAAATAAACGTCAGAATATATAAAATTCACAATCCAAGGAAGGAACATAACCTCCCACTTTTCTTGGACATGCTTATTTCTTAGTCAAGCTTGAGAAGCACATTTTATGTTGCAACATAGCATACAAAACCCGGATTACCTGCACTGAGGCCGTAGAGCGTTTTGTAAAGGTGAGTGTAGAAATTTAAGGGGTCAATATTGAGGACGTCACCTGTTAAAAAAAAAATAAATAAATAAATAATATATATGATTTTTAAGTCATCAGAATAATTAAGTGATTGTAAAAAGCAAAACTGGAAGCCAGCAATCACGAGGGCTATATAAAGACGCCAAAGCCCCAAGATCATTAAAACGGTAAGAAATGATTATAAAGCCTTCTGCAAGAAAATGCTTCAGAACTTGGTCAGACGAGAGTATCTTCAGTCCGTATACTGACCATGCTCCAAAATGGCCCCCAAACACAGCACATGTACCAACAGGCGAATGGGGGAAGACATGCGCATTAAAATTAAATGGCATGTAAACAATGAGTGTCGTAATGGTTACACACACACACAGACACCCGGCCTTAGGAGAGGTCGCCAACTTGTGGCTTTCCAGTGTCAAACACTGGGAGAGGTTAGCACTGCAGCGCTGGGGTCCTCGGTTCAAATCCAATTAAGGACAAGATCTGCCAAAGAGTTTGTGTGTTCTCCCAGTGTTTGCGGGGGCTTTCTCCGGGTACTCCGGTTTCCTCCCACACTCCACAGACATTCTGATCGGGAATTTAGATTGTGAGCACCAATGGGGCCAGTGATGATCACATCTTTAAAGCGCTTTGGAATTAATAGTGCTATACACCGTGCGCACAATTATTAGGCAAGTTGTATTTTAGAGGACCCAAAAGACTCAAATATCAAAGCTTAATATTTTTGGAGTGGGTTTTTTTTTAGATTTGGCTATCTTAGGAGGATATCTGTTTGTGCAGGTAACTATTACTGTGCAGAATTATTAGGCAACTTAATAAAAACCAAATATATTCCCATCTCACTTGTTTATTTTCACCAGGTAAACCAATATAACTGCACAAAATTTAGAAATAAACATTTTTGACATGCAAAAACAAAACCACAAAAAATTAGTGACCAATATAGCCACCTTTCTCTCTGATGACACTCAACAGCCTACCATCCATAGATTCTGTCAGTTGCTTGATCTGTTTACGGTCAACATTGCGTGCAGCAGCCGCCACAGCCTCCAGACACTGTTCCGAGAGGTGTACTGTTTTCCCTCCCTGTAGATCTTACATTTTATGAGGGACCACATGTTCTCTATGGGGTTCAGATCAGGTGAACAAGGGGGCAATGTCATTATTTTTTCATCTTTTAGACCTTTACTGGCCAGCCATACTGTGGAGTAGTTGGATGCATGTGATGGAGCATTGTCCTGCATGAAAATCCTGTTTTTCTTGAACGATACCAACTTCTTCATGTATCACTGCTTGAAGAAGTTGTCTTCCAGAAACTGGCAGTAGGTCTGGGAGTTGAGCTTCACTCCATCCTCAACCCGAAAAGGTCCCACAAGTTCATCTTTGATGATACCAGCCCATACCAGTACCCCACCTCCACCTTGCTGGCGTCTGAGTTGGAGTGGAGCTCTCTGCCCTTTAGTGATCCAGCCTCTGGAACATCAAGAGTCACTCTCATTTCATCAGTCCATAAAACCTTTGAAAATTCAGTCTTAAGATATTTCTTGGCCCAGTCTTGACGTTTTATCTTATTTTTCTTGTTCAAAGGTGGTTGTTTTTCAGCCTTCCTTACCTTGGCCATGTCCCTGAGTATGGCACACCTTGTGCTTTTTGATACTCCAGTAACGTTGCAGCTCTGAAATATGGCCAAACTGGTGGCAAATGGCATCTAGGCAGCTTCACGCTTTATTTTCCACAAACCATGGGCAGTTATTTTGCGCCTTTTTTGCCCAACACACTTCTTGCGACCCTGTTGGCTATTTGTCATGAAACACTTTATTGTTCGGTGATCACGCTTCAAAAGTTTGGCAATTTCAAGACTGCTGCATCCCTCTGCAAGACATTCACAATTTTGGACTTTTCAAAGCCAGTCAAATCTCTCTTCTGACCCATTTTGCCAAAGAAAAGGAAGTTGCCTAATAATTAAGCACACCTTATATAGGGTGCTGATGTCATTATACCACACCCCTCCTCATTACAGAGATGCACATCACCTGATTTACTTAATTGGTAGTTGGCTCTCAAGCCTATACAGCTTGAAGTAGGACAACATGTATAAAAAGGATCATGTGATCAAAATACTCATTGAGTATGTGAGTGAAATAAAATAAACTCCCACCCAAGTAGTTCTAATTCAGCCACAGGTGAATGATCAATACATTATTATATCTTGGGGCCTTGTTACAAGTTTCCAGAATATTGATGCATGAAAGTGAGGATTTTATAAGGAGGCCTCCAACCCCAATATCTTCAATTCTGGGAATAGCTTTATTCTAGAACAATAGGTTCCCATTGTCCTAGACCAGGGGTGGGCAATTAATTTTCCCATGGGGCCGCATGAGAAATTGGGATGGTTTTAGAGGGCCGGACTAATGTAATTAGCTCAGTTCTACCCAATACTGTATATAGTATATACTATCCCTTCATAAACAAACAGTAAGTTAAACAACAATAAGATTCAATGAAAATGTGGGGGGCATACACATTACTGGGATCAGTGGAGGGCATAGACATTACTTGGGTCAGTGGAGGGCATAGACATTACTGGGGTCAGTGGGGGGGCATACACATTACTGGGGTCAGTGGAGGGCATAGACATTACTGGGGTCAGTGGGGGGCATAGACATTACTGGAGTCAGTGGGGGGCATACACATTACTGAGGTCAGTAAGTGGCAGACATTACTGGGGTCAGTAAGTGGCATAGACATTACTGGGGACTGTGAAGCAGACATATTGACAGTGGTGGCCAGTGGGGCATGCATACTGACAGTGGTGGCCAGTGGGGCATGCATACTGACAGTGGTGGCCAGTGGGGCATGCATACTGACAGTGGTGGCCAGTGGGGCATGCATACTGACAGTGGTGGCCAGTGGGGCATGCATACTGACAGTGGTGGCCTGTGAGGCATGCATACTGACAGTGGTGGCCAGTGGGGCATGCATACTGACAGTGGTGGCCAGTGGGGCATGCATACTGACAGTGGTGGCCAGTGGGGCATGCATACTCACAGTGGTGGCTAGTGGGGCATGCATACTGACAGTGGTGGCCAGTGGGGCATGCATACTGACAGTGGTGGCTAGTGGGGCATGCATACTGACAGTGGTGGCCAGTGGGGCATGCATACTCACAGTGGTGGCTAGTGGGGCATGCATACTCACAGTGGTGGCTAGTGGGGCATGCATACTCACAGTGGTGGCTAGTGGGGCATGCATACTCACAGTGGTGGCTAGTGGGGCATGCATACTGACAGTGGTGGCCAGTGGGGCATGCATACTGGCCTTGGAGACGCTGAGGGCACAGGCAGGCAGCACAGCAGCAGAGCCTGAGGGCTCCTATGGCTGCTTTCGCTGAGTCCCCTGTGTGTCTGCTTCCTCTATTGCAGGCACAGGGGGGACCTGAGAAGGCACAAGGGCTGCTCCTCTGCTCCCCCTTTCTGCAGCCACTTTGCCCTCTCACCGGTGTTACTTCTGCACAAGTGCACATTACCTCAGTTTGTAGACCAAACGTTTTTGAAGTGGCTGCTGTGGATATAAATCGGTCATGTGAGGATCCCAGGGTAGAAGGGGCAGGCAAAGGGGGCGCGGCCAGCATCGACAGAGCAAGAGGAGGGGACAAGGGAGGCATCCGAGGAGTGTGATCAGCAACCAGAGGGGGCATGACAGGCAGAGTGGGGGCGTGGCAGCTGCTTATCACTGCACTGCTGGAATCATAGCTCCCGGGAGTGAGAGCAAGGCTGAGGCATAGATCAGGCCACGCCTCCAACTCTTAGCAAGACAGGCGGGCCGGTCACAGACAGTAGGCGGGCCGCATCTGGCCCGCGGGCCGCCCCTTGCCCAGGTCTGTCCTAGACAGACATCATTGGCTGCGCTCGGTATAGAGCAGCCACTAAACATTATCTTCTGGATACATTTCAGTTCTCTGAGAATATCTAAACCATCCACGTCTGCCATCGTATGAAGAGTTATAGGTCATCTTACCCTGGCCGGACAGTATATTGAATGCCGTCTGCACACAGTGAAGACTCTCTCTGTAGCTGAGATCCTGAAGAAAGAAGACAACAAATTACTTAGAGCAAGTTTAAGGATTTATGCAAAAGTATTGCAAGGAAGTCCGGCTAGGAGTAGAACACCTGTGAGATCTCAGCTAATGCCCATTATACATTATTACTTTCAATATTTAAGAAATAGGAAGAGTCAAAAAGTGCAGTCATTATTAGCAGTATATTGCCTGTAACAGCAGCACCATAAATTACCATAAGGATGTGTGCCCACGATCAGGGTTCACAGAGTTTTACATGCAGTGTGTTTTCCCTGCATTCAAAACGCTGCGTTGTACAGTACCAGCACTGGATGGCATTGTGGAAATCCCGTGCTCACTGTGCTTGTTTTCCAGTCACGAAAACTGGCCTGCAGTGCGGCTTCCCGTGCCGCAGCATGTCAATTCTTTGCTGGGGAGACACGAGTGTTCCCAGTAGGGAGAACACAGCGAGAGACCGCAACTGCCCGAGCCCGGATCCTGCGGAGGAGACTCGCGGCCCCGCATGTCAGGACCCACTGCGTCCAGGACACAGCGGGTCCTGATCGTGTGCACATACCCTAAGGGTCTCAGTAATGAGTAAACTCTGAAAACACAGACCACTCAGCATCATCATTGTAGGTAGGTAAATAGCGAGAGGTATTAGGGAGGATGCCATCAACCGCTGGATATCAGCATGACCAGAACCGCTCAATAGGGATAGCCTTTTATTTAGCCACCAGAAATGTAGAGCTGGTATGTAGAGAGGTATGTAGAGTGGCTAAATTGATTGTATTATATAAGCTTATATCAGCTTAGTGAAGAAAGGGCTCAAAGGTGAATGATCAGCAAGGCTTCAATAACCTCACATTCTACACAGTTATAGCAGGCTAAAAAGATTAAACAAAACCCTATCAGGCTAAAAAACGCTTTAAACCTGCAGAAACTGTTTATTTGTAGGTCAATAGCCTTTTGAATCTGTTCCACAACACAGAAACCCTGGCCACTGGGAGGAAAATAACTATTTCTCTCTGCAGCCTCTGTCAGAGGTGCAGCTTCAGTCACCGCTCAGCATATATATTATATATATATATAAAATACAGTTACAGACGCACACTGAAATGCCAAAGCTTTCAACTACCAAGAAAGATCTAATAAAAACTTAAAGGGAACCTGTCAGCAGAAATTTCGCCCAAAACCTAAAAGATTCCCCCTCTGCAGCTCCTGGGCTGCATTCTAGAAAGGTCCCTGTTATTATTGTGCCCCATGTGAGACCAAAATAAAGACTTTATAAAGTGGTACCTTTTTGTATTCAGATACTGTAAATGTGACACGGGGGCGGGCTTTCTGGCGTCCGTTATTCTGCCTCCTGGTCCTGCCCATAATCTCGTGAGCGCGCAAACCTCACGAGCGGTCACACTGTGCTCAGGGTAGTGCTAGACTGTATGGGCTGCTTCCAGGGATGACGTCCCTTTTGTCACGTGATAGTATTTTGAACACGCCCCTATCACGTGACAAAAGGGACGTCATCCCTGGAAGCAGCCCATACAGTCTAGCACTACCCTGAGCACAGTGTGACCGCTGGTGAGGTTTGCGCGCTCACGAGATTATGGGCGGGTACTTGATGATAACAATCACAGCCCCGCCCATAATCACTTGCCTGCGCACACGTCACCAGCGGTCACACTGCTCAGTCCCGTGAGACTGGCACTGGGCATGCGCGGGGATGGCTGGAGCAGTGGGCGGTGCATCAGCTATGGAAAGGAGCGATGGGGGCGGCATACAGGACCAGGAGGCAGAATAACGGACGCCAGAAAGCCCGCCCCCGTGTCACATTTACAGTATCTGAATACAAAAAGGTACCACTTTATATTATTTTGGTCTCACATGGGGCACAATAATAACAGGGACCTTTCTAGAATGCAGCCCAGGAGCTGCAGAGGGGGAATCTTTTAGGTTTTGAACGAAATTTCTGCTGACAGGTTCCCTTTAAGATGTTTTTCCATATCAAAATGGCCATTTTCATACCTGCCCAATAGCCATGTCATGGCAATTTCATTATACTTTGTCATACTCTTTCTTTCTAACTCACAGAGTTTAAAAAAAAACAAAAAACTCATGTTTGGGCTAAGATTAACCCACTACTAAAGAATAATAGCACCTGTGGCTAATGGGGGAGGGGGGTTGGGTGCATAGTCAGTCAGATGGACATAACTCCATACAAAATATAAAAAAAGACAACAAACCTCTGACAGCACTCCATGTGAACAGGGGCGTATCTGTTCATGATATATAATAGCAAAAAGAGTTGCAGCTGCACACTGAAATTCTTTAGTAGTGGGTCTATTTCTGCAACCAAATACTGAGCGTGCACATAGCCTTAAGTCAAAGGGCGGTCTAAAAGCAGATAAAAGGTGCATGCCTCCTAAAAGGCCTGGCGCATCTTGAACTGTTATAAAGACAGAGAGTGAAATCTATACTTTGAGCTGGATGTACATTTTATCAGTAAGGCGCCTTTCACACATCAGTTTTTTGCCATCAGTCACAATCCATCAATTTTTGAAAAAAAGAGAATTTTGTTTACTTACCGTAAATGCTTTTTCTTATAGTTCCGTATTGGGAGACCCAGACCTTGGGTGTTTAGCTTCTGCCTCCGGAGGACACACAAAGTACTACACTAAAAAGTGTAGCTCCTCCCTCTGAGCTTATACACCCCCTGGTGAGCCAGTCCCAGCCAGTTTAGTGCAAAAGCTGAAGGAGAATAGCCACCCACAAGTAGAACAGAGCAAGAGCCTTAACAACCGGAGACTCTGTCCACGACAACAGCCGGTGATAACACGCGGAACAAGAAATTGCCAACAGGCAACAGGGAGGGTGCTGGGTCTCCCAATACGGAACTATAAGAAAAAGAATTTACGGTAAGTAAACAAAATTATCTTTTTCTTTATCGTTCCTTTGGGAGACCCAGACCTTGGGACGTTCCAAAGCAGTCCCTGGGTGGGAAATAAACAGAAAAACTAAGAAGTAGGCAGAACCTAACTTCACATATGGGCGACAGCCGCCTGAAGGATGCGTCTGCCCAAGCTCGCATCTGCCGAAGCATGAGCATGCACTTGGTAGTGCTTCGAGAAGGTATGCAGGCTAGTCCAAGTGGCAGCCTGACAGACTTGTTGAGCCGTAACCTGGTGCCTAAAAGCCCAAGAGGCACCGACAGCTCTGGTCGAGTGTGCCTTGATCCCCGGCGGGAGAGGCACCTGAGTACTCTGGTAGGCGTCTGAAATGGTCGATCTAATCCAACGGGCTAAGGTCGGCTTAGAAGCAGGGAGGCCCTTGCGCCGACCTGTGGTTAGCACAAAAAGAGAGGTGCACCGCCTAAGCGCAGCGGTGCGAGACACATAGATCCGGAGAGCACGCACCAGATCTAGAGTATGCAGCGCTTTTTCAAAGCGATGAACAGGGGCCGGACAGAAGGAAGGTAAGGTAATGTCCTGGTTAAGGTGGAAGGGAGAGACCACCTTAGGAAGAAAGTCCGGAGTCGGACGGAGAACCACCTTGTCTTGATGAAAAACTAAAAAAAGGTGACTCCGAGGAGAGCGCAGCCACATCAGAGACTCTCCTGAGAGAAGTTATGGCAACTAGAAAGGCCACCTTTTGAGAAAGACGATACAAAGAAACCTCCCTAAGAGGCTCAAAAGGGGGTTTCTGCAATACAGTGAGGACCAAGTTAAGGTCCCAGGGATCCAAGGGCCGCCGATAAGGCGGAATGATGTGAGACGCGCCTCGCATGAAGGTGCGGACCTGAGCCAGCTGAGCGAGACGCCGCTGGAACAGAACTGACAGAGCTGAGACTTGTCCCTTGAGAGAGTTGAGGGACAGTCCTAGCTGCAGACCGGACTGTAGAAAAGACAGAAGGGTTGGCAAAGAGAATGGCCAAGGAGGATGGCCGGTAAAGCGACACCAGGACAGGAAAATTTTCCAAGTCCTGTGATAGATCTTAGCGGAGGAAGACTTACGGGCCCGAGTCATAGTGGAGATGACTTCAGGAGGAATACCAGAAGCCGTCAAAATCCAGGACTCAAGAGCCACGCCGTCAATTTGAGGGCCGCAGAATTTGGGCGGAAAAACGGACCTTGTGAGAGTAGGTCTGGACGGTCCGGGAGATGCCACGGCATCTCTACGGACAGTTGGAGCAGGTCCGGATACCAAGCTCACCTGGGCCAGTCCGGGGCAATGAGGATGACTCGACGGCCCTCCATTGTGATCTTGCGCAGGACTCTGGGCAAGAGAGCTAGAGGGGGAAACACGTAAGACAGACGAAACTGGGACCAGTCTTGAACCAGAGCGTCCGTGGCGAAGGCCTGAGGATCGTGGGAGTGAGCCACGTAAACAAGAACTTTGTTGTTGTGACGGGATGCCATTAGGTCCACGTCCGGAGTGCCCCATTTGCGGCAGATTGACTGAAACACTGCCGGGTGCAGGGACCACTCGCCACCGTCCACGGTTTGACGGCTGAGATAATCTGCCTCCCAGTTTTCCACGCCTGGGATGTGGACTGCAGATATGGTGGACTTGGAGTCCTCCGCCCATTGAAGGATGCGTTGTACCTCCATCATTACCAGGCGGCTGCGTGTCCCGCCTTGGTGATTGATGTAGGCAACCGCTGTCGCGTTGTCTGACTGGACTCGGATGTGCTTGCCCGCCAACAGGTGGTGAAAAGCTAGGAGAGCTAGAAGCACGGCTCTGGTTTCCAGCACATTGATTGAAAGGGCTGACTCGGACGGAGTCCAAGTGCCCTGCGCTCTGTGGTGGAGACATACCGCTCCCAAGCCGGATAGACTGGCATCCGTGGTGAGAATCACCCAGGACGGGGCCAGGAAGGAGCGCCCTTGGGACAGGGAGAGGGGCCGAAGCCACCACTGAAGAGAGCTCCTGGTCCGTGGCGACAGAGCCACTAACCTGTGTAAGGAGGAAGGCCGCTTCTCCCAACAGCGGAGAATGTCCAGCTGCAGGGGGCGCAGATGGAACTGGGCAAAGGGAACAGCCTCCATGGACGCCACCATTTGACCCAGCACCTGCATCAGACGCCTGAGGGTATAACGGCGGGGCCTCAGCAGAGAGCGCACCGCTAACTGGAGTGACTGCTGTTTGATTAAGGGCAACTTCACAAGTGCCGGCAAAGTCTCGAACTGCATCCCTAGGTACGTGAGACTCTGGGTCGGAGTCAGAGTGGATTTGGGAAGATTGACAAGCCACCCGAATTGGGCTAGAGTGGCGAGAGTGAGCGAGACACTCCGCTGACAGTCTGCGCAGGATGAAGCCTTGACTAGAAGGTCGTCCAGGTAAGGGAGCACTGTTAACCCCTGGAGGTGCAGAACCGCAATCACTGCTGCCATGCCCTTGGTGAATACCCGAGGGGCCGTGGCTAACCCGAAGGGGAGAGCCACGAATTGGAAATGATCCTCTCCTATTGCAAAACGTAACCA
Source organism: Anomaloglossus baeobatrachus (assembly GCF_048569485.1). Lineage (NCBI taxonomy): Eukaryota > Metazoa > Chordata > Amphibia > Anura > Aromobatidae > Anomaloglossus > Anomaloglossus baeobatrachus. The sequence continues at coordinate 111,407,160 of NC_134357.1, read as the reverse complement.
ACGCTGGTGTGAAACTGCAATTGGCACATGTAGATAGGCATCTCTGATGTCGATGGATGCCAGGAAATCCCCTTGGGTCATAGAGGCAATGACTGATCGCAGAGACTCCATGCGAAAATGCCGCACCCGAACATGCTTGTTGAGAAGCTTGAGATCCAGGATGGGCCGGAAGGTACCGTCCTTTTTGGGAACTAGGAAGAGGTTTGAGTAAAAACCTCTGAAACGTTCCCGAGCGGGAACTGGTACAATTACTCCGTTTGCCTGCAAGGATGCCACGGCCTGTGAGAAGGCGGCGGCCTTGGAGCAGGGGGGAGTTGAGAGAAAAAATCTGTTTGGCGGGTTGGAAGAGAATTCTATCCTGTAGCCGTGAGAGATGATATCTCTCACCCACTGATCGGAGACTTGTTTTAACCAAGCGTCGCCAAAGTGGGAGAGCCTGCCACCGACTAAGGACGTTGCTGGAGCGGGCAGAGAGTCACGAGGAGGCTGCCTTAGTGGCAGTACCTCCTGCGGTCTTCTGCGGACGCGCTTTTGGACGCCAGTTGGATTTCTGGTCCTTAGCTGAGTTAGCGGACGAGGCGGAGGGCTTAGAGGACGACCAGTTGGAGGAACGAAAGGAACGAAACTTCGACTGATTCCTACCCTGGGCAGGTTTCCTGGTCTTGGTTTGTGGCATGGAAGTACTCTTCCCGCCAGTAGCTTCCTTAATAATTTCATCCAGCTGTTCACCGAACAGCCGGGAACCAGCAAAAGGGAGCCCAGCAAGGAACTTCTTTGAAGAAGCATCTGCCTTCCACTCTCGAAGCCACAAGATCCTGCGGATAACGAGGGAATTTGCCGAAGCCACCGCAGTGCGGTGAGAAGCCTCTAGCATGGCAGACATTGCATAAGATGAAAAAGCTGAAGCTTGAGAAGTTAAGGCAACCATCTCAGGCATAGATTCCTTGGTGAGGGAATGCATCTCCTCTAGAGAAGCAGAGATGGCTTTGAGAGCCCACACTGCTGCAAACGTCGGGGAAAACGCGGCCCCCGCCGCTTCATACACAGATTTGGCCAGAAGGTCAATCTGACGGTCAGTGGAATCCTTAAGGGAGGTGCCATCAGCCACCGACACAATGGTCCGGGCTGAGAGCCTAGACACCGGGGGGGGTCTACCTTTGGGGAGTGAGACCACTCCTTGACCACCTCAGGTGGAAAGGGAAAACGGTCATCAGAACCACGCTTTGGAAAGCGTTTGTCAGGACAGGCCCTGGGTTTGGTCACAGCGGTCTGAAAACTGGAGTGGTTAAAGAACACTCTTTACTCTCTTAGGCGAGGTAAACTGGTGCTTTTCTGCCAGAGAGGGTTGCTCCTCTGATACTGGCGGATTGAGATCCAGTACAGAATTAATAGAAGCAATCAAGTCACTAAGATCTGAGTCACCCTTTAGAAAGATCGATGGGGTACATGGAGTTAGCCTCCGAGCCCCCCGTAAGGGCATCCTCCTCATCTTGCGAGTCAGCTCTTGAATCAGAGCCGCGGGATGAGGAGGGGGAGGAAACCCTGCGCCTTCTCTTAGGAGGAAGGGGTCTGGGACCTGATGATGAATCCTCTGTGAGCTCCGATGGACGGAGGTCAGAGGATAGGGATCCTAAAGGACCCTTAGCAAGAGCATTAGAGGCACCCTGTGAGGAGGGTTGATGCATATTCATAAAAGTCCTGGACAAAAGTCCCATGGACTCAGCAAATGACTGGGATATAGACCTAGAGAAGGACTCTACCCAGGCCGGGGGTTCAGCCACAGGTGCAGAGGCAGCCGGAGAGACCACTGGGGGTGAGACTCCAGGGTGTGGCACCGCCAAGTTAGAGCAGACATCACAATGTGGATAGGTGCTCGGCTCAGGCAGCAGGAGCTTACATGCAGCGCATACAGTATAAAGCTTTGGAGCCTTGCTCCTCGTGTGAGACATGCTGCTGGAGTGGGGGCTCTGCAAGAGAATGAACCCCAGGGAGAATATACAGAGGTCCACAACCAGAGACCGGCTGTGGCTTACCAGACCGCTGGAAGCGGTGTTGTGTGCCCTCCAGATCCCGAAGCCCGGACCCCCAATGCACAGCACCTCAGCAGGGATGCAGAGTGCAGAAAGGCCCAGCGCAGAGTGAACTCTGCCTGAGAAAATGGCCGCCGGAGCGAAGAGAGGGGGTGGGACTTGAGGGCGTTCCTGTAGGAGAGCGGGAACTGGAGGGCCATAGAGACCTGCAGGGGAGGAGACACGCCCCAGCAGTGGGGAGTGTCCCTCCCCTGTGCAGGATGGCCGCCGGGAGGAGCCGTGCCTGTCCCTCTGCATGAGTGACATGCAAGGGTAGTTAACAGAAACTAGGCCTCCGGCAAAGCCGGGGCCTAAATTTAAGCGGCGAGGCCGACGGGCAGGCACAATCGGCGCGGTTCTCGGGCGAAAGCTACAGAACCCGCCGGAAATGCCAAAACAAATACATTCAGCATACTCTCCCAATACAATAAAGAACAGGGACCCCCAACACATAAACGTCTCAGGTACTTAGCTGCTGAGACGCAGGGCCAGGTCCCTGGGGATGAGTGCTCCGGTCCAGCAGAATCCTCAAGGGGCTGTGGATGGAGACCGGTCTCCTGCCAGGCATGGAGACCGTGCTGGCTCCCACTTCAAGCCAGAGCCCAGGAGGGATGGTGAAGGAGCACGGCATGTAAGGCTCCAGCCTTGGAAATCAACCTTACAACACCGCCGACACAGTGGGGTGAGAAGGGACATGCCGGGGGTCCAGACGTGGACCCGCACTTCTTCAATCTCTTCCAAAGAAAAAAATCATGAGAATGCATGTGTGGATGTATGCCTCCTGAACACAAAGCGATAAACTGGCTGGGACTGGCTCACCAGGGGGTGTATAAGCTCAGAGGGAGGAGCTACACTTTTAAGTGTAGTACTTTGTGTGTCCTCCGGAGGCAGAAGCTAAACACCCAAGGTCTCGGTCTCCCAAAGGAACGATAAAGAAAAATGGATCCGGCAACCGATTCCTCTGGATCTGTTTTTTTTTTGTCATCAACTTGTATTAGCGATGGATAGCCTCACGTTTCATCTCTCATTCAACGGATCCAGCGAAAAATTGTTTGTTCGTTGGACGGAGACAAAGGACAAAGTAACGTTTTTTGTGTAAGTCGAAAAAACGGACAGTGACGGATCCGTTGCCGTCCGTCATTTGGTAGAATGGAAGCCTATGGGCGCAGGATCCGTCGTAATCCGTCAAATGCGGAATCCTGCGACGGATCCAGTTTTTTTTTTTTTAACTGAGCATGCTCAGATGGAGTGTAAAAACACTGTTGGGCTTAACTGATGCGACGGATCAGTTTTTTCAACGGATCTGTCACATCAGTTTTTCCACAGTCTGCGACTGATCTGTCGAGCCAACGGATTGTGACTGACGGCAAAAAACTGATGTGTGAAAGCGGCCTAAAATGATTTGCTGTTTTTTATACTAAAGAATAGTTTGCAGTTCATGCCTCCTTTTATGAATAGCACAACCCACATATCAAAACAAAGAGTCACTTGATAAATTCCCTCCACTGGGGATTCTGATATGTACAGTTTTTAAGACATAAGGCAAATAGAAAAACTTTGTAAAACAAACTGATATTGTTGTATGGAACAAGTTGTGTGTATATACATGAGTAGTGTTGAGCGGACTCGGATCAGAAAAATCCGGATCCGCACAGTTCGAGGTTCCGATCAGAGTCCGACCAGTACCCGGAATCCGACGTGCACGATCCGGATCTGTGTGTGTTTGTTCTCGTTCTCACTCCCCCTCTCGTTCTCACTCCCCCTCTCTCGTTCTCACTCCCCCTCTCTCGTTCTCACTCCCCCTCTCTCGTTCTCACTCCCCCTCTCTCGTTCTCACTCCCCCTCTCTCGTTCTCACTCCCCCTCTCTCGTTCTCACTCCCCCTCTCTCGTTCTCACTCCCCCTCTCTCGTTCTCACTCCCCCTCTCTCGTTCTCACTCCCCCTCTCTCGTTCTCACTCCCCCTCTCTCGTTCTCACTCCCTCTCGTTCTCACTCCCTCTCGTTCTCACTCCCTCTCGTTCTCACTCCCTCTCGTTCTCACTCCCTCTCGTTCTCACTCCCTCTCGTTCTCACTCCCTCTCGTTCTCACTCCCTCTCGTTCTCACTCCCTCTCGTTCTCACTCCCTCTCGTTCTCACTCCCTCTCGTTCTCACTCTCTCTCGTTCTCACTCTCTCTCGTTCTCACTCTCTCTCGTTCTCACTCTCTCTCGTTCTCACTCTCTCTCGTTCTCACTCTCTCTCGTTCTCACTCTCTCTCGTTCTCACTCTCTCTCGTTCTCACTCTCTCTCGTTCTCACTCTCTCTCGTTCTCACTCTCTCTCGTTCTCACTCTCTCTCGTTCTCACTCTCTCTCGTTCTCACTCTCTCTCGTTCTCACTCCCCATTGATTTATATGGCCGCGGATTCCGGATCGGATCCGGACTTCGGTGGCAACCCGATCCGGAGGACCCGGATTATGACCGATCCGCTCAACTCTATACATGAGGACTTTCTGGTTAGATGACATATGCATTTATCAGTTGGTTTTAACGCTCTGTGGGCTTCATCTGTAAATGTCTGCTTTCCTTGAGCTCAGACTGGCCAGAGATTAGCTACTATAATGAATTCCATACACAGCGCACAGAAGAGGAGATCCAGCTCACCAATCTCCACAGCACATCAGAAGCCGCATCATTATGCCGCAACACACTAAAGTGTAGTGAAAGATTGTCACCTTTCAGGAAATCTTGCTCCCGGGTTCTTTATTGACCCTTGTGATGTCCAGTATTGACTTGATGTCAGGGCCACAAACAACAGCTCAGCAGCCAATCAATGAGTTCAGTGGCTCGGAGGACAAAGCCCACTGATTAGCTGCCGCGCTGTTGACATGCTGTCAGCCCTGCAGCCAATATTGGACACCGGGAACAATGCGTGGCTTCACACTGACTCTGGGGCTGGCGAGTAAAGCACTTTTTTTTTTTTTTTTTTAAAAAAAAAAAAAAAAAAGTAAAACTGGGCAGAGGACAAACATTTTCTAAAAAAGGGTAACCCCTTTATACCCAGCAGTGGGAAAGATAGAAGAATATATACAAAAAAAAAAACAACTTGTGTGTGTCTGCACCCTTCTCCTCCTCTCCATAAAATTTGAGGGGTAAAAGCTGTAATCTGATGCCTCAGTGAACTGATAATTTTTTTGTCTCTGAAGAATGATTTTACTAGTGAATTAAGAGAGTGATCAGTGAGGGAGGCAGAGGAATTGTGACCAGTGGAGAGGAGCATTTTTCTGTAAAAAGGGCAATTACTGTACATAATGAACCTGTCGCTCTATACTCATCACTATATTTTACTAGTTTATACAACCTACATCCTTGTGTAGTTCTAGCAAAAAGGAACAGCTGCCTGTCAGCTATATTACTATCAAGTATTAAAGTGAATTTTGATTACATCTTCATAGTAAACTAGCTGAAGTACCCGGGCGTTGCCCAGGATAGTAACTAGTAAGTGTCTGTCTCTCCCCCTTTCTCCGTGTCTCTCCAATTCTCTGTGTCTCTGTCTGTCTGTGTGTCTGTCTTTTTCTGTCTCTCTCTATCCGTCTCCCCACCGACATCATATTACCTCACACATAAGCTTCTTATACTAACCGTTTATTTTGCTCCTATAGCAACCACTGACAGTTGCTATTAATAGCCTCTAGCTCCCACCTCCATTCAGTTTAATGGAGACTTTTTTAGAGAGTAACTGTAAAGCGCGGGGTTAAATTTTCCTGTCATAACATAGTCTATGACGTTCCCTGAGTCACATGGGGCGTCTGTGCAAAATTTCGTGATTGTAAATGCGATGGTGCGGATTCCTTTAGCGGACATATATACACACACACACACAGCTTTATATATTAGATATCTCACCCTTTTGTGGTATTTTTTTAATTTATTAATATGGGCATACAGGTGAATTAAACATACAGGTATGTCTCCTGGATGAGAGGTTGTTTATCAAAAATAATCTTTTATATCTTTCAGGCTATGGGGTGTTTGCTGCCCTGAAGATGAGCCGCCTCCGGGCCTTCATTATACAGAATTCCGCCTCCTCCCTGTGACGTCAGGTGCGGTGCTTGAAATCCCGCGCCTGCGCATTCTGCCTGCCGTCTCTCCCCTGCACTGTGAAGCAGCAGTGATTCCCTGGCGCCTGCACACAGCAAAATTGAAGCCTGAGCACACAGAAGGGCAGAACAGTGCAGGGAAAGACAGCAGGAAAGAATGCACAGGCGGGGGATTTCTGGCCACACACCTGACGTCACAAGGCCACCAGGGAAGAGCAGGGCAGGAGGAATCCTATATAATGAAGACCGAAGGCCGGCTTATATTCCAGGCAGCGCACGCCCCATAGCCAGGAAGATAGAAGATATAAAAGGATTTTTTCCAAACGACTCTTCATCCAGGAGTCATACAGGTATGGCTAGTTTCACCTTTATGCCACCTATATCCCACAATTAATAATTACAAATAAATAATGGAAAAGGGTGACAGATTACCTTTAAGCCAATTATTAGCATTGTATAACTCCTATTTTAGAGAAGCAATACCATTGCAGGTTATGAACAATGACTGACAAGAAACAATCATTGTTTGGGATTAGTCAGGGCACAGTCTCAATACCCAATAGGCCACCAAAAAAAACCCACCAATTTGGGCTGCATTACTTCACCCACAGAAAAACCTCAATACTTTAGGAAAATCCCAACATTTTTTAAACAGACTTTAAAGTAATTGGATACGCTAAGTGATGGTAAGTGAGAGTAACGGCTGAGAACTAACATTTAGGAAGATGCCATAAAAGCTCTGCGGTGCTCGGCCCAGTGTCAGATTCATCCTATCTGCAGTCTCCATCTCCGCTAGGAAAAGGGATCTAACAAGTATCCATAAACCAGAAAAGTGCCTCCTCCATATTACTAACCTTGTCCAATAAATAAGTACAACCCGGCAATAAAACACAATTCAGAGAAACTCAATTACTAAAGAAAATCAGTAAATCTAAACTGGGGAAATTAACTCAATAGAAGCTGCCAGAGCCGAACATGGAGGATTATGGATGGCAGAACAAGCGCATAATCACCATGATCAAGGAAAGGACGACTACTCCCCGCACAACCTAACCACATTAATGAGGGGGGGGCACCATGACTGATATCTCATCTGTTCTGGAAAATTAAATATACTGGAAAATTAAGATGTAATGGCTTGTGCCTTGCATTGCACTTAAATGAGGACCAGACTGATGCAGCGCTGTTTCTACAAGACAGAGAAAAACAACCCCTTTAAGACACTCTCCTATCTTGAACCACGTTTGCTTAAAAGTGAACCTGTCAGGTGCAATATGCACCCGAAACCACGAGCAGTTCTGGGTGCATATTTCTAATCCCTGCCTAACTGTCCCAGCTTATAATAGCATAGATAAAGGGATCATTAGAAAAGTATTCCTAAAAATACTATATAATATGCTAATGAGTGCAGGGGCTAGTCAAAAGGGCGTTAGTTCCTGCATTCATGCCCCTTCTTAGCATGGTAGCACACCCACAGGGGCACGCTAACATGCTATTCAATGCCCACTGCCAATGTCATCACCAGCGGTGACACGAGTACCTGTCTATTGCTGCAGCCTGAGACGCAGGGCACTGCACATGATCAGGTCACCGCACTTCCAGTCGTGCGCACTATAAAGCCGGGTGTACGCGTCCTGGCTTCAGATAAGTCTCTTGCGCATGACCGAAATTGCCAGGGACTTCTGATCATGCACAGTGCCCGGTGTCTGTGGCTGCAGCAACGGACAGGTATGGGACTACCTCTTGAAGCTCATCAAGAGAATACCAAGAGTGTGCAAAGCAGTAATCAAAGCAAAAGGTGGCTACTTTGAAGAACCTAGAATATAAGACATATCAGTTGTTTCACACTTTTTTGTTAAGTATTTCATTCCACACGTGTTAATTCATAGTTTTGATGCCTTCAATGTGAATCTACAATTTTCAGGGTCATGAAAATAAAGAAAAGTCTTTGAATGAGAAGGTGTGTCCAAACGTTTGCTCTGTCCTGTATGTTCTTTAGAAATACTCTTTCTAAAGATCTCCAGATGTATGCTGCTAGATACAGGGACAATTAGGCAGGGATTAGCAATATGCACTCAGAACTGCTGGTGGTTCTGGGTGCATATTGCCCCTGACAGGTTCCCTTTAAGTATCCAAAATATATGTACGGGTATGGTGTGGTGTAAATATTACTGATGGTAAATCTACCAGGAAAAATACACTTTCTGCAACCAGAACATACTGCAGATTTCCATCTCATAAAAGCACAATGTCAGCCGTGCAATAGTGACCATGTTCATACTGCAGGCTGATCACTAACTCTGCCGGGCTGGAATGTAAACATGGAAAAACAGGAACATACAGTTAGGTCCAGAAATATTTGGACAGTGACACAATTTTCGCGAGTTGGGCTCTGCATGCCACCACATTGGATTTGAAATGAAACCTCTACAACAGAATTCAAGTGCAGATTGTAACGTTTAATTTGAAGGTTTGAACAAAAATATCTGATAGAAATTGTAGGAATTGTACACATTTCTTTACAAACACTCCACATTTTAGGAGGTCAAAAGTAATTGGACAAATAAACCAAACCCCAAAAAAATATTTTTATTTTCAATATTTTGTTGCGAATCCTTTGGAGGCAATCACTGCCTTAAGTCTGGAACCCATGGACATCACCTCCTCCTTCTTAATGCTTTGCCAGGCTTTTACAGCCGCAGCCTTCAGGTCTTGCTTGTTTGTGGGTCTTTCCATCTTAAGTCTGGATTTGAGCAAGTGAAATGCATGCTCAATTGGGTTAAGATCTGGTGATTGACTTGGCCATTGCAGAATGTTCCACTTTTTTGCACTCATGAACTCCTGGGTAGCTTTGGCTGTATGCTTGGGGTCATTGTCCATCTGTACTATGAAGCGCCGTCCGATCAACTGTGCGGCATTTGGCTGAATCTGGGCTGAAAGTATATCCCGGTACACTTCAGAATTCATCCGGCTACTCTTGTCTGCTGTTATGTCATCAATAAACACAAGTGACCCAGTGCGATTGAAAGCCATGCATGCCCATGCCATCACGTTGCCTCCACCATGTTTTACAGAGGATGTGGTGTGCCTTGGATCATGTGCCGTTCCCTTTCTTCTCCAAACTTCTTTCTTCCCATCATTCTGGTACAGGTTGATCTTGGTCTCATCTGTCCATAGAATACTTTTCCAGAACTGAGCTGGCTTCATGAGGTGTTTTTCAGCAAATTTAACTCTGGCCTGTCTATTTTTGGAATTGATGAATGGTTTGCATCTAGATGTGAACCCTTTGTATTTACTTTCATGGAGTCTTCTCTTTACTGTTGACTTAGAGACAGATACACCTACTTCACTGAGAGTGTTCTGGACTTCAGTTGATGTTGTGAACGGGTTCTTCTTCACCAAAGAAAGTATGCGGCGATCATCCACCACTGTTGTCATCCGTGGACGCCCAGGCCTTTTTGAGTTCCCAAGCTCACCAGTCAATTCCTTTTTTTCTCAGAATGTACCCGACTGTTGATTTTGCTACTCCAAGCATGTCTGCTATCTCTCTGATGGATTTTTTCTTTTTTTCAGCCTCAGGATGTTCTGCTTCACCTCAATTGAGAGTTCCTTAGACCGCATGTTGTCTGGTCACAGCAACAGCTTCCAAATGCAAAAACAAACCCCTGTAATCAACCCCAGACCTTTTAACTACTTCATTGATTACAGGTTAACGAGGGAGACGCCTTCAGAGTTAATTGCAGCCCTTAGAGTCCCTTGTCCAATTACTTTTGGTCCCTTGAAAAAGAGGAGGCTATGCATTACAGAGCTATGATTCCTAAACCCTTTCTCTGATTTGGATGTGAAAACTCTCATATTGCAGCTGGGAGTGTGCACTTCCAGCCCATATTATATATATAATTGTATTTCTGAACATGTTTTTGTAAACAGCTAAAATAACAAAACTTGTGTCACTGTCCAAATATTTCTGGACCTAACTGTATATCCGACATACAGAGACTAGCATCATTTCTCCTGCAGCCAGACGGGTGCAAAGTGAGGAAGGCCTCTAGCCCCTCCATTAAAGCCATGTAAGAACAAAAAAACTGCAGTAAAGAATAAAGAACCTCTCTGGTCAGCCAATAATCACACATTGGTACACTCGTTCCCCATTATCAGCTCATCTAAATAGGCGGGTAACCACCCAGCGAAAGAGCAAAACTGGTGCAATGATTACACATGCATCATCATTACTGGCAGCACATTTCCCTATGGAAAGAGATGATGTGCTGCCAATAACATGACACTGTAGGGCAAGAGAATGATCAAATCAGCAATTATGTCCCCATCATTGTTTGTGGTTCCGTGTAAACAGGCCAGTAATTGCCCTCCGAACGGCTTCTTAATAGGTAGGCATTTAAAGGACAGCGCATCTAATCAGGTTATGAATACCGTGGGTAGCACGGTGGCTCAGTGGTTAGCACTGCGGTCTTGAGAGTCCGGGTAAAAGTCCCACAGAGGACAACATCTGCAAGGAGTTGGTATGTTCTCCCAGTGTTTGCGTGTGTCTTCTGGGTTCTCTATTTTCTTCCCACACTCCAGACTGATAGGGGATTTAGATTGTGAGCCCCAATGGGGACAGTGATGATCACATCTGTAAAGGGCAGTGGAATTAATATTGCTATGGAACGTCTACTGATCATTTCATCGTGTATAACACAATGGCATGGACACAATTCTTTTCTTAAAGACATGATATATTTATAAATTTGATGGAGGGGGGCTGATGATCCAGAGATTTATTGTTGCTGCCACATTTGGAGATGAAAATAATTTTTGCCTAATATTTGATAATGGCCTCATAAGTTTCATTTTTTTGGCTGCTGAGTCCCTTGTGAGACAGCAACTAAGTACCATAAGTAAGGAGAACAGGGCCTTATATTATGTGAGAATAAGTAATTAGACACAAGGAGTAATACTTACACCGGATTCAATGAGCTTATTGAGCACCACAAGGAGATCATCGAAAAATTCCAGGTTTATCAGATGAGCAAACCTGAAAGAACCACAAACCGTGTCACCGTTTTACTATCAAACAATATTCCTATAATATAAAGTATAAAAACCCTGACATCATTCATTAGAGGAAGAAACAAGAACAGAATCAGTCCGATTGTAGAAATAGTAGAATTTTCCTGTGTCCTGGAAAAGAGTTTTCCACCTTTGGTCCTCAAATTCCTCCAAATAATGTTCTAAATGAGCAATTTCTACCCTCCCATCAATATCTATATATCCTATAATTGGGATCATCCATTCTCTGGAACCAAGGGGACTTTATCTTATTAAATCAACGAATGCTTCTCTTTTAATACTAGACACACTGAGCCAAACTATTCTCTTTCACGAGAATACACTGAAGATCTGATGGACTCATTTGTCTGTATCCCCTGCAATAAATAACAGGCTTATTCAATAATATTGTATACACGAGTGTTACCTCACACCTGTAAGGTTACATAAAATGGGCAGGACTGCAACCCCACGTTGTCCTAAATGTCAAGTTTCTAAGGGTGGCTTTACACGCTACAATATCGCTAAAGCGATCTCATTGGAGTCACGGAATTTATGACGCACATCTGGCAGCTTTAGCGATGTCGTTGGGCGTGACACCTATGAGCGATTTTGAATCGTCGGAAAAACGTTCAAAATCGCTCATCGGTGACATGCCCCCCTATTCCCAATTATCGTTGCTGCTGCAGTAACAATGTTGATTGTCATTCCTGCGGCAGCACACATCGCTATGTGTGACGCCGCTGGAACGACAAACATCTCCTTACCTGCGTCCACCGGAAAAGGAGGAAGGAGGTGGGTGGCATGTTCCGGCCGCTCATCTCCTCCCCTCCTTTACTATTGGGTGGCGGTTCAGTGACGCTCCTGTGACGCTGAACAAACCACCCCCTTAGAAAGGAGGCGGTTCACCGATCACAGCGATGTTGCTGCACAGGTATGTGCGTGTGGCGCTGCCGTAGCGATAATGTTCGCTACGGCAGCGATCACCACATATCGTGCCACCGACGGGGGCGGGTGCTATCGCACGCGACATCGCTAGCCGATGCTAGCGATGTCGCAGCATGTAAAGCCCGCCTTTGGCATAGGGTCCCATTATTTTTGGACTATCTACTATACTGCATCCTCCAATTTCTAGAGATCCTCCAGCCTGTCTATTTGGGACACCTGATGAGGAAGAGTGGTCCCACTATCCAAAAATCTTCCTTAAGGAATCACAATTTTTAGCTTAGAAAAAAATAGCTTTAAAGTGCAAGGAAAGACGGTCACCTACACTTCAAGCACGGATAAGACTTGTAAATCCTGTTAGTATGAAACATTGAAATTATATCCATAGAAAAAACCCTGAGAAATTTTAACAAGTTTGGGGCCAGTGGTGTGTCTCTGACCATGCGTTCCTCTCATGAACCGGTGGGCTCCATCCTCGATTTGACGGGATAACCATTCATGCTGTAACGCACATCGTTTTCTTATTTTGTTCATTCTAATCTGATTGAATATCTTAACTTTGTTGTATGTAATAAGACAATAAAGTGCTTAAAAAAGGTTTTTGCAAGAAGAAAGTTAATTTTAAGATCAATACTTCTTGGAATAATCATAATTTCCACAATTTGAGGCATTAAAAAAAAAGTTCCTGTGCTGAGATAATCTTATGTATGTACCCCTGCTATGTACTGTTTAATGGCTGTGTCTGACCGTGCAGGGACATAGTCTGATCATACCACATCTGCTGGGCAGAGAAGAGAAAGAAAGAAAGAAAGAAAGAAAGAAAGAAAGAAAGAAAGAAAAAGAAGGAAAGAAAGAAAGAAAGAAAAAGAAAGAAAGAAAGAAAAAGAAAGAAAGAAAGAAAGGAGAAAGAAAGAAAAAGAAAGAAAGAAAAAAAAAAAAAGTACACATACATTACACTAAAAGATGACAGCTGATTCTTTTTGGAGGTAAAACATTTCCTTGCCTATTTTATAAAAAATATTCTACCCCAAAGAAATAATTATTTGCGATCCTCATCCTGTAATGTCATTACTTCCTCTCCTGCACGGGAGATGTGTCCCCGTACGGTCAGACACAGCCATTACACAGTACATAGCAGGGGCACATTTAATACATTATCTTGTAATTGGAACTTTTTTTTTTTTTCTTTATAAAGAAGGGAATTTTGTTTACTTACCGTAAATTCCTTTTCTTCTAGCTCCTATTGGGAGACCCAGACAATTGGGGTGTATAGCTTCTGCCTCTGGAGGCCACACAAAGTATTACACTTTAAAAGTGTAACCGCTCCCCTCTGCCAATACACCCTCCCGTGCATCACGGGCTCCTCAGTTTTGGTGCAAAAGCAGGAAGGAGGAAACTTATAAATTGGTCTAAGGTAAATTCAATCCGAAGGATGTTCGGAGAACTGAAAACCATGAACCAAAAGAACAATTCAACATGAACAACATGTGTACACAAAAGAACAACCAGCCCGAAGGGAACGGGCCGGTGCTGGGTCTCCCAATAGGAGCTAGAAGAAAAGGAATTTACGGTAAGTAAACAAAATTCCCTTCTTTGTCGCTCCATTGGGAGACCCAGACAATTGGGACGTCCAAGAGCAGTCCCTGGGTGGGTAAAAGAATACCTCGATAAAAAGAGCCGAAACGACCCCCTCTTACAGGTGGGCAACCGCCGCCTGAAGGACTCGCCTACCTAGACTGGCGTCTGCCGAAGCATAGGTATGCACCTGATAGTGTTTCGTGAAAGTGTGCAGACTAGACCAGGTAGCTGCCTGACACCTGCTGAGCCGTAGCCCGGTGCCGCAATGCCCAGGACGCACCCACGGCTCTGGTAGAATGGGCTTTCAGCCCTGAAGGAAGCGGAAGCCCAGAACGGCAGGTTTCAAGAATCGGTTCCTTGATCCACCGAGCCAAGGTTGACTTGGAAGCCTGCGAACCCTTACGCTGGCCAGCGACAAGGACAAAGAGCGCATCTGAACGGCGCAGGGGCGCCGTGCGAGACACGTAGAACCGGAGTGCTCTCACTAGATCTAATGAGTGCAAATCCTTTTCACATTGGTGAATTGGATTAGGGCAAAATGAAGGTAAGGAGATATCCTGATTGAGATGAAAAGGAGATACCACCTTAGGGAGAAATTCCTGGACAGGACGCAGAACCACCTTATCCTGGTGAAAAACCAGGAAGGGGGCTTTGCATGACAGCGCTGCAAGCTCCGACACTCTTCGGAGTGATGTAACTGCCACTAGAAATGCCACCTTCTGCGAAAGACGTGATAAAGAGACATCCCGCAGCGGCTCGAAAGGTGGTTTCTGAAGAGCCGTTAGCACCCTGTTAAGGTCCCAGGGTTCCAGCGGATGCTTGTAAGGTGGGACTATGTGGCAAACTCCCTGCAGGAACGTGCGGACCTGCGGAAGCCTGGCCAGGCGCTTTTGAAAAAATACGGAGAGCGCCGATACTTGTCCCTTGAGAGAGCCGAGTGACAAACCCTTGTCCATTCCGGATTGAAGGAATGAAAGAAAAGTGGGTAAGGCAAACGGCCAGGGAGTAAAACCATTATCAGAGCACCAGGATAAGAAGATCCGCCAAGACCTGTAATAGATCTTGGCGGACGTTGGTTTCCTGGCCTGTCTCATAGTGGCAATGACATCCTGAGATAACCCTGAAGACGCTAGGAGCCAGGACTCAATGGCCACACAGTCAGGTTGAGGGTCACAGAATTCAGATGGAAAAACGGCCCTTGTGACAGCAAGTCTGGGCGGTCTGGAAGCGCCCACGGTTGACCCACCGTGAGATGCCACAGATCCGGGTACCACGACCGCCTCGGCCAATCTGGAGCGACGAGAATGGCGCGACGACAGTCGGACCTGATCTTGCGTAACACTCTGGGCAGCATCGCCAGAGGAGGAAATACATAAGGCAGTCAAAACTGCGACCAATCCTGAACTAATGCGTCCGCCGCCAGAGCTCTGTGATCTTGAGACCGGGCCATGAATGCCGGGACTTTGTTGTTGTGCCGTGACGCCATGAGATCGACGTCCGGCGTTCCCCAGCGGCGACAGATCTCTCGAAACACGTCTGGGTGAAGAGACCATTCCCCCGCGTCCATGCCCTGACTGAGAAAATCTGCTTCCCAGTTTTCTACGCCCGGGATGTGAACTGTGGAGATCGTGGAGGCTGTGGCTTCCACCCACTGCAGAATCCGCCTGACTTCCTGGAAGGCATGACGACTGCACGTGCCGCCCTGGTGGTTGATGTATGCGACGGCAGTGGCGTTGTCCGACTGTATACGGATCTGTCTGCCCTCCAGCCACCGATGGAAAGCCAATAGGGCTAGATACACTGCCTTTATCTCCAGAACATTGATCTGAAGGGAAGACTCTACCGGAGTCCAGGTTCCCTGAGCCCTGTGGTGGAGGAAAACCGCTCCCCACCCTGACAGGCTCGCGTCCGTGGTGACCACAGCCCAGGTTGGGGGTAGGAAGGATTTTCCTTGCGATAGAGAATTGGGAAGGAGCCACCACTGAAGAGACGTCTTGGTTGCAAGGGAAAGAGACGTTCCTGTCGAGGGAAGTCGACCTCCTGTCCTATTTGCGGAGAATGTCCCATTGGAGTGGCCGCAGATGGAATTGCTCGAACGGCACTGCCTCCATCGCTGCCACCATCTTCCCCAGGAAGTGCATGAGGCGCCTCAAGGGGTGTGACTGACCCCGAAGAAGAGATTGCACCCCTGCCTGCAGAGAAAGCTGTTTGTCCAGCGGTAGCTTGACTACCGCTGACTGTGTATGAAACTCCATCCCGAGGTAAGTCAGTGATTGGGTCGGTGTCAACTTGGATTTTGGGAAGTTGATGATCCACCCGAACTGCTGGAGAGTCGCCAGAGCGACGGTAAGGCTGTGTTGACACGCCACCCGAGAAGGTGCCCTGACTAGCAGATCGTCTAAGTAGGGAATCACCGAGTGGCCCTGAGAGTGTAGGACCGCCACAACGGATGCCATGACTTTGGTGAACACCCGTGGGGCTGTCGCCAGGCCGAAAGGCAATGCCACGAACTGAAGGTGTTCGTCCCTGATGGCGAAACGCAAGAAGCGTTGATGTTCGGGTGCGATGGGCACATGGAGATAAGCATCCTTGATGTCGATCGATGCTAGGAAGTCTCCTTGTGACATCGAGGCGATGACCGAGCGGAGAGATTCCATCCGAAACCGTCTGGTGCTCACATGTCTGTTGAGTAGTTTGAGGTCCAGAACGGGACAGAATGATCCGTCCTTCTTTGGCACCACAAACAAGTTGGAGTAAAAGCCGCGACCATGTTCCTGAGGGGGAACGGGGATCACAACTCCTTCTGTCTTCAGAGCGTCCACTGCCTGAAAAAGTGCGTCGGCCCGAGCGGGGGCGGAGAGGTTCTGAAGAAACGCGTCGGAGGACGAGAGCTGAACTCTATCCTGTAACCGTGAGACAGAATGTCTCTCACCCATCGGTCTTGAACATGTGGCCACCAGGCGCCGCAAAAGCGGGAGAGCCTACCACCGACCGAGGATGCGGTTCGGGGATGCCGAGAGTCATGAGGAGGCCGCCTTGGAGGCAGTGCCACCGGCGGCTTTTTGGGGGCGTGACTTAGACCGCCACGCATAGGAGTTCCTCTGGCCCTTCTCCGGCCTGCCGGACGAAGAGGATTGGGACTTGGCGGAGGGACGAAAAGACCGAAACCTCGATTGTATTTTCCGTTGCTGAGGTCTCTTAGGTTTGGACTGGGGTAAGAAGGAGTCCTTTCCCTTGGATTCCTTAATAATCTCATCCAATCGGTCGCCAGAAAACGGCAAACCGGTTAAAACCTCTTGGAGGCCGAGTCTGCCTTCCATTCGCGCAGCCACATGGCCCTGCGGACTGCCACAGAATTAGCGGATGCCACCGCTGTACGGCTAGCAGAGTCTAGGACTGCGTTCATGGCGTAGGAAGAAAAAGCTGACGCTTGAGAAGTCAAAGACGCAACCTGCGGAGCAGAATTACGTGTGACCGCATTAATCTCAGCCAGACAAGCTGAGATAGCTTGGAGTGCCCACACGGCTGCAAAGGCCGGGGCAAAAGACGCGCCCGTGGCTTCATAAATGGATTTCCCCAGGAGCTCTATCTGCCTGTCAGTGGCATCTTTTAGCGATGAGCCATCTGCAACCGATACCACAGATCTAGCCGCCAATCTAGAGACTGGAGGATCCACCTTGGGACATTGAGCCCAACCCTTAACTACGTCAGAGGGGAAGGGGTAACGTGTGTCAGTAAGGCGCTTAGTAAAGCACTTGTCCGGAACCGCTCTGGGCTTCTGGACAGCATCTCTGAAGTTAGAGTGATCGAAAAACGCACTCCGTGTACGTTTGGGGAACCAAAACTGGTGTTTCTCCTGCTGAGAAGCCGACTCCTCTACAGGTGGAGGCGGGGGAGATAGATCTAACACCTGGTTGATGGACGAGATAAGATCATTTACTAAGGCGTCCCCTTCAGGTGTATCAAGATTGAGGGCAACGTCAGGGTCAGAGCCCTGAGCTGCGACGTCCGCCTCGTCCTCCAGAGAGTCCTCAAGCTGGGAACCCGAGCAGCGTGAAGAAGTCGGGGAAGATTCCCAGCGAGCCCGCTTAGCCGGTCTGGGACTGTGGTCCGGGCAGGAGTCCTCCACGTGAGACCTAGGGCCCTTGTGAAAGTGACTCAGAGTTTCTCAGCAAAAGCGGCAAACTCTGTCCCTGCCGCCTGGACAGGGGGAGCAGGGGGGTCTACCTGAGCCGAGGGGCCCACTAGTGACCGAGGCTCCGGCTGAGCAAGCGAAACAGGGGTCGAGCATTGCTCACAGTGAGGGTAGGTGGAACCCGCAGGTAACATAGCCCCACAAGAGGTACAGGTCGCAAAAAAACCCTGTGCCTTAGCACCTTTGCTCCTTGTGGACGACATGCTGTTGTCTCCTAGGAGAGTGATCACTGAGGGTATATGGGAAAGGGTATATAGCCCGACCGAACAGAAATATATATATAGAATACGTATCTATTCCGGCACCCTAGGGGGACCAGCACCGGGTGACCGGTGTGGCTTACCGACTGCTAAAAAGCGGAATGTGTGTCCTCCAGATTCCCTGCCTTAGGTCTCCCAGAGCTGCAGAGCTCTTCCCTGATAATCCTCCACCGGCAAAATGCCAAAAAAATGGCTGCCGGAGCTCTCAGGGGAGGAGTGGAGCCGTGGGCGGCGCTAGGAAAGTGCGGGAATCTGGGGTCCCCACAATGATCAGTGAGGGGGGAGGAGGAAACATACAGGATGCTCCGGCCCTCACATCCGACATCAGGTCGGCAGTCCCGCCCTTACCCCTGACAGGAAGGCCCGGGGGCGGGATTTTTGCTACTAGGCCGCGATTAAGCCGGGGACTAAATTTAAGACCGCGGCCGACAAGCAGGCGCGGTCGGCGCGGAAGTCCGCCGGTCCTCACAAATCAGCAGCTGCTGCAGCGTCCGGGAAGAAGGCTCTCCATGCACAGTCCCCATGGGGACACAGAGTACCTTAGAGATGCAGGGCCCGGTCCCTGAGGATGAATAGACTCCTGTCCGGCAGATTCCCACAGGGGCTGCGGAGGGAGCACGGTCCCAGTAAATGGATGACCGGTCAGTATCCCACTTCTCCCAGAGCCGCTAAGGGATGGTGAAGGAAACAGCATGAGGCTCCGGCCTTTGTACCCGCAATGGGTACCTCAAACTTAACAGCACCGCCGACGTAGTGGGGTGAGAAGGGAACATGCCGGGGGCCCCTCTTTTCTTCCAACCGATATAACTAATATGAGAATGCATGAGTGGATGTGTGCCTCCTTCCACACAAAGCATAAAACTGAGGAGCCCGTGATGCACGGGAGGGTGTATAGGCAGAGGGGAGGGGTTACACTTTTTAAAGTGTAATACTTTGTGTGGCCTCCGGAGGCAGAAGCTATACACCCCAATTGTCTGGGTCTCCCAATGGAGCGACAAAGAAAACACATCCAATTGTAGAAATTGTTATAAGATCTAATGATTAAAATTAATTTTGTTCATGGGTAAAACCCCTTTAAGTTATTTACTTTGTAACCAGAGTCAATCTTCATTGTAGGATTTCTGCCTCATAAATGTTCATCGGTGTATATATTTTTTAATAATTTATATTATACAAAGTATGTTGTCTATTAGCATCTCAGATGGATCATTGCCATATTGTACATTTGTATGTTTTTTTTGTCCTTTTTCTCCTTTAATAAAGAGTTAAAAAAAAGCATATACATGTCCTCAGATGCTTGTATACTTGTTTATAATAAAAAAAGAAGGGAATTTTGTTTACTTACCGTAAATTCCTTTTCTTCTAGCTCCAATTGGGAGACCCAGACAATTGGGTGTATAGCTACTGCCTCCGGAGGCCACACAAAATACTACACTTAAAAGTGTAAGGCCCCTCCCCTTCTGGCTATACACCCCCCCGTGGGATCACGGGCTCCTCAGTTTTAGTGCAAAAGCAAGAAGGAGGAAAGCCAATAACTGTTTTAAATACAAATTCAACCCGAGAAACAACCTCGGAGAACTGAACTGTTCAACATGAACAACATGTGCACCCGAAAAAAACAAATTTCATAAGAAAAACAGGGCGGGTGCTGGGTCTCCCAATTGGAGCTAGAAGAAAAGGAATTTACGGTAAGTAAACAAAATTCCCTTCTTCTTTGTCGCTCCTAATTGGGAGACCCAGACAATTGGGACGTCCAAAAGCAGTCCCTGGGTGGGTAAAGAAGGGAATTTTGTTACTTACCGTAAATTCCTTTTCTTCTAGCTCCTATTGGGAGACCCAGACGATTGGGTGTATAGCACTGCCTCCGGAGGCCACACAAAGCAATTACACTAAAAAGTGTAAGGCCCCTCCCCTTCTGGCTATACACCCCCAGTGGGATCACTGGCTCACCAGTTTTAGTGCAAAAGCAAGAAGGAGGAAAGCCAAGAACTGGTTTAAACAAATTCACTCCGAAGTAACGTCGGAGAACTGAAAACCGTTCAACATGAACAACATGTGTACCCGAAAAACAACCAAAAATCCCGAAGGACAACAGGGCGGGTGCTGGGTCTCCCAATATGAGCTAGAAGAAAAGGAATTTACGGTAAGTAACAAAATTCCCTTCTTCTTCGGCGCTCCATTGGGAGACCCAGACGATTGGGACGTCCAAAAGCTGTCCCTGGGTGGGTAAAGAATACCTCATGCTAGAGCTGCAAGACAGCCCTCCCCTATAGGGAGGCAACTGCCGCCTGCAGGACTCTTCTACCTAGGCTGGCGTCCGCCGAAGCATAGGTATGCACCTGATAATGTTTGGTGAAAGTGTGCAGACTCGACCAGGTAGCTGCCTGGCACACCTGTTGAGCCGTAGCCTGGTGTCGCAATGCCCAGGACGCACCCACGGCTCTGGTAGAATGGGCCTTCAGCCCTGATGGAACCGGAAGCCCAGCAGAACGGTAGGCTTCAAGAATTGGTTCTTTGATCCATCGAGCCAGGGTGGCCTTAGAAGCCTGCGACCCTTTGCGCTTACCAGCGACAAGGACAAAGAGTGCATCCGAACGGTGCAAGGGCGCCGTGCGGGAAATGTAGATTCTGAGTGCTCTCACCAGATCCAACAAATGTAAATCCTTCTCATACCGATGAACTGCATGAGGACAAAACGAAGGCAAAGAGATATCCTGATTAAGATGAAAAGAGGATACCACCTTCGGGAGAAACTCCTGAATGGGGCGCAGCACTACCTTGTCCTGGTGGAAGACCAGGAAGGGAGCCTTGGATGATAGCGCTGCCAGCTCAGACACTCTCCGAAGAGATGTGATCGCTACCAGAAAAGCCACTTTCTGTGATAGTCTAGAAAGTGAAACCTCTCTGAGGCTCGAAGGGCGGCTTCTGGAGGGCAACTAGTACCCTGTTCAGATCCCATGGATCTAACGGCCGCTTGTACGGGGGTACGATATGGCAAACCCCCTGTAGGAACGTGCGCACCTTAGGAAGGCGTGCCAAACGCCTCTGAAAAAAGACGGATAGCGCCGAGACCTGACCTTTAAGGGAGCCGAGCGACAAACCTTTTTCTAACCCAGATTGCAGGAAAGAAAGAAAGGTAGGCAATGCAAATGGCCAGGGGGACACTCCCTGAGCAGAGCACCAGGATAAGAATATCCTCCACGTTCTGTGGTAGATCTTAGCGGACGTGGGCTTCCCAGCCTGTCTCATGGTGGCAACGACCCCTTGGGATAATCCTGAAGACGCTAGGATCCAGGACTCAATGGCCATACAGTCAGGTTCAGGGCCGCAGAATTCCGATGGAAAAACGGCCCTTGGGACAGTAAGTCTGGTCGGTCTGGTAGTGCCCACGGTTGGCCGACCGTGAGCTGCCACAGATCCGGATACCACGCCCTCCTCGGCCAGTCTGGGGCGACGAGTATGACGCGGCTGCAATCGGATCTGATCTTGCGTAGCACTCTGGGCAAGAGTGCCAGAGGTGGAAACACATAAGGGAGCCGGAACTGCGACCAATCTTGCACTAGGGCGTCTGCCGCCAGCGCTCTTTGATCGCGAGACCGTGCCATGAAGGTTGGGACCTTGTTGTTGTGCCGGGACGCCATGAGGTCGACCCCGGCCTTCCCCATCGGCGACAGATTTCCTGAAACACGTCTGGGTGACGGGACCATTCCCCTGCGTCCATGCCCTGGCGACTGAGGAAGCCTGCTTCCCAGTTTTCTACGCCGGGGATGTGAACTGCGGATATGGTGGAGGCCGTGGCTTCCACCCACATCAGAATCCGCCGGACTTCCTGGAAGGCTTGCCGACTGCGTGTCCCCCCTTGGTGGTTGATGTATGCCACCGCTGTGGAGTTGTCCGACTGAATTCGGATCTGCCTTCCTTCCAGCCACTGCTGGAAGGCTAGTAGGGCAAGATACACTGCTCTGATTTCCAGAACATTGATCTGAAGGGTGGACTCCTGCTGAGTCCACGTACCCTGAGCCCTGTGGTGGAGAAAAACTGCTCCCCACCCTGACAGACTCGCGTCTGTCGTGACCACCGCCCAAGACGGTGGTAGGAAGGATCTTCCCTGTGATAATGAGGTGGGAAGAAGCCACCACTGCAGAGAGTCCTTGGCCGTCTGGGAAAGGGAGACTTTCCTGTCCAGGGATTTTGACTTCCCGTCCCATTGGCGGAGAATGTCCCATTGAAGTGGGCGCAGATGAAACTGCGCAAACGGAACCGCCTCCATTGCCGCCACCATCTTCCCGAGGAAGTGCATGAGGCGTCTTAAGGAGTGCGACTGACTTTGAAGGAGAGCCTGCACCCCAGTCTGTAGAGACCGCTGCTTGTCCAGCGGAAGCTTCACTATCGCTGAGAGAGTATGAAACTCCATGCCAAGATACGTTAGTGATTGGGTCGGTGACAGATTTGACTTTGAGAAGTTGATGATCCACCCGAACGTCTGGAGAGTCTCCAGTGCAACCGTCAAGCTGAGTTGGCATGCCTCTTGAGAGGGTGCCTTGACCAGTAGATCGTCCAAGTAAGGGATCACAGAGTGTCCCTGAGAGTGCAAGACTGCTACCACTGCCGCCATGATCTTGGTGAACACCCGTGGGGCTGTCGCCAGACCAAATGGCAGAGCTACGAACTGAAGATGGTCGTCTCCTATCACGAAGCGTAGAAAGCGTTGGTGCTCTGTAGCAATCGGCACGTGGAGATAAGCATCCTTGATGTCTATTGATGCTAGGAAATCTCCTTGAGACATTGAGGCAATGACTGAGCGGAGGGATTCCATCCGGAACCGCCTGGCGTTCACATGCTTGTTGAGCAGTTTTAGGTCCAGAACAGGACGGAATGAGCCGTCCTTTTTTGGCACCACAAAGAGATTGGAGTAAAAACCTTGACCTCGTTCCTGAAGAGGAACAGGGACCACCACTCCTTCTGCTCTTAGAGAATTCACCGCCTGCAGAAGGGCATCTGCTCGGTCGGGATGTGGGGAAGTTCTGAAGAACCGAGGCGGAGGACGAGAACTGAACTCTATCCTGTACCCGTGAGACAAAATGTCTGTTACCCACCGGTCTTTGACCTGTGGCAGCCAAATGTCGCAAAAGCGGGAGAGCCTGCCACCGACCGAGGATGCGGAGGGAGGCGGCCGAAAGTCATGAGGCAGCCGCCTTGGAAGCGGTACCTCCGGTTGCTTTCTTGGGGCGTGAGTGAGCCCGCCAGGAATCAGAGCTCCTTTGCTCTTTCTGAGTCCCTTTGGACGAGGAGAATTGGGGCTTGCCCGAGCCTCGAAAGGACTGAAACTTTGACTGCCACTTCCTCTGTGGAGGTTTGCTTGATCTGGGCTGGGGTAAGGAGGAGTCCTTACCTTTGGACTGTTTAATGATTTCCGCCAATTGCTCACCAAAGAGTCTGTCTCCAGATAATGGCAAGCTGGTTAAACATTTTTTAGAAGCAGAATCTGCTTTCCATTCCTTTAACCACAAGGCTCTGCGCAAAACTACAGAGTTGGCGGATGCCATTGAGGTACGGCTCGTAGAGTCCAGTACCGCATTGATAGCGTAGGTCGCAAACGCAGACATTTGCGTAGTTAGGGACGCCACTTGCGGCACTGCTGGACGTATGAGAGAGTCCACCTGTGCCAGACCAGCTGAAATAGCTTGGAGCGCCCACACGGCCGCGAATGCTGGAGCAAACGACGCGCCAATAGCTTCATAGACAGATTTCAACCAAAGGTCCATCTGTCTGTCATTGGCATCTTTAAGTGAAGCCCCATCCTCCACTGCAACTATGGATCTAGCTGCAAGCCTGGATATTGGAGGGTCCACTTTTGGACACTGGGTCCAGCGTTTGACCACGTCAGGGGAAAAAGGATAACGGGTATCCTTAAGGTGTTTAGAAAAACGCTTGTCCGGATAAGTATTGTGTTTCTGGATGGATTCTCTGAAGTCAGAGTGGTCCAGAAAAGTACTCAATTTACGCTTGGGATACAGGAAATGGAATTTCTCCTGCTGTGCAGCTGCCTCCTCTGCAGAAGGGGCTGGGGGAGAAATATCCAACAGCCTATTGATGGCCGCTATAAGGTCATTTACCATGGCGTCACCATCTGGCGTATCCAAATTGAGTGCGGCGTCAGGACAAGACTCCTGATCACCCACCTCTGAGCCATCATATAGAGACCCTTCTCGCTGAGACCCTGATCCGCGTGATGACGTGGAGGGTCTCTCCCAGCGAGCTCGCTTAGGCGGACTGGGACTGTCATCGGAGTCAGAGCCCTCAGCCTGTGATGCCTGGGACCCCCTTGAATTACGGATTAATTCCAGCTGAGGGGGGCCGGGGAACATAGACACAGCGGTGTCCATGGTCTGTGCAACTGGCCTGGACTGCAAGGTCTCCAGGATTTTTGTCATAGTCACAGACATTTTATCAGCAAAGACTGCAAATTCTGTCCCCGTCACCGGGGTAGGGTTCACAGGCGTCTCTGCCTGGGCTACCACCACAATAGGCTCTGGCTGACGAAGTGCCACTGGGACTGAACATTGCACACAATGAGAGTCGTTGGAGCCTGCTGGTAGATTAGCCCCACATGCTGTACAAGCAGTGTAGACAGCCCGTGCCTTGGCACCCTTGCGTTTTGCGGATGACATGCTGTTGTCTCCTCAAAGCAATATAGGGTGTACAGCCAAGAAGCGACCTTACAGTGCAGTACACAAATATAATACTGTGGCACTAGTGGGGCCGCACGTATGTGCTGCTTACCGCCCGCTTAGCGCGGGTGTGTGGTCGCCAGAAACCCGTAGCCTGGGTCCCTCAGAGCCTGCGTCCGTTCTCCAGCCAGACTGCATGTGTATAATGGCTGCCGGCGTCCTGGGGAGCTGCAAGCCTGGGGGCGGGCCTAGGGCGTGCACAGAGAAAAAGCGCGAAGCCTGTGTCCTACTGTGCTCAGTGAGAGGGCTGGAGCATGTAAATCGTGCTCCAGCCCTCGGCGCTGCCGATTGAACAACGTCTCTCCCCTACCCTGATTGACAGGGTGGGGGGCGTTAACGAAGCGGAGCTAGGCCGCAGAAAAACCGGGGACTAAAGTTAGAAGCGCCGCCGCCGTAAAAGCGCGGTCGGCGCGTCCCCGGCGCACTACAAGTCGCAGCTGCGCCGCCGCTCCAGGGGCGGTCGGCGCGGCGATCCACACACATAAAGTCCCCCAGTAATCTGCGGGGACTATAAGCCCAGCGCACAGCGCTACAGTCCCCGGCGCACTAGCACACCCAGCAAGCCTGGGGTGTGCGTGGCCTGCCATACGGGGACACAGAGTACCTGAAAGTTGCAGGGCCTTGTCCCTGAACGGCACTCCCGCTCCACATCCAGCAGGTTCTATGGGTCTGTGGATGGAGCCCGGCCTCAGGGCTTGGTGGCCGGTAAGATCCCACTTCCTCAGAGCCCCTCAGGGGGATGGGGAAGGAAAACAGCATGTGGGCTCCAGCCTCCGTACCCGCAATGGGTACCTCAACCTTACAAACCACAAGTGGGGTAAGAAGGGAGCATGCTGGGGGCCCCATATGGGCCCTCTTTTCTTCCATCCGATATAGTCAGCAGCTACTGCTGACTAAACAGTGGAGCTATGCGTGGATGTCTGACCTCCTTCGCACAAAGCAGAAAACTGGTGAGCCAGTGATCCCACTGGGGGTGTATAGCCAGAAGGGGAGGGGCCTTACACTTTTTAGTGTAATTGCTTTGTGTGGCCTCCGGAGGCAGTGCTATACACCCAATCGTCTGGGTCTCCCAATGGAGCGCCGAAGAAAGAATACCTCGTGATAGGGCCGTCAAACAGCCCTTGCCTACAGGTGAGCCACCGCCGCCTGAAGGACTTGTCTACCTAGGCTGGCATCCGCCGAAGCGTAGGTATGCACCTGATAATGCTTGGTAAAAGTGTGCAGACTCGACCAGGTAGCCGCCTGGCACACCTGCTGAGCCGTAGCCTGGTGCCGTAATGCCCAGGACGCACCCACGGCTCTGGTAGAATGGGCTTTCAGTCCTGATGGAATCGGAAGCCCAGCAGAACGGTAGGTGTGAAGAATTGGTTCCTTGATCCAACGCGCAAGGGTGGATTTTGAAGCTTGCGACCCTTTACGCTGACCAGCGACAAGGACAAAGAGTGCATCCGAGCGGCGCAGAGGCGCCGTGCGGGAAATGTAGATCCTGAGTGCTCTCACCAGATCCAATAAATGCAAACCTTTTTCAAATTGGTGAACTGGATGCGGACACAAAGACGGTAAAGTGATATCTTGATTGAGATGAAAGGAAGATACCACCTTGGGAAGAAATTCTGGAATTGGACGCAGAACTACCTTGTCCTGGTGAAACACCAGGAATGGAGATCTGCATGATAACGCCGCCAGCTCGGACACTCTCCGAAGAGACGTGACCGCCACTAGAAAGGCCACTTTCTGTGAAAGACGAGAAAGGGAAACCTCCTTCATAGGCTCGAAAGGCGGCTTTTGGAGAGCAATTAGAACCTTGTTCAGGTCCCAGGGCTCCAATGGCCGCTTGTAAGGGGGGACGATATGACAAACCCCTTGCAGGAACGTGCGTACCTGAGGAAGTCGCGCCAGGCGTTTCTGAAAAAATACGGATAGCGCGGAGACTTGACCCTTAAGGGAGCCAAGCGACAAACCTTTTTCCAACCCAGACTGCAGGAAGGAAAGAAAAGTAGGCAATGCAAAAGGCCAGGGAGAAACTCCCTGAGCCGAGCACCAAGATAGGAATATCCTCCACGTCCTGTGGTAGATCTTGGCGGAGGATGGTTTCCTAGCCTGTCTCATGGTGGCAACCACTTCATGAGATAAACCTGAGGCCGCTAGGATCCAGGACTCAATGGCCACACAGTCAGGCTCAGGGCCGCAGAATTCAGATGGAAAAACGGCCCTTGAGACAGCAAGTCTGGACGGTCTGGTAGTGCCCACGGATGGCCTACCGTGAGGTGCCACAGATCCGGGTACCACGACCTCCTTGGCCAGTCTGGAGCGACGAGAATGGCGCGGCGGCAGTCGGACCTGATTTTGCGGAGCACTCTGGGCAACAATGACAGAGGTGGGAACACATACGGTAGTCGGAACTGCGACCAATCTTGAACTAAGGCGTCTGCCGCCAGAGCTCGGTGATCGTGAGACCGTGCCATGAAAACCGGGACCTTGTTGTTGTGCCGTGACGCCATCAGGTCGACGTCCGGCATCCCCCAGCGGCGACAGATCTCCTGAAACACGTCCGGGTGAAGGGACCATTCCCCTGCGTCCATGCCCTGGCGACTGAGAAAGTCTGCTTCCCAGTTTTCTACGCCTGGGATGTGAACGGCGGATATGGTGGATGCCGTGTCTTCCACCCACGTCAGAATCCGCCGGACTTCCTGGAAGGCTTGCCGACTGCGTGTTCCCCCTTGGTGGTTGATGTATGCCACCGCTGTGGAGTTGTCCGACTGAATTCGGATCTGCTTGCCTTCCAGCCACTGTTGGAAGGCTTGTAGGGCAAGATAGACTGCTCTGATCTCCAGAACATTGATCTGAAGGGTGGACTCTTTCCGAGTCCACGTACCCTGAGCCCTGTGGTGGAGAAACACTGCTCCCCACCCTGATAGGCTCGCATCTGTCGTGACCACCGCCCAGGATGGGGGTAGGAACGACTTTCCTTTTGACAATGAGGTGGGAAGAAGCCACCACCGGAGAGATTCCTTGGCTGCCTGAGAGAGGGAGACCTCCCTGTCGAGGGACGTCGACTTCCCGTCCCATTGGCGGAGAATGTCCCATTGTAGTGGACGCAGACGAAACTGCGCAAAAGGAACTGCTTCCATTGCTGCTACCATCTTCCCTAGGAAGGGCATGAGGCGCCTCAAGGGGTGCGACTGGCCCTGAAGGAGAGATTGCACCCCTATCTGTAGCGAGCACTGTTTGTCCAGTGGAAGTTTCACTATCGCTGAGAGAGTATGAAACTCCATGCCAAGATATGTTAGTGATTGGGTCGGGGTTAGATTTGACTTTGAAAAGTTGATAATCCACCCGAAACTCTGGAGAGTCTTCAGTGCCACGTTCAGGCTGTGTTGGCATGCCTCTTGAGAGGGTGCCTTGATAAGTAGATCGTCCAAATACGGGATCACGAAGTGACCTTGCGAGTGCAGGACTGCTACTACTGCTGCCATGACCTTGGTGAAGACCCGAGGGGCTGTCGCCAGCCCGAAAGGTAGAGCTACGAACTGCAGGTGTTCGCTTCCTATAACGAAGCGTAGAAAACGCTGATGCTCTGGCGCAATTGGCACGTGGAGATAAGCATCCTTGATGTCTATTGATGCTAGGAAATCTCCTTGAGACATTGAGGCGATAACGGAGCGGAGAGATTCCATCCTGAACCTCCTGGTTTTTACGTGTTTGTTGAGCAGCTTTAGATCCAGGACGGGACGGAACGACCCGTCTTTCTTTGGCACCACAAACAAATTGGAGTAAAAACCGTGACCTTGTTCCTGAAGAGGAACAGAAGTCACCACTCCTTCCGCCTTTAGAGCGGACACCGCTTGCAGCAGAGCATCGGCTCGGTCGGGCGGTGGGGAAGTTCTGAAGAAGCGAGTTGGAGGACGAGAGCAGAACTCTATCCTGTACCCGTGAGACAGAATGTCTCTCACCCAACGGTCTTTGACCTGTGACAACCAAATGTCGCCAAAGCGGGAGAGCCTGCCACCGACCGAGGATGCGGAGAGAGGAGGCTGAGAGTCATGAGGAAGCCGTCTTGGTAACGGTTCTTCCGGCTGGCTTTTTTGGGCGTGATTGAGTCCGCCAAGAATCTGAGCCCCTCTGATCCTTTTGAGTCCTTTTGGACGAGTAGAATTGGGACCTGCCTGAGCCTCGAAAGGACCGAAAACCAGACTGTCCCCTCCTCTGTTGAGGTTTGTTTTGTCTGGGTTGAGGTAAGGATGAATCCTTACCCTTGGAGTGTTTAATGATTTCATCCAAACGCTCACCAAACAATCGGTCACGAGAAAAAGGCAAACTGGTTAAGCACTTCTTGGAAGAAGAATCTGCCTTCCATTCTCTCAACCACAGGGCTCTGCGTAAAACCACAGAGTTGGCTGACGCCACCGCCGTACGGCTCGTAGAGTCTAGGACAGCATTAATCGCGTAAGACGCGAATGCAGACATTTGAGAGGTCAAGGGTGCCACCTGCAGAGCAGATGTACGTGTGACCGTGTCGACCTGTGTAAGCCCAGCTGAAATAGCTTGGAGTGCCCATACGGCTGCGAATGCTGGCGCCAACGACGCTCCAATAGCTTCATAGATGGATTTTAACCAGAGCTCCATCTGTCTGTCAGTGGCATCTTTAAGTGCCGCCCCATCTTCCACTGCAACTAGAGATCTGGCTGCAAGCCTGGAGATTGGAGGGTCCACCTTGGGACACTGTGTCCAGCCCTTGACCACGTCAGGGGGAAAAGGATAGCGTGTATCTTTAAGCCGTTTGGAAAAACGCTTATCTGGATAAGCGTGGTGTTTCTGGATTGCGTCTCTAAAGTCAGAGTGGTCCAGAAACGTGCTTAATTTACGCTTGGGATACCTGAAATGGAATTTCTCCTGCTGTGAAGCTGCCTCCTCCGCAAGAGGAGCTGGTGGAGAAATGTCTAACATCCTATTGATGGACGCTATAAGATCATTCACTATGGCGTCACCATCCGGGGTATCTAGATTGAGAGCGGCCCCAGCATCAGACTCCTGATCAGTTACATCCGCCTCATCACACAGAGAGTCGTCCCGCTTGGACCCTGACCAGTGTGATGAAGTTGAGGGTCGCTCATAGCGAGCCCGCTTAGGTTGTCTGGGACTGTCGTCCGAGTCAGAGCCGTCACCCTGGGGTGCATATGACACCCCCGGAGCTAGGAAGTGGTCCAGCTGAGGGGGACCAGGGGGCAATGGATCAACAGTGCCCATGGTCTGAGTTACTGGTCTAGACTGCAATGTTTCAAGAATTTTAGACATAGTCATAGACAATCTGTCAGCAAAAGCTGCAAACTCCGTCCCTGTCACCTGGACAGCATTTACAGGTGGTTCTCCCTGGGTCACCTCTAGCAGCGGCCCCAGCTGAGCAATTGCCACAGGGGCCGAGCACTGCACACAATGGGGGTCAGTGGAACCTGCCGGTAGAGTAGCCCCACATGCGGTACAAGCAGCATATAAAGTCCGTGCCTTGGCACTTTTGCTTTTTTGCGGACGACATGCTGTTATCTCCTTGAGAAATCTAAGGAGGGTATATAGCAGAAAACCACCAGCGACTGTACAGTGCAAAGTATTGCCAGCACAAAATACAAAAGTACACTATGGCACAAGTGGGGGAGAGCCCTTGAGGGCTGCTTACCGCCCGCTGAAAAGCGGGTGTGAGATCGTAGAATCCCTTGTCTGGGTCTCCCAGCCTCCCCTCCGCAGTTCAGCGTGCAGGCAGGAATGGCTGCCGGCGTCCTGTGAAGAGGGGCGGACCGTGGGCGTCCCAAACAAAAGAGCGGGAAGCTGCGTCCCCCTGTGCCTAGTGTGAGGGCTGGAGTATGTAAAACAGACTCCAGCTCTTAACGCTGCTGGACTGTACAGCGTCCCGCCCTCCTCCTGACTGGCAGGTCCGGGGGCGGGAACGATACGAACTAGGCCGCAAAAGCCGGGGACTGTAGTAATCTAGCGCGGCCGTCATATATGCACGGCCAGCGCGGAAGTCCCCGGCGCACCACAAATCCCAGCCGCGACCAGTAAACACTGACCCCAGCGGCCGGATCGGCCGATCGTACAAAGTCACCTCACTCAGCAGAGCTGTAGTGAGTAACGGCACCAGCGCAGCAGCGCTGTTTACCCCGGCGCACTAACACACCCAGCAATGCTGCAGTGTGCGTGCGATAAGCACGGGGACACGGAGTACCTTGATGGAGCAGGGTCCTGTCCCTGAGAAAACTCCGCTCCGTATCCAGCAGATCCTCCAGGGGCTGTGGATGGAGTACGGCCTCAGTGCCCGGAGACCGGTAAAGTCCCACTTCACCCAGAGCCCTAATGGGGATGGGGAAGGAATCAGCATGTGGGCTCCAGCCTCCGTACCCGCAATGGGTACCTCAACCTTAACAAACACCGCCGACAGAAAGTGGGGTGAGAAGGGAGCATGCTGGGGGCCCTAGTATGGGCCCTCTTTTCTTCCATCCGACATAGTCAGCAGCTGCTGCTGACTAAACAGTGGAGCTATGCGTGGATGTCTGGCCTCCTTCGCACAAAGCATAAAACTGAGGAGCCCGTGATCCCACGGGGGGGTGTATAGCCAGAAGGGGAGGGGCCTTACACTTTTAAGTGTAGTACTTTGTGTGGCCTCCGGAGGCAGTAGCTATACACCCAATTGTCTGGGTCTCCCAATTAGGAGCGACAAAGAAAAATAAATAAAAAAAAAAAAAAGTAGGTTCTCATCCCTCTCGCGTCCGGTGATTGCTCTTATTTGGCAGTGATGACATCAGGTCACCGCTGCAGACGATCATGGAGTTCAGTGGCTCTGGCGATGTAGACTGCACGAGCTGTTGGGCTTAGTGATCGTCTGCAGTGGTGATATGCACTGTCGACATGACTACACCGCTACAGCCAAAACACAGACAATAATAGCAAGACATGACACTGGACCGAGATATTTTACCAATGTAAAATGTCCTTGCGGACCACTTCAAGTGGCTAAAGCCCTTTAACTAACTTTTTTAGTCTAACCAAAAGACAGTAAGTTTTAATTCGTTCAAACATTCCTTGGAAGGGTAGAAGAATGGCAAGAAAAGATTCTGCAGAATTTTTGCTTCAAAATACAAGAACCTACTAGAACAGACATGTCACAAATGGGGAGATTCCCTTTAAACGTTTCACACAGTTGCATTGAAACATGCTCCAAAAAGCATCTAGAAAAAGATGTTTGGTGATATCGGTTTCTCATAGCCTTCATTGGGGGACACAGAACCATGGGATAGTCTCCTGCCATCTAGATGCTGACACAATTATTGTGTCTATATAAAATTGGCTCCACCTCGGCAGACTATACCTCGCCTGCCAGAGTCAGGCCTCCTCAGATTTGTGAGAAAGCAGGAGAATGAAAAGGAAAAAGCAACACTAGAAGGAAAAAGAAATAGAACCGTATGCCCAAAACGGCAACCAAGGGAGGGTTGGCAATACTGTGGCTCGGGGGTAATATGCCGGGGTCGCAGCTTGGGGGGGGGGGGCTCGGCAATACTGGGTGCTCAGACTTCTCTTGATTTAAGGTAGAAGGCTAGGTGGAAACAGTTTCATTTTGCTCTCAGCTTTTGGATGTCCCATGGTTTAGTGAAATGAATGAGAAGAAGGGAATTTTGTTTACTTACCGTAAATTCCTTTTCTTCTAGCTCCAATTGGGAGACCCAGACAATTGGGTGTATAGCTATGCCTCCGGAGGCCACACAAAGTATTACACTAAAAGTGTAAAGCCCCTCCCCTTCTGCCTATACACCCCCCGTGCTCCCACGGGCTCCTCAGTTTTGGTGCAAAAGCAAGAAGGAGGAAAAAATTATAAACAGGTTTAAAGTAAATTCAATCCGAAGGAATATCGGAGAACTGAAACCATTCAACATGAACAACATGTGTACACAAAAAAACAGGGGCGGGTGCTGGGTCTCCCAATTGGAGCTAGAAGAAAAGGAATTTACGGTAAGTAAACAAAATTCCCTTCTTCTTTGTCGCTCCATTGGGAGACCCAGACAATTGGGACGTCCAAAAGCAGTCCCTGGGTGGGTAAATAATACCTCATAATAGAGCCGTAACGGCTCCGTCCTCCAGGTGGGCAACCGCCGCCTGAAGGACTCGCCTACCTAGGCTGGCATCTGCCGAAGCATAGGTATGCACCTGATAGTGTTTCGTGAAAGTGTGCAGGCTCGACCAGGTAGCTGCCTGACACACCTGCTGAGCCGTAGCCTGGTGCCGCAAGGCCCAGGACGCTCCCACGGCCCTGGTAGAATGGGCCTTCAGCCCTGAAGGAACCGGAAGCCCCGAGGAACGATAAGCTTCGAGAATTGGTTCCTTGATCCACCGAGCTAGGGTTGATTTGGAAGCTTGTGTCCCTTTACGCTGGCCAGCGACAAGGACAAAGAGTGCATCCGAGCGGCGCAGGGGCGCCGTACGAGAAATGTAGAATCTGAGTGCTCTCACCAGATCTAACAAGTGCAAATCCTTTTCACATCGGTGAACTGAATGAGGACAAAAAGAAGGTAAGGAGATATCCTGATTGAGATGAAAGGGGGATACCACCTTAGGGAGAAATTCCGGAACCGGACGCAGAACCACCTTGTCCTGGTGAAACACCAGGAAAGGGGCTTTGCATGACAGTGCTGCTAGCTCAGACACTCTCCGAAGTGAAGTGACTGCTACTAGAAACACCACTTTCTGCGAAAGGCGTGCGAGAGAAATATCCCTCATTGGCTCGAACGGTGGTTTCTGAAGAACCATCAGCACCCTGTTCAGATCCCAGGGTTCCAACGGACGTTTGTAAGGAGGGACGATGTGACAAACCCCCTGCAGGAACGTGCGTACCTGTGGAAGCCTGGCCAGGCGCTTCTGAAAAAACACAGAGAGCGCAGAGACTTGTCCCTTAAGGGAGCCGAGTGACAAACCCTTTTCCAATCCGGACTGAAGAAAGGACAGAAAAGTGGGCAAGGCAAATGGCCAGGGAGAAAAACCCTGAGCAGAGCACCACGACAGGAATATTTTCCACGTCCTGTGGTAGATCTTGGCGGACGTTGGTTTCCTAGCCTGTCTCATAGTGGCAATGACCTCTTGAGATAATCCTGAAGACGCTAATATCCAGGACTCAATGGCCACACAGTCAGGTTGAGGGCCGCAGAATTCAGATGGAAAAACGGCCCTTGAGACAGCAAGTCTGGTCGGTCTGGTAGTGCCCACGGTTGGCCGACCGTAAGATGCCACAGATCCGGGTACCACGACCTCCTCGGCCAGTCTGGAGCGACGAGGATGGCGCGGCGGCAGTCTGCCCTGATCTTGCGTAACACTCTGGGCAACAGTGCCAGTGGAGGAAACACATAAGGGAGTTGAAACTGCGACCAATCCTGAACTAAGGCGTCTGCCGCCAGAGCTCTGATCGTGAGAACGTGCCATGAATGCCGTGACCTTGTTGTTGTGCCGGGACGCCATTAGGTCGACGTCCGGCATCCCCCAGTGGCAACAGATCTCCTGAAACACGTCCGGGTGAAGGGACCATTCCCCTGCGTCCATGCCCTGGCGACTGAGAAAATCTGCTTCCCAGTTTTCCACGCCCGGGATGTGAACTGCGGAGATGGTGGAGGCCGTGGCTTCCACCCACATCAAAATCCGCCGGACTTCCTGGAAGGCTTGCCGACTGCGTGTTCCTCCTTGGTGGTTGATGTAAGCCACCGCTGTGGAGTTGTCCGACTGAATTCGGATCTGCTTGCCTTCCAGCCCCTGCTGGAACGCTTTTAGGGCCAGATACACTGCCCTGATCTCCACAACATTGATCTGAAGTGAGGACTCTTGCCGAGTCCACGTACCCTGAGCCCTGTGGTGGAGAAAAACGGCTCCCCACCCTGACAGACTCGCGTCCGTCGTGACCACCGCCCAGGATGGGGGTAGGAAGGATTTCCCCTTCGATAATGAAGTGGGAAGAAGCCACCACCGAAGGGAAGCTTTGGTTGCCTGAGAGAGGGAGACGTTCCTGTCGAGGGACGTCGGCTTCCTGTCCCATTTGCGTAGGATGTCCCATTGAAGAGGACGCAGGTGAAACTGCGCGAAAGGGACTGCCTCCATTGCTGCCACCATCTTCCCCAGGAAGTGCATGAGGCGCCTCAAGGGGTGTGACTGACCCTGAAGGAGGGATTGCACCCCCGTCTGTAGTGAACGCTGCTTGTTCAGCGGAAGCTTCACTATCGCTGAGAGGGTATGAAACTCCATGCCAAGGTATGTCAGCGATTGGGCCGGTGTCAGATTTGACTTTGGAAAATTGATGATCCACCCGAAACTCTGGAGAGTCTCCAGAGTAGCGTTGAGGCTGTGCTGGCATGCCTCTTGAGAGGGTGCCTTGACCAGCAGATCGTCTAAGTAAGGGATCACCGAGTGACCCTGAGAGTGGAGGACCGCTACTACTGTAGCCATGACCTTGGTGAAAACCCGTGGGGCTGTCGCCAGGCCGAACGGCAGTGCCACGAACTGAAGGTGTTCGTCTCCTATGGCGAAGCGTAGGAAGCGCTGATGCTCTGGAGCAATCGGTACGTGGAGATAAGCATCTTTGATATCGATCGATGCAAGGAAATCTCCTTGGGACATTGAGGCGATGACGGAGCGGAGGGATTCCATCCGGAACCGCCTGGTCTTTACGTGTTTGTTGACCAGTTTTAGGTCCAGGACCGGACGGAAAGACCCGTCCTTCTTTGGGACCACAAACAGGTTGGAGTAAAAACAGTGACCCTGTTGCTGAAGAGGAACAGGGACCACCACTCCTTCTGCCTTCAGAGTGCCCAGCGCCTGCAGAAGAGCATCGGCTCGCTCGGGAGGCGGAGATGTTCTGAAGAATCGAGTCGGAGGACGAGAGCTGAACTCTATCCTGTAACCGTGAGACAGAATGTCTCTCACCCAACGGTCTTTTACCTGTGGCAGCCAGGTGTCGCAAAAGCGGGAGAGCCTGCCACCGACCGAGGATGCGGTGTGAGGAGGCCGTAAGTCATGAGGAAGCCGCCTTGGTAGCGGCACCTCCGGCGGTCTTTTTAGGGCGTGACTTAGACCGCCATGAATCGGAGTTCCTCTGATCCTTTTGAGTCCTTTTGGACGAGGAGAATCGGGACTTGCCCGCGCCTCGAAAGGACCGAAACCTCGACTGTCCCCTCCTCTGTTGGGGTATGTTTGGTTTGGCCTGGGGTAAGGATGTTTCCTTTCCCTTGGATTGTTTGATGATTTCATCCAATCTCTCACCAAACAAACGGTCGCCAGAGAAAGGCAAACCGGTTAAGCACTTTTTGGAAGCCGAATCTGCCTTCCATTCCCGCAGCCACAAGGCCCTGCGTATTGCCACCGAATTGTCGGCTGCAACCGCCGTACGGCTCGCAGAGTCCAGGACAGCATTAATAGCGTAGGACGCAAATGCCGACGTTTGAGAGGTTATGGACGCCACTTGCGGCGCAGACGTACGTGTGAGTGCGTCAATTTGCGCTTGACCCGCTGAGATAGCTTGGAGTGCCCATATGGCTGCGAATGCTGGAGCAAAAGACGCGCCGATAGCTTCATAGATGGATTTCAACCAGAGCTCCATCTGTCTGTCAGTGGCATCCTTGAGAGAAGCCCCATCTTCAACTGCAACTATGGATCTAGCCGCCAGTCTGGAGATTGGAGGATCCACCTTGGGACACTGAGTCCAGCCCTTGACCACGTCAGGGGGGGAAGGGATAACGTGTATCCTTAAGGCGCTTAGAAAAACGCTTATCTGGACAAACTCGTGTTTCTGGACTGCCTCTATGAAGTCAGAGTGGTCCAGAAACATACTCGTTGTACGCTTGGGAAACCTGAAACGGAATTTCTCCTGCTGAGAAGCTGACTCCTCTACTGGAGGAGCTGCGGGAGAAATATCCAACATTTGATTTATGGACGCGATAAGATCATTCACTATGGCGTGCCCATCAGGAGTATCAAGGTTGAGAGCGGCCTCAGGATCAGAATCCTGATCAGCTACCTCCGCTTCATCATACAGAGAGTCCTCCCGCTGAGACCCTGAACAATGTGATGATGTCGAGGGGATTTCCCAGCGAGCTCGCTTAGGCGGTCTGGGGCTGCGGTCCGTGTCAGAGACCTCACCCTGGGATCTATGAGACCCCCCGGGAGGACATTGTTGTTCCAACAGAGGGGAACCAGGGGGCAATGATTCCACAGTGCCCCTGGTCTGAGATACCGGTCTGGACTGCAAAGCTTCTAGTATCTTAGCCATAGTCTCAGAAAGTCTTTCAGTAAAAACTGCAAACTCCGTCCCTGTCACCTGGACAGCGTTAGCAGGTGGCTCCCCCTGGGCCACCCCTAGCAGAGGCTCCGGCTGAGCAAATGCCACAGGGGCCGAGCACTGTACACAATGAGGGTCAGTGGAACCTGCCGGTAGTGAAGCCTTACATGCGGCACAGGCAGCATAGTAAGCCTGTGTATTTTTGGCACCCTTGCTTCTTGTGGACGCCATGCTGTTGTCTCCCCTGAGCAACCCAGGAGGGTATATAGCCAAAAATCAACCGTGCACCATACAGTGTAAAGTATAGCCTATAAGCATATAATCTATAAGTACACTTCTGCACAAGTGGGGCCAGCACCTCAGATGCTGCTTACCGCCCGCTCAAAGCGGTTGTGTGGTCACCAGAATCCCTGCCTGGGTCTCCCAGAGCTTGTCTCCCCTCTCCAGCGTCAGAAGAGCTGACAGGAATGGCTGCCGGCGTCCTGAGGAGAGGAGGGGGCCGTGGGCGTGCCCTAGAAAGTGCGGGAATCTGGTGCCCCACTGTGCACAGTGAGGGGGGTGGAGTATGCAAAGCATGTTCCAGCCCTCAGTGCTGATGTCCTGTACAGCGTCCCGCCCTTCCCCTGACTGGCAGGCCTGGGGGCGGGAAAAGAACGAGACTAGGCCGCAAAAGCCGGGGACTAAAGTTATAAGCGCGGCCGCCGTATAAGCGCGGTCGGCGCGGTAGTCCCCGGCGAACTAACAGTCCCAGCCGTGCCGCAGAATAAACATGGCAGCGGCGGTCAGCGCGGTAGTCCCCAATAACTAACACACCCAGCCACACTGCAGTGTGTGATGGCACAAGCGCGGTCAGCGCTGCGGTCCCCGGCGCACTAACACACCCAGCAATGCTGGAGTGTTTCTGTGCGCGGTCCCCACGGGGACACAGAGTACCTGAAAGTAGCAGGGCCATGTCCCTGACGATACTCGGCTCCTTATCAAGCAGTCCAGGAGCTGTGGATGGAGCACGGTCTCAGTGCCTGGAGACCGATTAGGATCCCACTTCACCCAGAGCCCTAAAGGGGATGGGGAAGGAAAACAGCATGTGGGCTCCAGCCTCCGTACCCGCAATGGATACCTCAACCTTAACAACACCGCCGACAAGAGTGGGGTGAGAAGGGAGCATGCTGGGGGCCCTGTTAAGGGCCCTCTTTTCTTCCATCCGACATAGTCAGCAGCTGCTGCTGACTAAGCTGTGGAGCTATGCGTGCATGTCTGCCTCCTTCGCACAAAGCATAAAAACTGAGGAGCCCGTGGGAGCACGGGGGGTGTATAGGCAGAAGGGGAGGGGCTTTACACTTTTAGTGTAATACTTTGTGTGGCCTCCGGAGGCATAGCTATACACCCAATTGTCTGGGTCTCCCAATGGAGCGACAAAGAAAGAAGGGAATTTTGTTTACTTACCGTAAATTCCTTTTCTTCTAGCTCCTATTGGGAGACCCAGACAATTGGGTGTATAGCTACTGCCTCCGGAGGCCACACAAAGTATTACACTTTAAAAAGTGTAACCCCTCCCCTCTGCCTATACACCCTCCCGTGCATCACGGGCCCATCAGTTTTGGTGCCAAAGCAGGAAGGAGGAACTTATAAATTGGTCTAAGGTAAATTCAATCCGAAGGATGTTCGGAGAACGGAAACCATGAACCAAAAGAACCCTTCAACATGAACAACATGTGTAC
Organism: Anomaloglossus baeobatrachus; assembly: GCF_048569485.1. NCBI lineage: Eukaryota > Metazoa > Chordata > Amphibia > Anura > Aromobatidae > Anomaloglossus > Anomaloglossus baeobatrachus. The sequence goes on along the minus strand of NC_134357.1, from coordinate 111,368,242 downwards.
ACAAAAGAACAACAGCCCGAAGGGAACAGGGGCGGGTGCTGGAATTTACGGTAAGTAAACAAAATTCCCTTCTTCTTTGTCGCTCCATTGGGAGACCCAGACAATTGGGATGTCCAAAAGCAGTCCCTGGGTGGGTAAAAGAATACCTCGATAAAAAGAGCCGAAAAAACGGCCTTCTCTTACAGGTGAGCAACCGCCTCCTGAAGGACTCGCCTACCTAGGCTGGCATTTGCCACAGCATAGGCATGAACCTGATAGTGTTTCGTGAAAGTGTGCAGACTCGATCAGTTAGTGCTGACACACCTGCTGAGCCGTAGCCTGGTGACGCAATGCCCAGGATGCCTCTGCGGCTCTGGTAGAATGGGCTTTCAGCTCTAAAGGAATCGGAAGCCCAGAAGAACGGTAGGCTTCAAGGGTCAGTTCCTTGATCCACCGAGCCAAGGTTGACTTGGAAGCCTGCGACCCCTTACGCTGGCCAGTGACCAGGACAAAGAGCGCATCAGAACGGCGCGGGGGCGCAGTGTGCGAAAAGAAGAGCCGGAGTACTCTCCCGAGATCTAACAAGTGCAATCCTTTTCACAATTGTGAACTGGATGGGAGCCAAAAGAAGGTAAGGAGATATCCTGATTGAGAAGAAAAGGAGGATACCACCTTAAGTAGGAATTCCGGGACCGGACGCAGAACCACTTCATCCTGGCGAAACACCAGGAAGGGGGCTTGCATGACAGCGCTGCTAGCTCAGACACTCTCCGAAGTGATGTGCCTGCCACTAGGAAGACCACCTTCTGCGAAAGGCGTGATAGAGATAACTCTGAGAACACTAAGAGCCAGGACTCAATGGCCACCCAGTCAGGTTGAAGACCGCAGAATTCAGATGGAAAATGGTCCTTGAGACAGATAGTCTGGTCGGTCCGGGAGTGCCCACGGCCGACCCACCGTGAGGTGCCACAGATCCAGGTATCACGACCTCCTCGGCCAGTCTGGAGCGACGAGGATGGCGCGGCGGCAGTCGGACCCGATCTTGAGTAACACTCTGGGTAGCAGCGCCAGAGGAGGGAATACATAAGTCAGTCGAAATTGCGACCAGCCTTGAACTGATGCGTCCGCCGCCAGCGCTCTGTGCTGGTGGTTGATGTACGCGACTGCCGTGGCGTCGTCCAACTGTATCCGGATCTGCCTGCCGTCCAGCCACTGCTGGAACGACTTTAGGGCTAGCTACACTGCCCTTATCTCCAGAACATTGATCTGAAGGGAGGACTCTGTCAGAGTCCAGGTTCCCTGAGCCCTGTGGTGGAGGAAGACCGCTGTCCACCCTGACAAACTCTCGTCCGTCGTGACCCTAGCCCAGGATGTGAGCAGGAAGGACTTTTCTTTCGACCAAGAAGTGGGTAGAAGCCACCACTGAGGAGAGGTTTTGTCTGCCAGTGAAAGAGAGACGTTCCTGTCTAGGGACGTCGACCTCCTGTCCCATTTGCGGAGAATGTGCCATTGGAGTGGACGCAGATGAATACTGCGCAAGGGGAACTGTCTCCATTGCTGCCACCATCTTCCCTAGGAAGCGCGTGAGGCGCCTCAAGGGGTGAGACTGGGCCCGAAGGAGAAAGTGCACCCCTGTCTGCAGCGAACGCCGTTTGTCCAGCGGAAGCTTCACTATCTCTGAGAGAGAATGAACTCCATCCCGAGGTAAGTCAGTGAATTGGGTCGGTGTCAATTTTTACTTTGGGAAATTGATGATCCACCCGAACCTCTGGAGTCTCCAAAAGAATGTTCAGGCTGTGTTGACATGCCACCCGGGAGGGTGCCTTGACTTAGGAGATCGTCTAAGTAAGGGATCACCGAGTGTCCCTGAGAGTGTAGGCTCATCGCCACTGATGCCATGACCTTGGTGAAGACCCGTGGGACTGTCGCCAGGCCGAAAGGCAGAGTCACAAGCTGAAAGTGTTCGACCCGGATGGTGAAACACCGGGAGCGTTGATGCTCTGGTGTAATCGGCACATGGAGATAAGCATCCCTGAAGTCAATTGATGCTAGGAAGACTCCCTGGGACATCGAAGCGATGACTGAGCGGAGAGATTCCATCCGAAACCGTCTGGTTCTCACGTGTCTGTTGAGCAGAATGAGGCCCGGAAACGGACCAGAATGATCCGTCCTTTTTTGGTACCCCGAACAAGTTGGAGTAAAGACCGCGACCACGTTCTTGAAGCGGAACGGGGATCACAACTCCATTTGCAGAGACAAGTCGGAGGATGGGAGCTGAGCTCTATCCTGTAACCGTGAGACGGAATGTCTCTCACCCATCGGTTTTTCATCCAATTGCTCGCCAAACAAACGGTCGCCAGAAAATGGCAAACCGGTTAAGAACTTCTTGGAAGCAGAGTCTGCCTTCTAGTCGCGTAGCCACATGGCCCTGCGGACTGCCACCGAATTGGCGGATGCTACCGCTGTACGGTTCGCAGAGTCCAGGACGGCGTTCATGGCGTAGGACGAAAAACCGACGCCTGAGAAGTCAAAGACACAACCTGCGGAGCAGAGGTACGTGCGACCGCATTAGTCTCAGACAGACAAGCTGATGATAGCTTGGAGTGCCCACTCGACTGCGAAGGCCGGAGCAAAAGACGCGCCTATGGCCTCATAGATGGATTTCATCATGAGCTCTATTTGCCTGTCAGTGGCATCCTTGAGCGATGAACCATCTGCCACTAATACTACAGATCTAGCCGCCAGTCTGGAGACTGGAGGATCCACCTTGGGACACTGAGCCCAACCCTTAACTACGTCAGGGGGGAAAGGGTAACGTGTGTCATTAAGGCGCTTAGTAAAGCGCTTGTCCGGAAATGCTCTGTGCTTCTGGACAGCATCTCTGAAGTTAGAGTGATCGAAAAACGCACTCTGGGTACGTTTGGGAAACCTAAACTGGTGTTTCTCCTACTGTGAAGCCGACCCCTCTATAGGTGGAGTTGGGGGAGAAGGACTAGCACCTGGTTGATGGACGTTATAAGGTCATTTACTATGGCGCCCCCTTCAGGTGTATCCAGATTGAGAGCAACGTCAGGATCAGAGCCCTGAGCTGCGACCTCCGCTTCATCCTCCAGAGGGTCCTCATGCTGAGACCCCCAACCGCGTGATGCAGCCGGGGAAGGTTCCCAGCAAGCCCGCTTAGCCTGTCTGAGGCTGCGGTCCGTGTCGGAGTTCTCACCGTGGGATCTGGGTGCCACCCCAGGAGCCCTTTGCTGTACCGACCGAGAGGGGCCCAGGGATGATGAACTCACAGTGCCCTGGCCCTGTGTTACCGATCTGGACTGCCAAGCTTCTAGTATCTTAGCAGACCATCTGTCCATAGACTGAGCCATGGAATGTGAAGTGACTCAGAGTTTCTCAGTCAAAATTGTAAACTCTGTCCCTTCCATCTGTGCAGTGGAAACCGGCAGTACCACCTGAGCCGAGGGTCCCACCAGTGCCGGAGGCTCCGGCTGAGTGAGTGCCACAGGGGCCTAGCATTGTCACAATGAGGGTAGGTGGAACCTGCAGGTAACATAGCCGCACAAGAGGTACAGGTTGCAAAATAAGCCTGTGCCTTGGCACCCTTGCTTTCTGCGGATGACATGCTGTTGTCTCCTCTTAGAGATATAGCCAAAAGCAAATAATGCTGCCGAATAGAGTAAATGTCTACAATATAATTATATATATATATAAATACACACTACGGCACCCAAGGGGGGTCCAGCACCTGACAACTGGTGTGGCTTACCAACCGCCCCAATCGGTGGTGTGTCCACCAGATTCCCTGCCTGGGACTCCCAGAGCTGCAGAGCTCATTCTGAAATCCTCCACCGGCAGAAGTGATTATAACAATGGCTGCCAGCGTTCTTTAGGGGAGGAGGGAGCCGTGGGAGTGCCTAATAAAGTGCGGGCATCTGGTGCCCCACAGTGCTCAGTGAGGGGGGAGGAGGATACCAAAGCATGCTCCAGCCCTCACTGCCGACCAGTCGGCCGTCCCGCTCTTACCCCTGACTGGCATGCCCGGGGGCGGGAGTACATATACTAGGCCGCAAAAGCCGGGGACTAAAGTTAAAAGCGCGGCCGGCCAACAGGCGCGGTAGTCCCGGCTCACAAACCACACAGCAGCCGCTGCGGCGTCTGAAACACAGGCGCTGCATGCACCGTCCCTAAGGGGACACAGAGTACCTCATGGATGCAGGGGCTGCGGAGGGAGCCCGGTCCCAGTGACCGGCGACCGGTTAGGATCCCACTTCTCCCAGAACTGCGGAGCCCGTTCTGAAATCCCCCACCGGCAGAAATGATTATAACAATGACTGCCAGCGTTCTGAGGGGAGGATGGAGCCGTGGGAGTGCCTAATAAAGTGCGGGCATCTGGTGCCCCACAGTGCTCAGTGAGGGGGGAAGAGGATACCAAAGCATGCTCCAGCCCTCACTGCCGACGTCCAGTCGGCCGTCCCGCTCTTACCCCTGACTGGCAGGCCCGGGGGCGGGAGTACAGTACTAGGCCGCAAAAGCCAGGGACTAAAGTTAAAAGCGCGGCCGGCCAGCAAGCGCGGTCGGCGCGGTAGTCCCGGCTCACAAACCACACTGCAGCCGCTGCGGCGTCTGTAACACAGGCGCTGCATGCACCGTCCCTAAGGGGACACAGAGTACCTCATGGATGCAGGGCCCTGTCCCTGATGATATCCAGCCTCCTGTCCGTCAGATTCCCCCAGGGGCTGCGGATGGAGCCCGGTCCCAGTGCCTGGATGACCGGTTAGGATCCCACTTCTCCCAGAGCCCCTAAGGGATGGGGAAGGAAAACGGCATGTGGGCTCCAGCCTCTGTACCCGCAATGGGTACCTCAACCTTAACAGCACCGCCGACTCAGTGGGGTGAGAAGGGAGCATGCCGGGGGCCCTGTGGGGGCCCTCTTTTCTTCCATCCGATACAATCAGCAGCTGCTGCTGACTAAAATGGGAGCTTGTGTGCATGTGTGCCTCCTTCAACACAAAGCATAAAACTGATGGGCCCGTGAAGCACGGGAGGGTGTATAGGCAGAGGGGAGGGGTTACACTTTTTAAAGTGTAATACTTTGTGTGGCCTCCGGAGGCAGTAGCTATACACCCAATTGTCTGGGTCTCCCAATGGAGCGACAAAGAAAAGTAGATTTTGGTCCTGATTGTAAAATCCGTTTCTCGTATCTTCACTGCCATCCTGTGTGATCCCGCTCTCCCGCGCCGACCCGATAGGCTTTATCCAGATTATAATAAGCAGCCTTATCCCCCACCCTCCTTAACCGTTTTTTTGGGGGGGGGGAAAGTGTGTCTTGTAATCCAGAAGTGGGTCCCTTACTCAAGTATAAACCGATGGGGGGGGCTTTTCAGCATAACAAATGTGCTGAAAAATTCGGCTTATACATTATTATGGTGTTCACAACCTCCAATGAGTTCAACCCCAGGCTGCATCTTATGGCAGTATTCTGGTGAGTATTTTACATCAGTAATGGTAAAGCAGAACTAAAAACAGAAGAAAAAAAAATAAATAAATAAAAAATGCCCATGATAGTTTTTCTGTTTGCTCCATTCCTGGTTTGCTTTGGCTTTAAACGTGATATTCAGGGAAATTACTAGAACTGCTACATCAAAATTAATTCTGGTAATGTGTATAAACAGCGGAAAGGAACGAAAATTATACTAGTGACATGAAAGGTAAGACGTCATTGACAGAAAATAATATAAGTAGTGATACAGCTTTGTGCGGAGTACATGACACTGGAAGGAACAAGCCTATAAAGAGGTCTTTATCACCACCGTGCCAGCATGTAACACCAGCTGGTAAAATCACCCATTACAACCATAACGCCACAGTTTATCGGCAACATCCCACCTCCTCAGAAGAAATAGACACTCACTTTGCCAAACCTTCCAAGACGGCAGGAAGGAGGACAGATTTCTGCGCTCTCTTCAGTATTCTGAAGTAGGTTAAGAAAACAATGTTCAATGTTTCCGTATGCTGTGGGAAAAGGGAGAGAGAATTATTTTAAGGAGCAATAATCTCTTTGCGGCCCTCAAGTTAACTGTATCATAGCCAGACGCTACTGCAACCATAAATCTTTTCACTCCACCGTTCGTCAAACCCTTTCTGAAAACTGCGTTTGCGATTCATGGCTCTGGTGGGTGGTGGTGGCAATACTTTGCCTTCCCTGTGTGCACTAATGGCAGAGGTGCAAGGTGCAGACGCCATACACTTCTGTAACAATTCATACTATAAAATTATTATGCAATATTAGTTGTACAAAAAAAAAAAAAAAAATAACCTGCTGAATACATAAAAGCTTAAAAAGGCAGAGAGACTGCACGACACCCACGCTGCAGGCTCATCCGATTTCTGTTACCAGTATGGAGTGCTGACATCTGCCATATCCGGACACAAGTGACAGCTCACCAGCTTTAGCTTTTTCTCTTTGCTTTCTGATGCTTCAGCCTCCAGCATTTCTCTCTCCAGTTTCTCCTCGGCTTTCTTCCACTATAAGAATGATGAACAGATCATGATCTTCAGGAGGTTTACATGAAAAACTTCAATTACAGCAAACATCTACACGATTGTTCTCTACGCATGTTCAAAGGACTCTATAGCAAAATAGGTTATGGCTGGAGCGACCCAACACAAAGTAGGAAATAGCTCCAGAAACCTTGTAGACTGAGTGCTTTACAGTATAAAAATGAAAGAAATAAAAGATTGAATCTTTGTAGACATTTTGTTATCCCCACTAGAGAATTTTTTTGCTTTAAAGCCAAAGTTTCGTCATGTAGCTGCAAAACATTGCAACCAGTCTTCTACAGCAACAAACAGCGCCCAGGGGTCATTGCCTCCCTCATTCCATCAGCAGGATGAAGAACGGATAACCGGGATATCTGCGCTGCTGGAGACTCCAGTAACCAGTCCACAAGATAGAAGATAACTCAAGTTGGTTTATGGTTGACGCATTTCAAAGTCTACTGACTTCTTCAGGACGACCACAGCTAACAAGAGTCAGTAGGCTTTGAAACGCGTAGACAAACCATTTTGAATCCTCTTCCATCTTGTGGACTGGTTACTGGAATCGTCAGCGGCGCAGATATCCCGCTACTCCATTCCTCATCCTGGTGGTAACCATTGGTGGGCCTGCAGGAGCTGGTGAATAGGCCAATACAGTGGTTGTGTCTCCCACAACCCTATAAAAAGGGGAGCAATTCCTAGACCCTATTTACCTCATCCTAATCGGATAAGACTATTGCCTTACATTTTATCTCCAGCATCATTCCATCAGAGCAACATTAAATGGGGATTTTGCATTAGATTATAATCAAAAAGCTTGCTTGGCCCAGCAGGTTAACAAAAAAAAACCCCAAAAACTTGTACTCATCTCCTTGAGCAGTGCAGCTTCTCCGCTTTTGCACTGATGTTTACCACCAGACTGCTGGCATCAAAATCCACAGGTGGTGTCACGTGACAGTGGCATCCTCTTCATTTTATGTGAATGAAGACTGAATGGCTGCATCCGTCATGTGATGTGACACCACCTTCTGGATGTGGATGCCGTCTGTCTGGAGGGGGAGACATCTGCGAGAGTAGAGGAGCAACGCTCCTCAGGGACACGAAAACACTTTGTTTTCTTTTTTTTTTTTACTTTATTAATTACCCTGAGTGAAACTGGCTTTAGTTAAAATCTAGCGGACAAACCCTTTAAGGGGTGTGGCTTCACTTTTGGTCTATTGCAGTAGTCTAAGCTCCACCTCCCACCCACTCAAGCATTTTGCTTCACATGTTCTTGCAATGGAGGGGATATTGTATAAAGAACACTAAGGCCATGTGCTCACGTTGCTTTTTTGCAGATTTTAATCAATACTGCAAGGAAAAACGCATGCCAGCAAAGTCTAGAATTATGACACGCTGTGCACACTCTGCTTTTTTCCTTGCAGATTTAAGGGTACTTTACACGCTGCGATATCGGTACCGATATCGCTAGCAAGCGTACCCGCCCCCGTCGGTTGTGCGTCACGGGCAAACCGCTGCCCGTGGCGCACAACATCACTTACACCCGTCACACGGACTTACCTGCCTAGCGACGTCGCTGTGACCGGCGAATCGCCTCTTTTCTAAGGGGGCAGTTCATGCGGCGTCACAGCGATGCCACACGGCAGCCGCCCAATAGCAGAGGAGGGGCGGAGATGAGCGGCCGGAACATCCCGCCCACCTCCTTCTTCCTCATTGCCGGTGGACGCAGGTAAGATGTTCGTCGTTCCTGCGGTGTCACACACAGCGATGTGTGCTGCCGCAGGAACGACGAACACCACCGTACCTGCAGCAGAAACTATATTAAGGAAATGAACGACGTGTTAACGAGCAACGATTTTTCACATTTTTGCGCTCGTTGATAGTCACTCATTGGTGTCACACGCTGCGATGTCGCTACCGGCGCCGGATGTGCGTCACTACGACGTGACCCCGACGATATATCGGTAGTGATGTCGCAGCGTGTAAAGCACCCCTTAGTTACAGAAAACAAAGAAGCAGCATGTCAATTGTTTCTGCGTTTCTATAATCCACTGCAGAGCTTGATCAGTGCAGTGGATTATATCTGTCAGCGCTGCACTGACATTTTGCCTCACACACCATGCATTCACCATGGTGTGTGAAGCTCTCCATAATTCAGTAACCCGGGGTCGTCATGGCAGTGATCGAGTCCCTGTGATCGCATTACAGGGACCCGATCACCAGGGAAAGGTAAGCAATTCCTCTCTCTTCCTCCTGAATGCTGCACTCGCACTGATCGCAGCATTCAGGGGGTTAAACTGCCAGGAGTGGTGTGAACACCGCTCCGGGCAGCAAGAGCCGGGTTCCAGCTGTAACATCAACAGAAGACTCAGCGGCGATCGCGGAGGTACAGCACAGGAACCCCCATGATCGTCATGACTAAAATACAAAGAAAAAAAAAAAAAGTCATGAAAATCGCATGTGAAAGCGCGCAAATGCGATAAAAAAAATTTCTGCTGCTTTTTTCCTGCCAAAACATGCTTTATATGCAGAAAATCTGCACACAAAAAGCAATGTGTGCACATAGCCTAAGATTGTGTTCATAAGTAGATTTCTGAGACTGTTGCAGATTTATTTATGGTGTTTGTAGAACTTCATGCACACGCGGCAGAAACAACCCCGCTCACATGTATGCATTTATATTACTCACATATATAGCGCTATTAATTGCAGAGCGTTTTACAGACATGATCATCACAATGATCATTATTGCACTGTGACCTTTCTCTTGATAGTTTATTAATGGGTCACTTTCTGTTAACACAACGTATACTTCTCATGATGTTTTTACCTTTCTTTGCATCCTTGACAGATTATTCCTCTTATCTTTGTAAGTCATCATCTTTTGCTTAGGAGCGATGTCGTCTACGTCTTTTTTCACTTCCACTTCTTTAATTCTTAGATGAAGAAAGATCCTGAGAACCTGAAGTTGGTGTGAGGATCGGGAATAACAAGAGGGTGAACATTAGTCGTGTGCCCGCACGTACATGAACTGCACAGCCCAGATCAGTACAGGTCCCGTGCACAACACTGAGCATATGATAGGAATAAGACGCAATAATGCTCATCCAACATACGGGGTATATAAGACACCAATATACTATACACAAAGAGGCCAATATATACATAGAGATAAATAGACGAGGCTGAGGATCAATGTTTATGGGAGAGTTGGGCAATGGGGTGTTTGTCCAGGTTTTAAAGACTCATGAATGTCACATCAAGCAGTGATCTATCCAATTACCTGATCTAATTTGCCATTCAGGAATCTGGGAAAGCTGGGTGACAATCCATGCAGGTGCTATATTGGCCTCAGTATTGTCCCTGGCTTTCCGGGAAATTGATATAAAGAAACAATCCACATTTATTAGTATGCCTTTGATGTTGGTGGGGGGGGGATTACTATAGAAGTATGTAGCTAGATCATGTACATAACAGTATGATCACAGAACGGTGGAGGGATGAAATAAATTCCCATATCATTTACCTCCGGGCGGACACAGTAGCTTCTACGTTTCACCAATCCAGAGATGATCTTTACTGCTGCCAGGGACGCATGGCCCAGCTTATCCTGCCTGAAAAGTTTCTTCACAGCTTCTACACTCATATCACATATCTGCAGAAAGGACAGAAAAGTGTCACCAACAATCCATACAACGGACACTGAGCTTCTGCAAGTTTCCATTTCCTTGTCAATATCAGAGACCAGACAGCTTCCAAGTGTTTAGGGACATACACAGCGGATGAGGGTAAACACACCGATGGTGATATATACCCAGATATCCAGGAAGAAAGAGGAGCAGTATGAAACAACTGGTGAGCATTACTGATAACCAATCTCTTTCCTGCCAGCTTATTACTAGGCACATCAGTTCTATCCAGCTAAGCTCAGACCAGCGCGTGCGTGTATGTATGATTATATGTGTGTATATACATAAGGGAATATACTAAAAAAATGTACGATTTTTCATCTGTATGACATCTGTTCTTCTACACCAGCTATTATTAAAAACTTAAGATCAAATACATTCTCATGTGTTCGGGTGTGTGCCCATGGTCAGTGTTCACAGCGTTTTTAGACGCAGCACACTTCAGCTGTGCCCAAAGCGCTGCGTTGTACAGTACAAGCACAGTGGATGGAATTTATAGAAATCCCATGCCCCTATGCTTGATTTCCCTGCACGGAAACTGACCAGCCGTGCGGCTTCTTGAACCGCAACATGTGAATTGTTTGGTGTGTAGATGCAAGTGTCTTCCGCAGGGAGAATTGCAGAGAGACACCGCAACTGCCCGAACCCAGATGGTGGGCACGAGCAGCTGCGGTCTCCTGCGGAGGAGACTCGTGGCCCCTCATGTCAGGGCCAGCTATATCCAGGACGCAGCGGGTCCTGATCGTGGGCACGTTCCCTTAAAGAACTGCAATCTATCCAGAAAAACAAGTGTTTGCGCGTCCATAGACTTGAATAGGCAAGAATCTTTCAAGTCACGTGAACAGCTCTACTGATTAACATTGGTCTAGGTGCCGTCAGCTTTGTCCCACAGACAGCTCTCAGAACGGGAATACGGTGATGTGAACCTAGCTTTATGTAAATCCGCTAGCACCAGAGGGCTAGGTTCTTGGAATCAAGTGGATCTGGCAGATTTCTCACTTCACACTGCATACATTAATACATAGATCTCCCAGACCTGATGAGCTGCTGTACTTGGGAAATCCATGTCAGGACAGTTGTATAACTAGGAAATAAAACGAGCATTATATGACTCAGATTGGTGATAAAATGGTCATTTTAATACAGGAGGAAAACCTTCAAAATGTACCATACAGCCAACCCGACATGGATTTTAAAGGCAACCGTCAGAATTTGCACATATAAAGCAAAGGCGGTGCCATATTGGTGCCAGGATGCTGAATAAAGCGAAACCTTCCCTTTCCAGATTTAATGTTTTATTGCAGTAAAACGTTTTAAGTGCCAGGAATCAGTGCAGCAGTTGATGGTGTGTGCATCGGGGGGGGGGGGGGGGGAGACTATGTGGGTCGGGTCCTTCCTTTATTAGACCTCCCCTTTGTGGTTTCATGTCCTCTATGTAAAAAGATTCCCCCACATTGCAGCAATTATAATTAAGGCTGGTGTGTGCGCAGTATACACGTCAATAAATGGTGCTGGAGTCGGTCTGCACACACCGCTATCTCCAGCACCATCTTATCAAAGATGTTGTCCTCCGCCTTGTGACGTGTTAAGGTACCGTCACACTTAGCGACGCTCCAGCGATCCCACCAGCAATCTGACCTGGCAGGGATCGCTGGAGCGTCGCTACATAGTCGCTGGTGAGCTGTCAATCAGGCAGATCTCCACAGCGATCAGAGATCAGCCACCAGCAACCTGTGTAACGACGCTGTGCTTGGTAACCATAGTACACATCGGGTTACTAAGCAAAGCGATTTGCTTATAGTTACCCGATGTGTACCTTGGCTACGTGTGCAGGTAGCCAGCTTCTAGAAGCTGCGGACGCTGCTAACCAAGGTACATATTGGGTAACCAAGCAAAGCCTTTGCTTGGTTATCCGATGTGTACCTTGGTTACCAGCGTCCGCAGAAGCCGGCTCCCTGCACATTCAGATTGTTGCTCTCTCACTATCAAACACAGCGATGTGTGCTTCACAGCGAAAGAGCAACGACCAAAAAATGGTCCAGGACATTCAGCAACGACCGGCGACCTCACAGCAGGGGCCAGGTCGTTGCTGGATGTCTCACGCAGCGACATCGCTAGCAAGATCACCGTTAGTGCTGAGCGGACCCGGACTGTAAACGGCCGGATCCGCGCGGTTTCAGCGCTATCCCCGGGCCAGACCCGGGATTCCGGCTGCACGATCCGGAATCGGCAATTAATAAAAATGTTAAAAAACAATAAATAAATGAGCGTTTCATACTTACCAGACTGTCATGGCGGCACACTTGCTTCCAGGTCGCGCTTTCACTTCCTGTGCTGTGCACGCAGTCACACAGCTTTCCGTGCTTTCCCCGCCCACCGGCCGTCCTCTCAGCTGTGATTGGTTCCTGGCTGACGCGCCCCCAGCCTTTGACAGCTCTGCCGTGCAGTCATCGCAGCTCAGTAATAGGCTGCACTCAGAGTGGGCAGCCATGCTCTGTGGCTGCTCGCTCTGACATGTAGCAGAGCTGGATGTGTCGCCGCTGGATCTCGTGTGGATTACGCCGGAGGGCTGTGTTGGGATAATAAAGTGGTGAAGGAGGAGGCTGCGTTTCTACTTTATTCCAAATAAAGGATTTCCCTGTGTCTTATTTACTGTAATTTACAGGTTTGTGATGCGGGTATCTCACAGACGCCCGTGCGATCACAAACCTGGGGCAGCCGTGCGCTGTTATTAACCCCTGCTATTACCTTGATTGCCACCGCACCAGGGCAATCAAGATGAGCTGATATCGCACCGGAATAGCCACATCTAACAGATGCGACCATCCCGGGCGGCTGCGGGCTGAGGATATACCAGTCCCCGGCCGGCGTTATCATGGCTGGGAATGAAAATTGGGGAGGACCACACGTCGTTTGTTTTTTTTTTAATTATTTAAATTTAAAAAAAAAAACAAAAACGCATGCAGTTTATCTTAGGCAGCAGTCACAGTGAGGGACTCCCACAAGTGTGACATCGCAGCAAAGCCGCGCACACATCTGACCGGAGCGTGCATGTGTTTCTAGGTACATGCACGCTCATGTTCAGACAGTGGCAGGCTGTGACGGGTGCTGTCAGACCCACACGAGTCTGACATTGCAGCACACACATCTGACAGGAGCGTGCATGTGTTTCTAGGTACATGCACGCTCATGTTCAGACAGGCGTCAAAACACTGCGATTTTTTGCCAGGAGGTGTAGATTGGATGCAGAAATATGGTGTAAAAATTACATCATCAAATTTGCATCCCTTGGCCACCAAAAATAAAAAAAAAAATAATTTGCCACAGGTGGAAATTTGGTGCTGAAAGCTGGTCCAGACGATTTCAGCACCAAATGTGCACCTCCTGGCAAAAAAACGCGGCAAAAATCGCGGAATAATAACCGCGGCATAAAAATTGCATCAAAACACCGCGATTTTTTGCCAGGAGGTGTAGATTGGATGCAGGAATATGGTATAAAAATTTCAGCACAAAATCTGCATCTCTTAGCCAAAAAACCTGCGCTTTTTCTGCTAGGAGATGCAGGTCTGTGAACTCAGTGACCTCCACCTGAGGTCAGGTTACCTGCGATCACAGATGAAGGACCGTGGGAACCTCCAGCTGTGACCGCAATTGACCTGAGTGACGTCACCGCTCAATGCTCAGCTCATTCATTCTCTGGAGCTCACAGAGAGCGGTCGGTCGTGCCGCTCTCTGTGATATTCAGATGTAGCAGAGCTGAAGCGGAGTGGGACTTCTCCTGTGGATTACGTTGGAGCTGCAGGGTATTTGGGGGTTAATAAAGAGGTGAAGGAGGGGTGCTTTGTATTTTATTCCAAAAAAAAGGATTTTTCTGTGTGTCTGTGCTTATTTACTGTCATTTACAGATTTGTGTGATGCAGGTATCTGATAGACGCCTGTGCCATCACACAAACCTAGGGTTTAGCAGCAGCCGTGCGCCGCTGCTAATCCTGCTATTACCCCGACTGGCACCGCATCACGCCAGCGGGAAGAGCCAGTGGCGCACACTGGTATGTCGCATCTAACAGATACGACATACCGGACGGCTGCGGGCTGAGGATATACTAGCCCCCGGCCAGCGTTATCAAGGCTGGATGTGAAGATTATGGGGGACCGCATGTCGTTTTTTTTTTTACTTTCACCGGAGTCACACGTGCGAGGGGCTCACGCAAGTCTGCCATAGCAGCACCCGGCAGCCTCGCACGTGTGACTCCGGGCACTGTATACACAGCACAGACTGCGCGACGGCTGATGCTGCAGCCGAGCGCTATAACTGTGCTGCCGAGTGTTTACCACTGTGAACTGACCGACAGACTGTACTGCTTTCCCCGCCCACCGGCCATCCTGTGATTGGTTGCAGTTAGCTGCCACTCAGGGTGGGGGCGTGTCTAGATGGAACCAACATGTGCCGGTGGGCGGGGAAAACCATGAATATTGAATTGTCGGCTCCGGAAGGTAACAGCGTGACCCGGAAGGAGTGTGCCGCCATGACAGCGCCTCGGTGAGTATGCCGCGCTCGCTCCTAGCCCCCTAGCCCCTCCAGAAACGTCTTTACCCTCTGGATTCTGGTCCCCATTGACTTACGTGGGCACCGGATTCCGGAGCGGATCGGATTCTATTTTAAATCTGTCAGTGATCCGACGACCCCGGATTATTGGCCGTTCGATCAGCTCTAATCGCTGTTGCGTCACAAAAACCGTGACTCAGCAGCGATGTCGCTTATTGAGATGTGGCCTTTAGATGCTTATTCCGAAAAAAGCGTCCTCCTCTGAAGTGTACCGTGAGCTCGTTTGTGGCTGAGCTGCTGTTGGGGGGGGTATTGTCTTGTGACCACGTGCTCTCGCGGTGTTTGGCAGGGCAGAGGATACAAGGGCACACGTGCCGCACTCGGAACGAGCATCCGACAGGTCACAAGCCGGAGCACAGCATCTTTAATAAGAGGATGCCGGAGATATTGGTATGTGCAGGCGCTGACTCCATGTTATGACTGAAACACTACACGTGTACACTGGGCACACTCCAGCCATAATTATAATCGCCGCAACAGGGGGAATCTTTTTGCATAGAGGCCATGAAGGGGAATATATTATATATATATATATATATATATATATATATATATATATATATATATATATATATATATATATATATATATATATATATATATATATATATATATATATATATATATATATATATATATATATATATATATATATTATATATAATTTTTCGGACTAGGACTATAAGACGCACTTTTTCCCCCCAAATGTTGGGGGAAAGTGGGGGGTGCGTCTTATAGTCTGCATATAGGGCATGGCTACAGGGGAATGAGGGTGCTGCGGTGGAGCGGGTCATCGGCGTCATGAGCAGGCTGTAGCAGCGCCTGCCGTGACTACGTGGGCCCGCTAATTTCATATGCATGCATCCTCCCGCCCATCATCTCTCAGCGCTGAAGCTGGCCCTGACAGGTGGACGGGATGATGGGTGGGGGATGCGAACATACTAAGCCGGCCTGCGTGATCACCCTGGCAACTACAGCCTGGAGTGATTATGTGCGGCTGTATTTTCTGCCCCCTGTGCATCATCATCAGCGCGGGGGGCAGTGAATAAGTACGGTATAATCATCGTTCCCTGCAGCATTGCGATATCCTCCTGTCTGCTGGCCCGCTGAGGTGTGTGGAGAGCGGTGAGCACGGCGATGACATCCCTGTGCACACAGCTCCACACAGGTCAGCGGGCGTCAGACAGGAGGACATCGCGATGCTGCAGGGAACGGTGATCATCTCCACACAGGTCAGCTGTGCTGCTGCTGACTCAGACAGGAAGACGAGCGATGCTGCAGGAGTGAGGAAAGGGCAGTATAACAGTTTATTTTTTTCTGTGCCACCGGATGCAGGCCATATACCAGGATGGGGGTATACAGCAGTATGGGGGTATACAGCAGGATGGGGGACATATATACAAGGATGAGGGGGGGGGATCATATACAAGGCAGGAGGATCATTACCAGGATGGGGTACCTTAGTAAAGAATTTGGGGACATTACCCCCATAACAGTGTCAGCAACAGATCCTTGCTCCATAAGTGTGCCATGACCACATTTTTTGCTTAACCCCTTCACGACCTTGGACGGATCTATCCGTCAAGGATCGTGTCCCGTTAAGCCCTGCCCCCTGCCGCTGGCCCAGGCGGCGGCGGTCGGCACACATCAGCTGTTTTCAACAGCTGACATGTGTGCCTGCTAGCCGCGGGTGGAATCGCTTCCACCCACGGCCATTAACCCCTTAAATCTTGCTGCCAAAGTCTGGCAGCAAGATCTAAAAGCGCGCGGCCATGTTTTTTACTTACCGCCGCCCCCACCGGAAGTCACGTGTGTTATCACGTGACTATCGGTGGATGCCATCGTAGCACAGGGTCATGTGATGACGCCTGCAGCTATGATGTTTCACTTTTCGTTTTCCCTCGGCCGAGAGCAGAGGGAAAAACAAAGTGACTGAATCTGCTGTTTACAGCTGTATAGCTGTGATCAGCAGATAGATAATAGCGATCGGATTGCTGATCGCTATAGCCCCCTAGGGGGACTAGTAAAATAAAAAAAAAGTAAAAAAAAAAGTTTTAAAAAACCCCCCCTAAAAGTTCAAATCACCCCCCTTTCCCCCCATTGAAAATTAAAGGGTTAAAAAATAAATATACACATATTTGTTATCGCCGCGTTCAGAAATGCCCGATCAAAATATAAAATCAATTAATCTGATTGGTAAACGGCGTAGTGGCAAAAAAAATTCCAAAAGCCAAAATTACGTTTTTTGGTCGGCACAAGTTTTACGTAAAATGCAATAACAGGCGATCAAAACGTAGCATCTGCGCAAAAATGGTACCATTATAAACGTCAGCTCGAGACACAAAAAATAAGCCGTCACTGAGCCATAGATCCCAAAAAATAAGAACGCTACCTGTTTCGGAAAATGGCGCAAAACGTGCGCCACTTTTATTGGACAAACTTGTGAATTTTTTTTTAACCCCTTAGATACAAGTAAACCTATACATGTTTGGTGTCTACAAACTCGCACCGACCTGAGGCATCACATAGATACATCAGTTTTATCATATAGTGAACACAGTGAATAAATCCCAAAAACTATTGTGCGATCACACTTTTTTTGCAGTTTTCCAGTACAATATATGGTAAAACCTATAATTTCATTTAAAAGTACAACTCGTCCCGCAAAAAACAGGCCCTCATATGGCAAGATTGACGGAATAATAAAAAAAAGTTACGGCTCTCGGAAGAAAAGGAGCAAAAAACAAAAACGCAAAAACGGAAAGTGCCTGGGGGCTGAAGGGGTTAAAATTTTATTTTCCTATTTTCCTCCTCTCTAAAACAAGGGTGCGTCTTATGATCAGAAAAATATAAAATTAGATATATAAAGACCCGACCCACATAGACCGCCAAACTGCAATAAACTACTACACATTTCTGGAACTCTGATGAAACTTTTTAAAACAATGAAACTTCCAATCTGGAAAGAGAAGGTATCATTTTATTCAAGATCATAGCGCCAGTATGGCACTTACTTTACTTTATATGGGAAAGAAGGGAATTTTGTTTACTTACCGTAAATTCCTTTTCTTCTAGCTCCAATTGGGAGACCCAGACAATTGGTGTGTATAGCTTCTGCCTCCGGAGGCCACACGAAGTATTACACTTAAAAGTGTAAAGCCCCTCCCCTTCTGCCTATACACCCCCCGTGCATCACGGGCTACTCAGTTTTGGTGCAAAAGCAAGAAGGAGGAAACTTATAAATTGGTCTAAAGTAAATTCAATCCGAAGGAAGTTCGGAAAACTGAAAACCATTCAACATGAACAACATGTGTACACAAATAACAGCCCGAAGGGAACAGGGGCGGGTGCTGAGTCTCCCAATTGGAGCTAGAAGAAAAGGAATTTACGGTAAGTAAACAAAATTCCCTTCTTCTTTGTCGCTCCATTGGGAGACCCAGACAATTGGGACGTCCAAAAGCAGTCCCTGGGTGGGTAAAATAATACCTCGTAATAGAGCCGTAAAACGGCCCCTTCCTACAGGTGGGCAACCGCCGCCTGAAGGACTCGCCTACCTAGGCTGGCATCTGTCGAAGCATAGGTATGCACCTGATAGTGTTTCGTGAAAGTGTGCAGGCTCGACCAGGTAGCTGCCTGACACACCTGCTGAGCCGTAGCCTGGTGCCGCAAAGCCCAGGACGCACCCACGGCCCTGGTAGAATGGGCCTTAAGCCCTGAGGGAACCGGAAGCCCAGCAGATCGGTAAGCTTCGAGAATTGGTTCCTTGATCCACCGAGCCAGGGTTGATTTGGAAGCCTGTGACCCTTTACGCTGGCCAGCGACAAGGACAAAGATTGCATCCGAGCGGCGCAGGGGCGCCGTACGAGAAATGTAGAGTCTGAGTGCTCTCACCAGATCTAACAAGTGCAAATCCTTTTCACATTGGTGAACTGGATGAGGACAAAAAGAGGGTAAGGAGATATCCTGATTGAGATGAAAGGGAGATACCACCTTAGGGAGAAATTCCGGAACCGGACGCAGAACCACCTTGTCCTGGTGAAACACCAGGAAAGGGGCTTTGCATGACAGCGCTGCTAGCTCAGACACTCTCCGAAGTGATGTGACTGCTACTAGGAAGACCACTTTCTGCGAAAGGCGTGAAAGAGAAATATCCCTCATTGGCTCGAAAGGTGGTTTCTGAAGAGCCATCAGTACCCTGTTCAGATCCCAGGGTTCTAACGGACGCTTGTAAGGAGGGACTATGTGACAAACCCCCTGCAGGAACGTGCGTACCTGTGGAAGTCTGGCTAGGCGCTTCTGAAAAAACACAGAGAGCGCTGAGACTTGTCCCTTAAGGGAGCCGAGCGACAAACCCTTTTCCAATCCGGATTGAAGGAATGAAAGAAAAGTGGGCAAGGCAAATGGCCAGGGAGAAAAACCCTGATCAGAGCACCAGGATAAGAATATCCTCCACGTCCTGTGGTAGATTTTGGCGGACGTTGGTTTCCTAGCCTGTCTCATAGTGGCAATGACCTCTTGAGATAACCCTGAAGACGCTAGGATCCAGGACTCAATGGCCACACAGTCAGGTTGAGGGCCGCAGAATTCAGATGGAAAAACGGCCCTTGAGACAGCAAGTCTGGTCGGTCTGGTAGTGCCCACGGTTGTCCCACCGTGAGATGCCACAGATCCGGGTACCACGACCTCCTCGGCCAGTCTGGAGCGACGAGGATGGCGCGGCGGCAGTCGGACCTGATCTTGCGTAACACTCTGGGCAACAGTGCCAGAGGAGGAAACACATAAGGGAGTTGAAACTGCGACCAATCCTGAACTAAGGCGTCTGCCGCCAGAGCTCTGTGATCCTGAGACCGTGCCATGAATGCCGGGACCTTGTTGTTGTGCCGGGACGCCATTAGGTCGACGTCCGGCATCCCCCAGCGGCAACAGATCTCTTGAAACACGTCCG
Source organism: Anomaloglossus baeobatrachus (assembly GCF_048569485.1). NCBI lineage: Eukaryota > Metazoa > Chordata > Amphibia > Anura > Aromobatidae > Anomaloglossus > Anomaloglossus baeobatrachus. The sequence continues at coordinate 111,348,483 of NC_134357.1, read as the reverse complement.
GGTGAAGGGACCATTCCCCTGCGTCCATGCCCTGGCGACTGAGAAAGTCTGCTTCCCAGTTTTCTACGCCCGGGATGTGAACTGCGGATATGGTGGAGGCTGTGGCTTCCACCCATAGCAGAGTCCGCCGGACTTCCTGGAAGGCTTGCCGACTGCGTGTTCCGCCTTGGTGGTTGATGTATGCCACCGCGGTGGAGTTGTCCGACTGAATTCGGATCTGCCTGCCTTCCAGCCACGGCTGGAACGCCTTTAGGGCAAGATACACTGCCTTTATCTCCAGAACATTGATCTGAAGGGAGGACTCTGGCTGAGTCCAGGTACCCTGAGCCCTGTGGTGGAGAAAGACCGCTCCCCACCCTGAAAGACTCGCGTCTGTCGTGACCACCGCCCAGGATGGGGGTAGGAAGGATTTCCCCTTCGACAATGAAGTGGGAAGAAGCAACCACCGAAGGGAGGTTTTGGCTGCCTGAGAAAGGGAGTAGGTGAAACTGCGCAAAAGGAACTGCCTCCATTGCTGCTACCATCTTCTCTAGGAAGTGCATTAGGCGCCTCAAGGGGTGTGACTGACCTTGAAGGAGAGACTGCACCCCTGTCTGTAGTGAACGCTGTTTGTCCAGCGGAAGCTTCACTATCGCTGAGAGAGTATGAAACTCCATGCCAAGATATGTCAGTGATTGGGCCGGTGTCAGATTGGACTTTGGGAAATTGATGATCCACCCGAATCTCTGGAGAGTCTCCAGAGCAATGTTCAGGCTGTGTTGGCATGCCACTTGAGAGGGTGCCTTGACAAGCAGATCGTCTAAGTAAGGGATCACCGAGTGTCCCTGAGAGTGTAGGACTGCTACTACTGCTGCCATGACCTTGGTGAAGACCCGTGGGGCTGTCGCCAGGCCGAAAGGCAGTGCCACGAACTGAAGGTGTTCGTCCCCTATAGCGAAACGCAGGAAGCGCTGATGCTCTGGTGCAATCGGTACGTGGAGATAAGCATCTTTGATGTCGATTGATGCTAGGAAATCTCCTTGGGACATTGAGGCGATGACGGAGCGGAGCGATTCCATCCGGAACCGCCTGGTTTTTACGTGTTTGTTGAGCAGTTTTAGGTCCAGAACAGGACGGAAAGATCCGTCCTTTTTTGGCACCACGAACAAGTTGGAGTAAAAACCGTGACCCTGTTGCTGAAGAGGAACAGGGATCACCACTCCTTCTGTCTTCAGAGTGCGCTTCGCCTGAAGAAGAGCATCGGCTCGCTCGGGGGGCGGAGATGTTCTGAAGAATCGAGTCGGAGGACGAGAGCTGAACTCTATCCTGTAACCGTGAGACAGAATGTCTCTCACCCAACGGTCTTTTACCTGTGGCAGCCAGGCGTCGCAAAAGCGGGAGAGCCTGCCACCGACCGAGGATGCGGTGTGAAGAGGCCGAAAGTCATGAGGAGGCCGCTTTGGGAGCGGTTCCTCCGGCGGTCTTTTTAGGACGTGACTTAGACCGCCATGAATCGGAGTCCCTCTGACCCTTCTGTGGCCTGTTGGACGAGGAGAATTGAGACCTGCCCGCGGGCCGAAAGGACCGAAACCTCGATTGTACCTTCCGTTGTTGAGGTCTGTTTGGTTTGGACTGGGGTAAGGATGAGTCCTCTCCCTTGGATTGTTTAATGATTTCATCCAATCGCTCACCAAACAGGCGGTCGCCAGAAAATGGCAAACCGGTTAAGAACTTTTTGGAAGCAGAGTCTGCCTTCCATTCACGTAGCCACATGGCCCTGCGGACTGCTACCGAATTGGCGGAAGCCACCGCCGTACGGCTCGCAGAGTCCAGGACAGCATTAATGGCGTAGGACGCAAACGCCGACGCCTGAGAGGTTAAGGACACCACCTGCGGAGCCGAGGCACGTGTGACAGCATTAATCTGCGAGTGACACGCTGAGATAGCTTGGAGTGCCCATACGGCTGCGAATGCCGGAGCAAAGGACGCGCCGATAGCTTCATAGATGGATTTCAACCAGAGCTCCATCTGTCTGTCAGTGGCATCTTTAAGTGAAGCCCCATCTTCCACGGCAACTATGGATCTAGCCGCCAGTCTGGAGACTGGAGGATCCACCTTGGGACACTGAGCCCAACCCTTGACTACGTCAGGGGGAAAGGGGTAACGTGTGTCCTTAAGGCGCTTAGAAAAGCGCTCATCTGGACAAGCTCGGTGTTTCTGGACTGCCTCTCTGAAGTCAGAGTGATCCAGAAACGTACTCATTGTCCGCTTGGGAAATCTGAAACGGAATTTCTCCTGCTGAGTGATGGTCGCTATAAGGTCATTCACTATGGCGTCTCCTTCAGGTGTATCCAGGTTGAGAGCGGCCTCAGGATCAGAATCCTGATCTGCCACCTCCGCTTCATCCTCCAGAGAGTCCTCCTGCTGAGACCCTGAGCAGTGTGATGAAGTCGAGGGAATTTCCCAGCGAGCCCGCTTAGGCGGCCTGGGACTGCGGTCCGTGTCAGAGACCTCACCCTGGGACCTATGAGCCACCCCAGGAGCACATTGCTGCTCCAACCGAGGGGGGCCTGGGGTCAATGATTCAACAGTGCCCGGGGCCTGTGTTACCGGCCTGGACTGCAAGGCTTCTAGAATCTTAGACCATTTATCCATACTCTCAGAAAGTTTGTCAGCAAATACTGCAAACTCCGTCCCTGTCACCTGGACAGTGGTAGCAGGTGGTTCCACTTGGGCCACCAGTAGCAGAGGCTCCGGCTGAGTAAGTGCCACAGGGGCCGAGCATTGCACACAATGAGGGTCGGTGGAACCTGCCGGTAGTATAGCCGCACATGAGGTACAGGTTGCAAAGTAAGCCTGTGCTTTGGCACCCTTGCTTTTTGCGGACGACATGCTGTTGTCTCCTCTGAGTACAGTCCAGGAGGGTATATAGCCAAAAATCATCAGTGCGACCTTACAGTGTAAATGTATAGCATATAAGCATATATATATATACACTTCAGCACTCAGTGGGGCCAGCACCTAGAAATAGGTGCTGCTTACCGACCGCCCAAAGCGGTTGTGTGATCACCAGATTCCCTGCCTGAGCCGTGTTGTCTCTCCTCTCCAGCTTGAGATGTGCTGACAGGAATGGCTGCCGGCGTTCTGTGAGGAGGAGGGGGCCGTGGGCGTGCCCTAGAAAGTGCGGGAATCTGGTGCCCCACAGTGCTCAGTGAGGGGGGAGGAGGATACAAAGTATGCTCCGGCCCTCAGCGCTGACGTCCTGTGCAGCGTCCCGCCCTTCCCCTGACTGGCAGGCCCGGGGGCGGGAATATGCGGTACTAGGCCGCAAAAGCCGGGGACTAAAGTTATAAGCGCGGCCGGCAAATAAGCGCGGTCAGCGCGGTAGTCCCCGGCGCACTAACACACCCAGCAGTGCTGCAGCGTGTATGACACAAGCGCTCCATGCGCGGTCCCCAAGGGGACACAGAGTACCTCACAGTAGCAGGGCCTTGTCCCTGACGATACCCAGCTCCTGTCCAGCAGATTCCCCAGGGGCTGCGGAGGGAGCACGGTCCCAGTGCCTGGAGACCGATTAGGATCCCACTTCACCCAGAGCCCCTAAGGGATGGGGAAGGAAAACAGCATGTGGCTCCTGCCTATGTACCCGCAATGGGTACCTCAACCTTAACAGCACCGCCGACCAGAGTGGGGTGAGAAGTGAGCATGCTGGGGGCCCTGTTATGGGCCATCTTTTCTTCCATCCGATATAGTCAGCAGCTGCTGCTGACTAAATTGTGGAGCTATGCGTGTATGTGTGCCTTCTTCGCACAAAGCATAAAAACTGAGTAGCCCGTGATGCACGGGGGGTGTATAGGCAGAAGGGGAGGGGCTTTACACTTTTAAGTGTAATACTTTGTGTGGCCTCCGGAGGCAGAAGCTATACACCCCAATTGTATGGGTCTCCCAATGGAGCGACAAAGAAATCCTGCTGGTTGGTTCCCTTTAAAGCAAGTACAACAGCCTCATCAGGTCTGGGAGATGTGCTTAATAAATTCAGTTTGATTTTGTAATCCGGTGACCGATCATCACTCTCTTTATTTACAAGAGAGCAATTATATGGCAGGTGGTATACAAACATTTCATAGCAGTATTCACAACTGTGTGGTGGTTATACACAAAGTACGACTTGTTGCCTGATGTGTGAAATGAATGACGGATGAACAGCATTGAACTTCAATGGATTCTGTTGTCTTGATGGAAAAAAATAGCACGGATTGCTGCATTACTTATAATCTGAGTCCGAGCCTACGACGCAGATGTCAGAGCAGTGAATAGCTCTAGTTATAAAACACAAGAAAAAAAAATAAAAAACAAAAAGACGCACGGGAACATACAGCAGAGTGATGGAAATTTGTAGCAACTTTCCAGTGACTATTTAGCAGATGAATGAACAAAATGGTAACATAAGGTCGGAGCGTGCAGGAATACTTTCTGCCGGCCATATAGAAGTTATTACGGTAGCTCTCAGCTTCTGGAGGAGGAGAGCGATCTGTCTTAAAGCGCACATTCTTCAGTAAAGTGACATGTTTCTTCTCAGCAGCTCGTCCTGTCCGCGCCATCACACACCAGGAGCCGGCACTCTGCTGCCCTCTAGCTGTGAGCAGCAGGACTTACAAGTAACAAGAATATTGTAGATTTATTTCAAAATACACCCAGAGCCTGATTGTTCATAAGTGAGTGCCCTCCCTGCGCCACTATTAAATGTCAGACATCCACTGTGCAGTGTGTAATGTCTGAGAACAGGCGCTGCATTCAGAATAAGGTGGACATAGAAAGCAGGCCAGCTCCAAGGACGGATACAAGGTGTGGAGGTGGCCTAAGCTATAAATTGGTTATTCAAACAGAAGATTATCTGTGTATGTAAATAATCAAAATATAGATGTAGTAGCATCATTATCTGTGTGTCTATATAGCAATTGCACAGACCTATAATATGATTTTAAGCTGTATAGTCATGAAGGGGTTACCAAGGATGAGTGAACAGATGTACAAACAATGTAAGTCTTCATAATGATGAGCAAAGGGCTTATCAGTAGTTTCACACAGAAAGAATGTATAATGAACAGAGATGTATTTTACAGCAAACTGGGAAAGATTGGGGAGTGGAATACTCCCTAAGCTTCCTGTTCTAGTCCCAAGGTCAATGATGCATTCTGTATAATTGAATCTATCCAATACACGAGTTTCAGTGGGTGACGTTGGCTCAAAGAGAACATTTCTTGTGTGATCATTGTCTGATTCATTAACATCAGCTCTGATATATAGCTAAGATGGCACTAGCCTCTGAATATCCTAAACGAAGATACCATTAGCTATCTTCAACTAAATTTCTCCCTTGACAGGTCAGGGCTGTGACATAACATCGCATGAAAAAGCGGCATATCAAGAGGACAGTATAGTACAGAAATTGGGCAGGTCACATTTCCATCAAGGCGTGCTCAAATCTCAAAGTCATGGCATTGCACTAGGATATGGTGTCATGTTATAACAGAAGGTGGTCCGACCTCAGGAATTCCCGATGAGAGATTCAGACCCCCACAATCATAAATGAATGGCGGATCTCAATAGTACATAACATGAGAAGAGAGTACCCGGCAGGAACATGATCAGTTCTATATTGCCATGCAGGGCTTCATCTTTATAAATGACTACTTCCGATGCGTGGTCCTGCCACTTTTGGCCCTTGTTGTTGATGCCAACACATAGAGAAGCATTTTCTGAAAGTGTAAGTGGAAGCAGGAGGATCTTATGCATCACCAACATTGTTGGGAGGACACTTCATTAGAGGACCAACCACCAGCATTTTCCTATATAAACTAAAGCCAGTGCTATACAGGCACCATCACGCTGATTCTATACATACCTTTAGTTGTGAGATCGGATGAATAGTTTCTGAAATATAGGCAAGTAAAGTTTGGGAAAGGCACGGTTATTTGATTGATAGGTGCAATGAAATATCTAATAGGTGGGTCAGGTTTGTTAGTTATTCCTGCCTCTGTCTGCTGCCTGTCCTTCCTCCCCCATATGCTTCTTCCCTCCTTCCTCTGCCTGTAATAAGAGACAGGGGGAGGAAGGACAGGCAGGCAGACGGGGGCAGGAATAACTAGCAAAATGATAGTGCCATATAGCACTGGCTTTAGTTTATATGAAAATCCTGCTGGTTTGTCCTCTAACATATTCCAGCAATAGCTGATCAGAGGAATGGACTCCGCATCAGACAAGCAGGGCAAAACTTGTACACCTTATAAAATAACCTTCGATATCTCCTAAATTTACTGACCTTTCTGCACTGCTCAGTAACGAGCGGTACGACGAGGACGATGATGTTATTGTGAAAATTGAAGTAGGAAAGCGAGAGCATGAGCTCACACAGACACATCACTGCCACCTCCGCCAGCCCCTTGTAGGCCTTCAGGGAGACCACCTCACTCTTCTTGGCTTTCATCTGCTTCCAATCTGTGAGAAAAGACAAAAGGGATCAGGGCATATAAACAGAAAACAGGCTAGGAAAATATATAATCCAGGAGACTAGGGAGGGGCTGACAGGATGTCTTGGTCCTGTAGCGTAGGTGGGGAGAGAATTGTCATGTCTGAGCCTGCGGGCGGAGGCACATACATAGTGCTGCATACATAGTGCTGGGTGACCTGCCTGATCTAATGTTATATTATATTATTATTAATAATAATAATAATAATAATAATAATAATAATAATATAGTATCGGTGTCATCAATCGGATGCAAGCCAAAATCTGTGCACAACATGTACCTGTGTGAGTGGTGCCCTATACATGCTTTATCTGTGTGCATTTATAGCAATAGGCAACTGCTCCCTCCATGAATGGTAGGCTCGTGGTGGCTGTTTTCTCAGTATTTTGCCCCTGTGCTGCCTCCACCTCTACCATGGAAGACTGCGGCATTCGGTGGTGCATTAGTATTGTAACCTGGAGTTGGTAAATCTGCTGCTTTTCTTTGTGATGGTTTTTTTTTTTTCATGCCCGATGCCTAATCCTTTCCCAATCCTGTGTACAGACACCATCATGAACAGCAAAAAAAAAGGATTCAAAGTGACTGTCAGCTCTTCTGCATTCATAGAGGAAAAGCTGCGTGGGTGCTGGGAGTACACAAACATCTAATTACAAGAAAATGTGGCTTTTTTTTTTTTTTACTTTAAAAAAAAGAGAATTTTGTTTACTTACCGTAAATTCTTTTTCTTATAGTTCCTTATTGGGAGACCCAGACCATGGGTGTTTAGCTTCTGCCTCCGGAGGACACACAAAGTACTACACTAAAAAGTGTAGCTCCTCCCTCTGAGCATATACACCCCCTGGTGAGCAGACCCAGCCAGTTTAGTGCAAAAGCTGAAGGAGAATAGCCACCCACAAGTAGAACAGAGCAAGAGCCGGAACAACCGGAGACCCTGTCCACGACAACAGCCGGTGATAACACGCGGAACAAGAAAACTGCCAACAGGCAACAGGGAGGGAGCTGGGTCTCCCAATACGGAACTATAAGAAAAAGAATTTACGGTAAGTAACAAAATTCTCTTTTTCTTTATCGTTCCTTTGGGAGACCCAGACCATGGGACGTTCCAAAGCAGTCCCTGGGTGGGAATAAACAGAAAAACTAAGAAGTAGGCAGAACCTAACTTCACAAATGGGAGACAGCCGCCTGAAGGATGCGTCTGCCCAAGCTTGCATCTGCCGAAGCATGAGCATGCACTTGGTAGTGCTTCGAGAAGGTATGCAGGCTAGTCCAAGTGGCAGCCTGACAGACTTGTTGAGCCGTAGCCTGGTGCCTAAAAGCCCAAGAGGCACCGACAGCTCTGGTCGAATGTGCCTTGATCCCCGGCGGGGGAGGCACCTGAGTACTCTGGTAGGCGTCCAAAATGGTCGATCTAATTCAACGGGCTAAGGTCGGCTTAGAAGCAGGGAGGCCCTTGCGCCGACCTGTGGTTAGCACAAAAAGAGAGGTGCACCGCCTAAGCGCAGCGGTGCGAGACACATAGATCCGGAGAGCACGCACCAGATCCAGAGTATGCAGCGCTTTTTCAAAGCGATGAAAAGGAGCCGGACAGAAGGAAGGTAGGGTAATGTCCTGGTTAAGGTGGAAGGGAGAGACCACCTTAGGAAGAAAGTCCGGAGTCGGACGGAGAACCACCTTGTCTTGATGAAAGACTAAAAAAGGTGACTCCGAGGAGAGCGCAGCCAAATCAGAGACTCTCCTGAGAGAAGTTATGGCCACCAGAAAGGCCACCTTCTGAGAAAGACGATACAAAGAAACTTCCCTAAGAGGCTCAAAAGGGGGTTTCTGCAAAACTGTGAGAACCAAGTTAAGGTCCCAGGGATCCAAGGGCCGCCGGTAAGGCGGAATGATGTGAGACGCACCTTGCATGAAGGTGCGGACCTGAGCCAGCCGAGCGAGCCGCTGGAACAGAACTGACAGAGCTGAGACTTGTCCCTTGAGAGAGTTGAGGGACAGTTCTAGCTGCAGACCGGACTGTAGAAAAGACAGAAGGGTCGGCAAGGAGAATGGCCAAGGAGGATGGTTGGTAGAGCGACACCAGGACAGGAAAATTTTCCAAGTCCTGTGATAGATCTTAGCGGAGGAAGACTTACGGGCCCGAGTCATAGTGGAGATGACTTCAGGAGGGATACCAGAAGCCGTCAAAATCCAGGACTCAAGAGCCACGCCGTCAATTTGAGAGCCGCAGAATTCGGGCGGAAAAACGGACATTGCGAGAGTAGGTCTGGACGGTCTGGGAGATGCCACGGCATCTCTACGGACAGATGGAGCAGGTCTGGATACCAAGCTCGCCTGGGCCAGTCCGGTGCAATGAGGATGACTCGACGGCCCTCCATTCTGATCTTGCGCAGGACTCTGGGCAAGAGAGCTAGAGGGGGAAACACGTAGGACAGACGAAACTGGGACCAGTCTTGAACCAGAGCATCCGCGGCGAAGGCCTGAGGATCGTGGGAGCGAGCCACGTAAACAGGAACTTTGTTGTTGTGACGGGATGCCATTAGGTCCACGTCCGGAGTGCCCCATTTGCGGCAGATTGACTGAAACACTGCCGGGTGCAGGGACCCCTCGCCACCGTCCACGGTTTGACGGCTGAGATAATCTGCCTCCCAGTTTTCCACGCCTGGGATGTGGACTGCAGATATGGTGGACTTGGAGTCCTCCGCCCATTGAAGGATGCGTTGTACCTCCATCATTGCTAGACGGCTGCGTGTCCCGCCTTGGTGATTGATGTAGGCAACCGCTGTCGCGTTGTCTGACTGAACTCGAATGTGCCTGCCCGCCAACAGGTGGTGAAAAGCTAGGAGAGCTAGAAGCACGGCTCTGGTTTCCAGCACATTGATTGAAAGGGCTGACTCGGACGGAGTCCAAGTGCCCTGCGCTCTGTGGTGGAGACATACCGCTCCCCAGCCGGATAGACTAACATCCGTGGTGAGAATCACCCATGACGGGGCCAGGAAGGAGCGCCCTTGGGACAGAGAGAGGGGCCGAAGCCACCATTGAAGAGAGCTCCTGGTCCGTGGCGACAGAGCAACTAACCTGTGTAAGGAGGAAGGCCGCTTGTCCCAACAGCGGAGAATGTCCAGCTGCAGAGGGCGCAGATGGAACTGGGCAAAGGGAACAGCCTCCATGGACGCCACCATTTGACCCAGCACCTGCATCAGACGCCTGAGGGTATAACGGCGGGGCCTCAGCAGAGAGCGCACCGCTAGCTGGAGTGACTGCTGATTGACTAAGGGCAACTTCACAAGTGCCGGCAAAGTCTCGAACTGCATCCCTAGGTACGTGAGACTCTGGGTCGGAGTCAGAGTGGATTTGGGAAGATTGACAAGCCACCCGAATTGGGCTAGAGTGGCAAGAGTGAGCGAGACACTCCGCTGACAGTCTGCACTGGATGAAGCCTTGACTAGAAGGTCGTCCAGGTAAGGAATCACTGCCAACACCTGGAGGTGCAGAACCGCAATCACTGCTGCCATGACCTTGGTGAATAACCCGAAGGGGAGAGCCACGAATTGGAAATGATCTTCTCCTATTGCAAAACGTAGCCAACGCTGGTGTGAAACTGCAATTGGCACATGCAGATAGGCATCTCTGATGTCGATGGATGCCAGGAAATCCCCTTGGGTCATTGAGGCAATGACTGATCGCAGAGGCTCCATGCGAAAATGCCGCACCTGAACATGCTTGTTGAGAAGCTTGAGATCCAGGATGGGCCGGAAGGTACCGTCCTTTTTGGGAACTAGGAAGAGATTTGAGTAGAAACCTCTGAACCGTTCCCGGGCGGGAACTGGTACAATTACTCCGTTGGCCTGCAAGGCTGCCACGGCCTGTGAGAAGGCGGCGGCCTTGGAGCAAGGGGGAGTTGAGAGAAAAAATCTGTTTGGCGGGCTGGAAGAGAATTCTATCCTGTAGCCGTGAGATATGATATCTCTCACCCACTGATCGGAGACGTGTTGAAACCAAGCGTCGCCAAAGTGGGAGAGCCTGCCACCAACTAAGGACGTCGCCGGAGTGGGCAGAGAGTCACGAGGAGGCAGCCTTAGTGGCAGCACCTCCTGCGGTCTTCTGTGGACGCGCTTTTGGGCGCCAGTTGGATTTCTGGTCCTTGGCTGAGTTAGCGGACGAGGCCGAGGGCTTAGAGGACGACCAGTTGGAGGAACGAAAGGAGCGAAACCTCGACTGATTCCTACCCTGAGCAGGTTTCCTGGTTTTGGTTTGTGGCATGGAAGTACTCTTCCCGCCAGTAGCTTCCTTAATAATTTCATCCAGCTGTTCTCCGAACAGCCGGGACCCAGCAAAAGGGAGCCCAGCAAGGTACTTCTTAGAAGAAGCATCTGCCTTCCACTCTCGAAGCCACAAGATCCTGCGGATAACGAGGGAATTTGCCGAAGCCACCGCAGTGCGGTGAGAAGCCTCCAGCATGGCAGACATGGCATAAGATGAAAAAGCCGAAGCTTGAGAAGTTAAGGCAACCATTTCGGGCATAGATTCCCTGGTGAGGGAATGCATCTCCTCCAGAGAAGCAGATATGGCTTTGAGAGCCCACACTGCTGCAAAAGTCGGGGAAAACGCGGCCCCCGCCGCTTCATACACAGATTTGGCCAGAAGGTCAATCTGACGGTCAGTGGAATCCTTAAGGGACTGACGGTCAGTGGAATCCTTAAGGGAGGTGCCATCAGCCACCGACACAACGGTCCGGGCTGAGAGCCTAGACACCGGGGGGTCTACCTTTGGGGAGTGAGCCCACTCCTTGACCACCTCAGGTGGAAAGGGAAAACGGTCATCAGAACCACGCTTTGGGAAGCGTTTGTCAGGACAGGCCCTGGGCTTGGTCACAGCGGCCTGAAAACTGGAGTGGTTAAAGAACACACTCTTTGCTCTCTTAGGCTATGTGCGCACTAGGCGTTTTTGCCGCGTTTTTAGCGGCGTTTTTTACCGCGTTTTTGTGCTGAAAACGCAGTGACATTGCTTCCCCAGCAATGTCAATGGGTTTTCAGAAGTGCTGTCCTCACACAGCGGTTTTTTTTTAGCTGCGTTTTTGTGGTGACCACAAAAACGCAGCATGTCAATTATTTCTGCGTTTTCCACTGCGTTTTTCACTCATTGAATTCAATGAGATGTTAAAAACGCAATGAATAACGCATATAGCCGCGTTTCTATGACTAAAAACGCAGCTATAAACGCAAGGGGTGGGTACTACAGTGACGTGTACAGGAAGAGGATTCCTTCTGTTGGTAAACACAGAAGCAGGAATCCTCCCGGTACCGTCACCGCTGCCTCCACCTCCCGTCCTGTGCAATGTCAGCTCCGTGCGGCGCCATGTCTGGGCGGGAGGTGGAGGCAGCGGCGAAAACCAAAGTGAACAGTAGAAAAAAAAAAAATGTCATATACTCACCTGTCCGCAGGGTCCCGGTGCCATGCCCGCTCCCATCTCCTCCCGGTACCGCCGCTCTGGCTGTGTGCAGTCTCCCCGGGGCAGGACCTTGCTTGCAGGACCTGGCGCTGATCACCTGATGCAGTCACCTGACGCATCAGCTGATCGCGGTGTCGCCGGCTTTTTCGCGCCCGGCCGGCTATCAGCTGATCCTGCCGTCAGGGGACTTCATCAGCTGATCACCGGCAGCTCCGGCAGCGATCGGACGGGATCAGACTCCTGTCCAATCGATCGCTCCAGGAGCGGCCGGTAATCACCACAGCACATAAGTGAGTATTATTATTTTTTTTTTTTTCTACTGATGCATCAGCTGATTGTATAATCGGCTTTTATACAATCAGCTGATGTGTGATGGGATTCAGGCACTTGATCCTGACACATCATCTGATCGCTTTGCCTTCCAGCAAACCGATCAGATGATATTGGATCCTGATTGGACGGCGCGGGACCCTGACCCAGGATTACTGCGGAGGGGGGTTTATTTCAATAAAGATGGAGTCACTAATTGTGTTGTGTTTTATTTCTAATAAAAATATTTTTCTCTGTGTTGTGTTTTTTTTTTTATCATTACTAGAAATTCATGGTGGCCATGTCTAATATTGGCGTGACACCATGAATTTCGGGCTTAGGGCCAGCTATACAGCTAGCCCTAACCCCATTATTACCTAGCTAGCCACCCGGCTTCAGGGCAGCTGGAAGAGTTGGATACAGCGCCAGAAGATGGCGCTTCTATGAAAGCGCCATTTTCTGGGGTGGCTGCGGACTGCAATTCGCAGTGGGGGTGCCCAGAAAGCATGGGCACCCTGCACTGTGGATTCCAATCCCCAGCTGCCTAGTTGTACCCGGCTGGACTCAAAAATTAGGCGAAGCCCACGTCATTTTTTTTTTTAATTATTTCATGAAATAATTAAAAAAAAGGGCTTCTCTATATTTTTGGTTCCCAGCCGGGTACAAATAGGCAGCTGGGGGTTGGGGGCAGCCCGTACCTGCCTGCTGTACCCGGCTAGCATACAAAAATATGGCGAAGCCCACGTCATTTTTTTTTTCTTTTTGGGCAAAAAACTGCATACAGTCCTGGATGGAGGATGCTGAGACTTGTAGTTCTGCAGCTGCTGTCTGCTCTCCTGCATACACTAGTGAATGGAGGATGCTGAGACTTGTAGTTCTGCAGCTGCTGTCTGCTCTCCTGCATACACTAGTTCTGCAGCTGTCTGCTCTCCTGCATACAATGAACATTTTGAAGAAGGAAATGACATCAGACCTTTTTTTTTTTCTTTTTTCATCAACAATCTTTAATGGCATTGTGCACTGATTAAAAACGCAGTGAGCAAAAACGCAGCAAAAAACGCACCAAATCGCGGCAAAAACGCATGCGTTTTTGCCGCGTTTTTTTAGCCGCGGGTGCGTTTTTTAGACAAAAACGCACATAAAAACGCAGCGTGAAAAAAACGCCTAGTGCGCACATACCCTTAGGCGAGGTAAACTGGTGCTTTTCTGCCAGAGAGGGTTGCTCCTCTGATACTGGCGGATTGAGATCCAGTAAAGAATTAATAGAAGCAATCAAGTCACTAAGATCTGAGTCACCCTCGGACAGATCAATGGGGTACATGGAGTTAGCCTCCGAGCCCCCTGTAAAGGCATCCTCCTCATCCTGCGAGTCAGCTCTTGAATCAGAGCCGCGGGAGGAGGAGGGAGAGGAAACCCTGCGTCTCCTCTTAGGAGGACGGGGTCTGGGCCCTGATGATGAATCCTCTGTGAGCTCCGGTCCTAAGGGACCCTTAGCAGTAGAGGCACCCTGTGAAGGGGGCTGATGCATATTCATCAAAGTCCTGGACAGAAGTCCCATGGACTCAGCAAAAGACTGGGAGATAGACCTAGAAAAGGATTCTACCCAGGCCGGGGGTTCAGCCACAGGAGCAGGAGCAGCCTGAGAGACCACTGGGGGTGAGACTCCAGGCTGTGGTACCGCCAAGTTAGAGCAGACATCACAATGTGGATAGGTGCTCGGTTCAGGCAGCAGAAGCTTACATGCAGCGCATATAGTATAAAGCTTTGGAGCCTTGCTCCTCGTGTGAGACATGCTGCTGGAGTGGGGGCTCTGCAAGAGAATGAACCCCAGAGAGTATATACAGAGGTCCACAACCAGAGACCGGTTGTGGCTTACCAGACCGCTGGAGCGGTGTTGTGTGCCCTCCAGATCCCGAAGCCCGGACCCCCAAGCACAGCACCTCAGCAGGGATGCAGAGTGCAGACCACCGCCGAGTGAACTCTGTCTGAGAAAATGGCCGCCGGAGCGAAGAGAGGGGGCGGGACTTTGCTTGGAGAGCGGGATCTGGAGGGCCATAGAGACCTACAGGGGAGGAGACACGCACAGCAGTGGGGAGTGTCCCTCCCCTGTGCAGAACGGCCGCCGGGAGGAGCCGAGCCTGTCCCTCTGCATGAGTGACATGCGAGGGCAGTGAACAGAAACTAGGCCTCCGGCAAAGCCGGGGTCTAAATTTGAGCGGTGAGGCCGACGCGCAGGCACCATCGGCGCGGTTCTCGGGCGACAGCTAGAGAACCCGCCGGAAATGCCAATAAATACAGTAAGCACACTCTCCCCAAACAATAAAGCACAGGGACCCCAATATATAAACGTCTCAGGTACTGAGCTGCTGAGACGCAGGGCCAGGTCCCTGGGGATGAGTGCTCCGGTCCAGCAAGGTCCTGAAGGGCTGCGGATGGAGACCGGTCTCCTGCCAGGCATGGAGACCGTGCTGGCTCCCACTTCAAGCCAGAGCCCAGGAGGGATGGTGAAGGAGCACGGCATGTAAGGCTCCAGCCTCGAAAATCAAACTAACAACACCGCCGACACAGTGGGGTGAGAAGGGACATGCCGGGGGTCCAGACGTGGACCTGCACTTCTTCAATTTCATTCCAAAAAGGAAAAAATCATATGAGAATGCATGTGTGGATGTATGCCTCCTGAACACAAAGCGATAAACTGGCTGGGTCTGCTCACCAGGGGGTGTATAAGCTCAGAGGGAGGAGCTACACTTTTAAGTGTAGTACTTTGTGTGTCCTCCGGAGGCAGAAGCTAAACACCCATGGTCTGGGTCTCCCAAAGGAACGATAAAGAAATATCACTGTAGTTATTGTACAGTTTGGGTGATTACAGATGGGACAATTTAGATCTTGTAAATTTTTCCTTTAATTTTTACCAAACAATATAATGTGTTTTTCAGATTATAAGTCGCACTTTTCCTCCCAAAAATGTGGGAGGAAAATGAGGGATGCGTCTTAAAATCTGAATATAGCTTACCGGGGGTCGTGGAGAGGGGTCATAGGAGGCAGGGGCAATGCTATACTGCTCTATACGGCGGCCACCTCGGCTCTGCGCAGTGAGGTACCGGCCATTCTGAAGTTGTCGGCAGTATTGACTACAAATAATGGCCCCACCGCCCCGAGACAGAGCAGAGCCCGCAGCCCCAGGACAGAGCAGAGCCCGCAGCCCCAGGACAGAGCAGAGCCCGCAGCCCCAGGACAGAGCAGAGCCCGCAGCCCCAGGACAGAGCAGAGCCCGCAGCCCCAGGACAGAGCAGAGCCCGCAGCCCCAGGACAGAGCAGAGCCCGCAGCCCCAGGACAGAGCAGAGCCCGCAGCCCCAGGACAGAGCAAGCAGAGCCCGCAGCCCCAGGACAGAGCAAGCAGAGCCCGCAGCCCCAGGACAGAGCAAGCAGAGCCCGCAGCCCCAGGACAGAGCAAGCAGAGCCCGCAGCCCCAGGACAGAGCAAGCAGAGCCCGCAGCCCCAGGACAGAGCAAGCAGAGCCCGCAGCCCCAGGACAGAGCAAGCAGAGCCCGCAGCCCCAGGACAGAGCAAGCAGAGCCCGCAGCCCCAGGACAGAGCAAGCAGAGCCCGCAGCCCCAGGACAGAGCAAGCAGAGCCCGCAGCCCCAGGACAGAGCAAGCAGAGCCCGCAGCCCCAGGACAGAGCAAGCAGAGCCCGCAGCCCCAGGACAGAGCAAGCAGAGCCCGCAGCCCCAGGACAGAGCAAGCAGAGCCCGCAGCCCCAGGACAGAGCAGAGCCCGCAGCCCCAGGACAGAGCAGAGCCCGCAGCCCCAGGACAGAGCAGAGCCCGCAGCCCCAGGACAGAGCAGAGCCCGCAGCCCCAGGACAGAGCAAGCAGAGCCCGCAGCCCCAGGACAGAGCAAGCAGAGCCCGCAGCCCCAGGACAGAGCAAGCAGAGCCCGCAGCCCCAGGACAGAGCAAGCAGAGCCCGCAGCCCCAGGACAGAGCAAGCAGAGCCCGCAGCCCCAGGACAGAGCAAGCAGAGCCCGCAGCCCCAGGACAGAGCAAGCAGAGCCCGCAGCCCCAGGACAGAGCAAGCAAGAGCAGAGCCCGCAGCCCCAGGACAGAGCAGAGCCCGCAGCCCCAGGACAGAGCAGAGCCCGCAGCCCCAGGACAGAGCAGAGCCCGCAGCCCCAGGACAGCAGCAAGACATCACTGGATTATAAAACAGACCCCAGTATTTCTGCAGCAAAAAGTAGCATGTCACTTTTGGTCTGGGTTTTTCCTTTAAAAAACCGCAGTGACAATACCGCAGGCAAAAACGCTGTAAATCCACACCAAAATCGCACCAAACTGCGGTAAAACCGCATGCGTTTTTTGTGCGTTTTTTTCAACAGGTAGGTGCGTTTTTCGCTGTAGAAACAATTCCGCAGTGTGTGCACATAGCCTTAATTGAGCATTACAGCAAAGTGTCAGCCACACATTTTATAGCTACCACCTAATAATAATGGCTTTAGCTTCGGAGCATGTGTGACCCCCTTTGCTGTACATTTACAAAACAGTGCAAGAAAACCTTAAAGGGTATATATATTTTAATATATAAAAATGTGCCTAAGCATTAGTAGGGAGTTAGTTGCTCCCTACCTGCCTGGTGCCATTCATCGACAGCACAGAGCAGTCAGAAATCGCTACTGCTGGCAACACAATAGCTTCGTTAACAGAGCTGCGGCTTCTTTTCCTCTCCGTTCTGTAGACAGGACAGCTGACATTATGCTGACTGAGAGCTAGCTCTCTGCTGCCCAACTGAGGGAGCCGGCTGTCAATCAGTATGTCGGCTGCCCTGCATAGTCTACACAGCGGAGAAGCAGCCTCCGCCCTCTTGTACCGACATAAGCGGAAGCAGCTGAAAAGCTGACAAGAGCTATCTGTGACCGCTATGTGGCCTCAGGAATGGCGCTGGGCACAACAGGCTCAATTAAAAGTCCCTGATATACCTGTTAATTAAGTGCTATCCCATCATGCCAGACCTTGTATATATACACCCATAGGCATACAGACATCACATGTATATACAAGCCGGTCAATGTGGACTATATGCTAAAATTCAGGGGCACACGTTCAGCATGATGGGAAATGCCCCATGTATATACTGAACGTGATATGAACAGTGTCCATAAAATATATATCAGGTATACGCAGATTCTTCTTGCCTGTCTTACATTACCTTTTATTATTTGCTCCAGACTTTCCAGATAAAACTTGTACTGACTGACCAGACCCTCTTCAAACTCTCGAAGCTTCTGAGTTTCTTTTTTTACCTGTTTAACAAAAAAGAAAGATAATGAACAAAACACCAATAAATAATAATTGGTGCCATAAAGTAAAAAAAAGGTAGCAAGACGCTGTAAAGTTCATACAACATCCAAGAAAAGGGACCTGAGACATCAGGCCGACTAAGAGACATCAGGCCGACTAAGAGACATCGTGCCGACTAAGAGACATCGTGCCGACTAAGAGACATCGTGCCGACTAAGAGACATCGTGCCGACTAAGAGACATCGTGCCGACTAAGAGACATCGTGCCGACTAAGAGACATCGTGCCGACTAAGAGACATCGTGCCGACTAAGAGACATCGTGCCGACTAAGAGACATCGTGCCGACTAAGAGACATCGTGCCGACTAAGAGACATCGTGCCGACTAAGAGACATCGTGCCGACTAAGAGACATCGTGCCGACTAAGAGACATCGTGCCGACTAAGAGACATCGTGCCGACTAAGAGACATCGTGCCGACTATGAGACATCGTGCCGACTATGAGACATCGTGCCGACTATGAGACATCGTGCAGACTATGAGACATCGTGCAGACTATGAGACATCGTGCAGACTATGAGACATCGTGCAGACTATGAGACATCGTGCAGACTATGAGACATCGTGCCGACTATGAGACATCGTGCCGACTATGAGACATCGTGCCGACTATGAGACATCGTGCCGACTATGAGACATCGTGCCGACTATGAGACATCGTGCCGACTATGAGACATCGTGCCGACTATGAGACATCGTGCCGACTATGAGACATCGTGCCGACTATGAGACATCGTGCCGACTATGAGACATCGTGCCGACTATGAGACATCGTGCCGACTAGGAGACATCGTCCCGACTAGGAGACATCGTCCCGACTAGGAGACATCGTCCCGACTAGGAGACATCGTGCCGACTAGGAGACATCGTGCCGACTAGGAGACATCGTGCCGACTAGGAGACATCGTGCCGACTAGGAGACATCGTGCCGACTAGGAGACATCGTGCCGACTAGGAGACATCGTGCCGACTAGGAGACATCGTGCCGACTAGGAGACATCGTGCCGACTAGGAGACATCGTGCCGACTAGGAGACATCGTGCCGACTAGGAGACATCGTGCCGACTAGGAGACATCGTGCCGACTAGGAGACATCGTGCCGACTAGGAGACATCGTGCCGACTAGGAGACATCGTGCCGACTAGGAGACATCGTGCCGACTAGGAGACATCGTGCCGACTAGGAGACATCGTGCCGACTAGGAGACATCGTGCCGACTAGGAGACATCGTGCCGACTAGGAGACATCGTGCCGACTAGGAGACATCGTGCCGACTAGGAGACATCGTGCCGACTAGGAGACATCGTGCCGACTAGGAGACATCGTGCCGACTAGGAGACATCGTGCCGACTAGGAGACATCGTGCCGACTAGGAGACATCGTGCCGACTAGGAGACATCGTGCCGACTAGGAGACATCGTGCCGACTAGGAGACATCGTGCCGACTAGGAGACATCGTGCCGACTAGGAGACATCGTGCCGACTAGGAGACATCGTGCCGACTAGGAGACATCGTGCCGACTAGGAGACATCGTGCCGACTAGGAGACATCGTGCCGACTAGGAGACATCGTGCCGACTAGGAGACATCGTGCCGACTAGGAGACATCGTGCCGACTAGGAGACATCGTGCCGACTAGGAGACATCGTGCCGACTAGGAGACATCGTGCCGACTAGGAGACATCGTGCCGACTAGGAGACATCGTGCCGACTAGGAGACATCGTGCCGACTAGGAGACATCGTGCCGACTAGGAGACATCGTGCCGACTAGGAGACATCGTGCCGACTAGGAGACATCGTGCCGACTATGAGACATCGTGCCGACTATGAGACATCGTGCCGACTATGAGACATCGTGCCGACTATGAGACATCGTGCCGACTATGAGACATCGTGCCGACTATGAGACATCCTGCCGACTATGAGACATCATGCCGACTATGAGACATCATGCCGACTATGAGACTAACAGACATGAAATAATAAGTCCATGAGCAAATGTGGCAGAGGCCTGGGCAGTATGACAGCTTTGTCCCCTGCAGCAGTCAGCACACTGCACATTGGTGAAAAACGTTAAATTCGGGAGGGAAAAATAAGCTATAATCGTCTACTCTTGGCCTGGGAAGGAAATGTCTGGGTCCATGACAGAGCACTGCCCAGCAGAATGAACCAGACTGCAGTTCAATATATAAAACCCACCAAGATATCTAAATACTCATTTTTAAAAGCATGAGACTGCAAATTCACCAAGTACCACTCCTGCCATTCTGTGAACCAAGAAGAAAAACTGTGTGGATGATGTCTGGAGGACAAAACTGGACCGGGTCAAAACAGTCTACAAAACTGTTTGCCGACTGCAAATGTCTGGGAGTCATTAAAGGAGTTGTCTGACAAACTTTAAAAAAACATCTTAAGTTAACCTGTGCTGTATTGTCATATAAAACATGACATTCTCTGCAGCCTCTATTTATCTGAAGCTCAAGCAAACTTGACTTTTTCCTGTTCTTGGTTGCCAAACCTCACAGTCAGAGCTGGCACCGCCCGGCCTCACTGTCCAGCCCCTCCCTCTGCACACTCATTGACTGTCAGTAATCTGCCGAGCACTGACCTCTAGCAGAGGACAATGAAGGGAATTTTGTTTACTTACCGTAAATTCCTTTTCTTCTAGCTCCAATTGGGAGACCCAGACAATTGGGTGTATAGCTTCTGCCTCCGGAGGCCACACAAAGTATTACACTTTAAAAAGTGTAACCCCTCCCCTCTGCCTATACACCCTCCCGTGCATCACGGGCTCCTCAGTTTTGGTGCAAAAGCAGGAAGGAGGAAACTTATAAATTGGTCTAAAGTAAATTCAATCCGAAGGAAGTTCGGAAAACTGAAAACCATTCAACATGAACAACATGTGTACACAAAGAACAAAAGCCCGAAGGGAACAGGGGCGGGTGAAGGGTCTCCCAATTGGAGCTAGAAGAAAAGGAATTTACGGTAAGTAAACAAAATTCCCTTCTTTGTCGCTCCATTGGGAGACCCAGACAATTGGGACGTCCAAAAGCAGTCCCTGGGTGGGTAAAATAATACCTCGTAATAGAGCCGTAAGACGGCCCCTTCCTACAGGTGGGCAACCGCCGCCTGAAGGACTCGTCTACCTAGGCTGGCATCTGCCGAAGCATAGGTATGCACCTGATAGTGTTTCGTGAAAGTGTGCAGGCTCGACCAGGTAGCCGCCTGACACACCTGCTGAGCCGTAGCCTGGTGCCGCAAAGCCCAGGACGCACCCACGGCTCTAGTAGAATGGGCCTTCAGCCCTGAGGGAACCGGAAGCCCAGAAGAACGGTAGGCTTCGAGAATTGGTTCCTTGATCTACCGAGCCAGGGTTGATTTGGAAGCCTGTGACCCTTTACGCTGGCCAGCGACAAGGACAAAGATTGCATCCGAGCGGTGCAGGGGCGCCGTACGAGAAATGTAGAGTCTGAGTGCTCTCACCAGATCTAACAAGTGCAAATCCTTTTCACATTGGTGAACTGGATGAGGACAAAAAGAAGGTAAGGAGATATCCTGATTGAGATGAAAGGGGGATACCACCTTAGGGAGAAATTCCGGAACCGGACGCAGAACCACCTTGTCCTGGTGAAACACCAGGAAAGGAGCTTTGCATGACAGTGCTGCTAGCTCAGACACTCTCCGAAGTGATGTGACTGCTACTAGGAAGACCACTTTCTGCGAAAGGCGTGAAAGAGAAATATCCTTCATTGGCTCGAAAGGTGGTTTCTGAAGAGCCATCAGCACCCTGTTCAGATCCCAGGGTTCTAACGGACGCTTGTAAGGAGGGACTATGTGACAAACCCCCTGCAGGAACGTGCGTACCTGTGGAAGTCTGGCTAGGCGCTTCTGAAAAAACACAGAGAGCGCTGAGACTTATCCCTTAAGGGAGCCGAGCGACAAACCCTTTTCCAATCCAGATTGAAGGAAGGAAAGAAAAGTGGGCAAGGCAAATGGCCAGGGAGTAAAACCCTGATCAGAGCACCAGGATAAGAATATCCTCCACGTCCTGTGGTAGATCTTGGCGGACGTTGGTTTCCTGTCCTGTCTCATAGTGGCAATGACCTCTTGAGATAACCCTGAAGACGCTAGGATCCAGGACTCAATGGCCACACAGTCAGGTTGAGGGCCGCAGAATTCAGATGGAAAAACGGCCCTTGAGACAGCAAGTCTGGTCGGTCTGGTAGTGCCCACGGTTGGCCCACAGTGAGATGCCACAGATCCGGATACCACGACCTCCTCGGCCAGTCTGGAGCGACGAGGATGGCGCGGCGGCAGTCGGACCTGATCTTGCGTAACACTCTGGGCAACAGTGCCAGAGGAGGAAACACATAAGGGAGTTGAAACTGCGACCAATCCTGAACTAATGCGTCTGCCGCCAGAGCTCTGTGATCTTGAGACCGTGCCATGAATGCCGGGACCTTGTTGTTGTGCCGGGACGCCATTAGGTCGACGTCCGACATCTCCCAGCGGCAACAGATCTCTTGAAACACGTCCGGGTGAAGGGACAATTCCCCTGCGTCCATGCCCTGGCGACTGAGAAAGTCTGCTTCCCAGTTTTCTACGCCCGGGATGTGAACTGCGGATATGGTGGAGGCTGTGGCTTCCACCCACAGCAGAATCCGCCGGACTTCCTGGAAGGCTTGCCGACTGCGTGTTCCGCCTTGGTGGTTGATGTATGCCACCGCGGTGGAGTTGTCCGACTGAATTCGGATCTGCCTGCCTTCCAGCCACGGCTGGAACGCCTTTAGGGCAAGATACACTACCTTCTCTCCAGAACATTGATCTGAAGGGAGGACTCTGGCTGAGTCCAGGTACCCTGAGCCCTGTGATGGAGAAAGACCGCTCCCCACCCTGACAGACTCACGTCCGTCGTGACCACCACCCAGGATGGGGGTAGGAAGGATTTCCCCTTCGACAATGAAGTGGGAAGAAGCCACCACCGAAGAGAGGCTTTGGCTGCCTGAGAAAGGGAGACGTTCCTGTCGAGGGACGTCGACTTCCTGTCCCATTTGCGGAGAATGTCCCATTGAAGTGGACGCAGGTGAAACTGCGCAAAAGGAACTGCCTCCATTGCTGCCACCATCTTCCCTAGGAAGTGCATGAGGCGCCTCAAGGGGTGTGACTGGCCTTGAAGGAGAGATTGCACCCCTGTCTGTAGTGAACGCTGTTTGTCCAGCGGAAGCTTCACTATCGCTGAGAGAGTATGAAACTCCATGCCGAGATATGTCAGTGATTGGGCCGGTGTCAGATTTGACTTTGGGAAATTGATGATCCACCCGAATCTCTGGAGAGTCTCCAGCGTAATGTTCAGGCTGTGTTGGCATGCCACTCGAGATGGGGGCCTTGACAAGCACATCGTCTAAGTAAGGGATCACCGAGTGTCCCTGAGAGTGTAGGACTGCTACCACTGTTGCCATGATCTTGGTGAAGACCCGTGGGGCTGTCGCCAGGCCGAAAGGCAGTGCCACGAACTGAAGGTGTTCGTCCCCTATGGCGAAACGCAGGAAGTGCTGATGCTCTGGTGCAATCGGTACGTGGAGATAAGCATCTTTGATGTCGATTGATGCTAGGAAATCTCCTTGGGACATTGAGGCGATGACGGAGCGGAGCGATACCATCCGGAACCGCCTGGTTTTTACGTGTTTGTTGAGCAGTTTTAGGTCCAGAACAGGACGGAAAGATCCGTCCTTTTTTGGCACCACAAACAAGTTGGAGTAAAAACCGTGACCCTGTTGCTGAAGAGGAACAGGGATCACCACTCCTTCTGCCTTCAGAGTGCACACCGCCTGAAGAAGAGCATCAGCTCGCTCGGGGGGCGGAGATGTTCTGAAGAATCGAGTCAGGGGACGCGAGCTGAACTCTATCCTGTAACCGTGAGACAGAATGTCTCTCACCCAACGGTCTTGTACCTGTGGCAGCCAGGCGTCGCAAAAGCGGGGAGAGCCTGCCACCGACCGAGGATGCGGTGTGAAGAGGCCGAAAGTCATGAGGAGGCCGCTTTGGGAGCGGTTCCTCCGGCGGTCTTTTTAGGACGTGACTTAGACCGCCATGAATCGGAGTTCGTCTGACCCTTCTGTGGCCTGCTGGACGAGGAGAATTGAGACCTGCCCGCGGGCCGAAAGGACCGAAACCTCGATTGAACCTTCCGTTGTTGAGGTCTGTTTGGTTTGGACTGGGGTAAGGATGAGTCCTCTCCCTTGGATTGTTTAATGATTTCATCCAATCGCTCACCAAACAGGCGGTCGCCAGAAAATGGCAAACCGGTTAAGAACTTTTTGGAAGCAGAGTCTGCCTTCCATTCACGTAGCCACATGGCCCTGCGGACAGCCACCGAATTGGCGGATGCTACCGCCGTACGGCTCGCAGAGTCCAGGACAGCATTAATGGCGTAGGACGCAAACGCCGACGCCTGAGAGGTTAAGGACACCACCTGCGGAGCAGAGGCACGTGTGACAGCATTAATCTGCGAGTGACACGCTGAGATAGCTTGGAGTGCCCATACGGCTGCGAATGCCGGAGCAAAGGACGCGCCGATAGCTTCATAGATGGATTTCAACCAGAGCTCCATCTGTCTGTCAGTGGCATCTTTGAGTGAAGCCCCATCTTCCACTGCAACTATGGATCTAGCCGCCAGTCTGGAGACTGGAGGATCCACCTTGGGACACTGAGCCCAACCCTTGACAACGTCAGGGGGGAAGGGATAACGTGTGTCCTTAAGGCGCTTAGAAAAGCGCTTATCTGGACAAGCTCGGTGTTTCTGGACTGCCTCTCTGAAGTCAGAGTGATCCAGAAACGTACTCATTGTACGCTTGGGAAACCTAAAACGGAATTTCTCCTGCTGAGAAGCTGACTCCTCAATTGGAGGAGCTGGGGGAGAAAGATCCAACACCTGATTGATGGACGCTATAAGGTCATTTACTATGGCGTCTCCTTCAGGTGTATCTAGGTTGAGAGCGGCCTCAGGATCAGAATCCTGATCTGCCACCTCCGCTTCATCCTCTAGAGAGTCCTCCTGCTGAGACCCTGAGCAGTGTGATGAAGTCGAGGGAATCTCCCAGCGAGCCCGCTTAGGCGGCCTGGGACTGCGGTCCGTGTCAGAGACCTCACCTTGGGACCTATGAGTCACCCCAGGAGCACCTTGCTGCTCCAACCGAGGGGGGCCTGGGGTCAATGATTCAACAGTGCCCGGGGCCTGGGTTACCAGCCTGGACTGCAAGGCTTCTAGTATCTTAGCAGACCATTTATCCATACTCTCAGAAAGTTTGTCAGCGAATACTGCAAACTCCGTCCCTGTCACCTGGACAGTGGTAGCAGGTGGTTCCACTTGGGCCACCAGTGGCAGAGGCTCCGGCTGAGTAAGTGCCACAGGGGCCGAGCATTGCACACAATGAGGGTAGGTGGAACCTGCCGGTAGCATAGCCGCACATGAAGTACAGGTTGCAAAGTAAGCCTGTGCTTTGGCACCCTTGCTTTTTGCGGACGACATGCTGTTGTCTCCTCTGAGTACAATCCGGGAGGGTATATAGCCAAAAACCAACAGTGCGACCGTACAGCGTAAATGTATAGCATATAAGCATATATATATACATTTCGGCACCCAGGGGGTCCAGCACCTAGAAACAGGTGCGGCTTACCGACCGCCCAAAGCGGTTGTGTGACCACCAGATTCCCTGCCTGGGCCTCCCAGAGCCGTGTTGTCTCTCCTCTCCAGCTTCAGAAGTGCTGACAGGAATGGCTGCCGGCGTTCTGTGAGGAGGAGGGGGCCGTGGGCGTGCCCTAGAAAGTGTGGGAATCTGGTGCCCCACGGTGCTCAGTGAGGGGGGAGGAGGATACAAAGTATGCTCCTGCCCTCAGCGCTGACGTCCAGTGCAGCGTCCCGCCCTTCCCCTGACTGGCAGGCCCGGGGGCGGGAGTATGCGGTACTAGGCCGCAGAAGCCGGGGACTAAAGTTATAAGCGCGGCCGGCAAACAAGCGCGGTCAGCGCGGTAGCCCCGGCGCACTAACACACCCAGCAGTGCTGCAGCGTGTATGACACAAGCGCTCCATGCGCCGTCCCCAAGGGGACACAGAGTATCTCACAGTAGCAGGGCCTTGTCCCTGACGATACCCGGCTCCTGTCCAGCAGATTCCCCAGGGGCTGCGGAGGGAGCACGGTCCCAGTGCCTGGAGACCGATTAGGATCATACTTCACCCAGAGCCCTAAAGGGATGGGGAAGGAAAAACAGCATGTGGCTCCTGCCTATGTACCCGCAATGGGTACCTCAACCTTAACAGCACCGCCGACCAGAGTGGGGTGAGAAGGGAGCATGCCGGGGGCCCTGTTATGGGACCTCTTTTCTTCCATCCGATATAGTCAGCAGCTGCTGCTGACTAAATTGTGGAGCTATGCGTGCATGTGTGCCTCCTTCGCACAAAGCATAAAAACTGAGGAGCCCGTGATGCACGGGGGGGTGTATAGGCAGAAGGGGAGGGGCTTTACACTTTTAAGTGTAATACTTTGTGTGGCCTCCGGAGGCAGAAGCTATACACCCAATTGTCTGGGTCTCCCAATGGAGCGACAAAGAAATGGGCACATATAATGTAATAATGTGCCCCATCATTGTGCCCATCTTGTAATAAATATGCCCATCCTATAGTATTCTGCCCAAATCCTTCTACCCATCCTATAGTATTGTGGCCCATCCTTCTACCCATCCTATAATATTGTGCCCATCCTTCTGCTCATCCAGTAGTAATGTCCCTCTTCCTGGTCCTCCTCTTGTAGCAATGCTCTGTCCTGTAGAATTGTCCCCTATTGTGTCAATCTTCACAGAGGCAAAAAAAACCCCCCACAAAAATCCAAATACAAATTCTTCTCACCTGTCCTCGTTCCCTCGGTGGCTTGTTTGCTTCTTGCCGCAGCCCCCTTGATGAACGCTGCCAGTGGAGGGTCCGCAGCTGACAGCACTTTATATCAGAGGATAGATTCCGGGGCGCTGCTCAGACACAAGCTCTCTATACAGCTTCTCCAGTGATCCGCTGCTG
Organism: Anomaloglossus baeobatrachus; assembly: GCF_048569485.1. Taxonomy (NCBI): domain Eukaryota; kingdom Metazoa; phylum Chordata; class Amphibia; order Anura; family Aromobatidae; genus Anomaloglossus; species Anomaloglossus baeobatrachus. Next base: position 111,321,795 of record NC_134357.1, on the reverse strand, counting down.
ACCTCTGCTTGGCTGGCTTCTGATCATTGCAGTAGCCGTATACAGAGCTTGGTCCTGTACAGTGCCTGGGAATCTGTCCTCTGATATAAAGCGCTGACTGTGTGGCCCCCAGCACAGGAAATGGTCAGCAAGGGGGCCAAGGGCCTGCGTGCCGCATCGGGGGCCGCATGAAGCCTACCAGCAGCGTCTTTGAGACCACTGCACTATGGAATGTGTGGGGAAAGTGTGGCGGAAGGTGGCCAGAGACTCCAAACACTACCCACCCAGCAGGGTGGCAACTTGAAGTCGGCTGTGATGCCAGTCAACAAGGTCCTGCCCCTGTCAACATGACGTCACAGGAAGCAGCAAAATAAAAGCAGGAGCGGTCACATGGCCACTCTGAGCCGGGGGACAGGGGCTGACAGCAAGGCAGGTAGGTAGTTGCTATCTACTTACCTGCCTCAATGTAGCCCAACGGTGTATTGACAAGAAAAAGGCAAAATAAGCCGGATAACCCCTTTAAGGACATACGTGCTCATGCTTGTATAAGCAAAAGAATTGTGTCTCGTACATATTTCCCTTAGAGGAGTCTTTATGACTGCTCATTTTAAATTCATAGGCAATAATATGGAGGTGGTCCTCACTTTGCAGCTACAACAGCTTTTGTTATATTGGAAAGGTTTTCTGGAGTTTATCTAAGCAAACGTCTTTCCCACTTAACCAGACTGGCATTTGTGAGGTCAGACAATGGCCAGGCTCACTATCTCTGGTCACGTTCCTGCCAAAAGGTGTTTGATGTGGTTCAGGTCAGCTCTCTGTAGGTCTTTATGGACTTTGATTGGTGAACTGGGGGCACAGCTATGCTGAAACAAAAACAATGGACTTTCCCCAAACTGTTCCGACAAAGTTGTGAGATACAACTGCTCAAAAAGTCTAATTATAGGGAAGCAAGAAAAAAACACCTGTCTCCTCTGAAAAAACCTCCACAACTTCCTCCATCAAACTATACAGTGCAGTGAGGCAGGTGATGTTCTCCGGGCATTCATCAGACCCTCTTCCACCAGATGGCACACAGAGTCAGGCTTGAGGGCAGCTGCTCAAGAATGGAAACCCCCGCCATATAGTGCATTGCACAGTTTTTGTGCTTATGTTAAAGGTAACCCATCAGATGCCATATGCACCCAGAACCATGAGCCGTTCTAGGTGCATATTAGTGATTCTTGCCTAACTGTCCCTGTATACACTAGCATAAATAAACCGATCTTTAGAAAAAATATTTCTAAAGAGTTTCTTATATGCTAATGAGGCTAGCGACTAGTCACAAGGGCATTAACTTGGCTAGTCGGCCCAATAGCATGCTAGCACACCCCTGTGGGCATACTAATATGCTAATGAACGTGCAGCAATGCCGCATATACCTCACTCTTGATGGCAGCCGGAGGATGGATGCGCACTGGGCATGATACAGACTCTCCAGCAACTCCAGCCATGTGCATTATACCTCACTGGGGCATGCTATGTGGGCCAACTAGTCAGGGGACGCAACGCCCTTGCGACTAGTCGCTGGTCTCATTAGCATATAATAAACGATTTTTATAACTACTTTTTCTAAAGATCTGTTTATCTATGCTAGTGTATACAGGGACGGTTAGCAGGATTAGCCAAATGTACCCAGAACTGCTCATGGTTCTGGGTGATATTGCACCTGACAGGTTCCCTTTAAAAGCAGACGTTTGGTCTCTGCAATCACTGAGTGTTGGTGACTTATGTACAACTAAACCAAAGCCGCAGCTAATTTTAAAAGGGAACCAATCTGTTAAAGACCAAAAAGAAAAATCCCCTAAAAAATAGCCTTTAACCCTTTCACGACCGGCCGATTTTTCGCTTTCCGTTTTTTTTTTTCGCCATTCTTTTTCTGAGAGACGTAACTTTTTTATTTTTCAGTCAATATGGTCATGTGAGGGCTCATTTTTTGCGGAACGAGCTGTACTTTTAAATGAAACCATCAGTTTTACCATATTATGTACTAGAAAATGGCAAAAAAATTCCAAATGCTGAAAAATTGCAAAAAAAGTGCGATAGCACTATGGTTTTTGAGATATTTTATTCACTGTGTTCACTATATGGTAAAACTGATGTGTGGGTGTGATGCCTCAGGTCAGTGCGAGTTCGTAGACACCAAACATGTATAGGTTTACTTTTATATAAGGGGTTAAAAAAAAATCGGAAGTTTGTCCGAAAAAAGTGGCGCACGTTTTACGCCATATTCCGTGACCCGTAGCGTTCTCATTTTTCGGGATCTTAGGCTCAATGACGGCTTATTTTTTCCGTCTCGAGCTGACGTTTTTAACGGTACCATTTTTGCGCAGATGCTACGTTTTGATCGCCTCTTATTGCATTTTGCGCAAAAGTTGTGGCGACAAAAAAACGTCGTTTTGGCGTTTGGAATTTTTTTGCCGCTACGCCGTTTACTGATCAGATTAATTGATTTTATATTTTGATAGATCGGGCGTTTCTGAACGCGGCGATACCAAATGTGTGTATATTTTTTATTTTTTTAACCCTTTAATTTTTAATGGGGCGAATGGGGGGTGATTTGAACTTTTAGGTTTTTTTGTTTTTTTTTAATTTTTTAAAACTTATTTTTTTACTTTTTTTTTTTATTTTACTAGTCCCCCTAGGGGGCTATTGCGATCAGCATTCCGATCGCTCTGCAGTATCTGCTGATCACAGCTGGAAGGCTGTAAACAGCAGATACGCTGTCTTTCTCTTTTGCTGTGCTCCGGGCACAGCGAAAGTGAAACCAATTCATGTGTAGTACAGGAGTCATCACATGACCCTGTACTACCATGGCAACTATCGGGAGTCACGTGATCGCGTCACGTGACTTCCGGTTTCGGCGGTAAGTAAAACTTTACCGCGATTGCGCTTATAACGGCGCTGTCATGTATTGACAGCGCCATTATAAGGGGTTAATCGGCACGAGCAGATAACGATTCTGCTCGTGCCTAGCAGGCACACATCTCAGCTGTGAAAATCAGCTGAGATGTGTGCCGATCGCGGCATGCTGCCGCCGGAGGACCGCGGGCAGTAAGATTATGTCATTTAGGACGTAATTTTACGGCCCGCGGTCGTTAAGGGGTTAATATATCATTTAAAAAGGTATAAAATTTACAAGACAGGTAAATACCAAATATATAGTATTTACCTGTCTTGTTGCCCCTACACTATTAGGGTGAGTGTTACACTTTGGTAAATTTTATACCTTTTAAATGATATATTAAAGGTTATTTTTAGGGGATTTTTCTTTTTGGTCCTTGACTTTTATGCACCTCAGCACTTGGGGAACTCACTAACTTCATTTGGTGCACTTCACTCTGGTTTCTAAATGCATCTGTCAATAATATCACTCTTAGATGTTGGTGGAATATTTTGGAGGGAAGTAATGTCAGGACTTGTTACACTGGTGATGTCCTAATACAGGACTGCACTGGTATCAGTGAGCTCTTTAGAACAACCCAATCTGTCACAAATATTAGTAATGGCAGACTGCAGGGCCGGATGTGATACAACTATAGTAATGGGACCGAATGAGAAACCTAAATTTGTAAAAACGTGTCCAATATATTTGTCCATATAGTGCATCCTCCATGGACAGGTATAATATGAATCTTTTTACAAACAAGTCTCAACCACTTGAACACTAACACATTGGAAAATAAAATATGGTATATAGAAATTTAGCTGCCCCAGCCGTGATTCCGATACTTCATATATTATTATTATTATTATTATTATTATTATTTATTTATATATGCTCCACGGTGGGTCTCGGTAAGTAAGCAGTAGGTTTTGCTCCATTAATGCATCTCTGTCCTGATTATAATCACGAAATGTGATCAAAAGAACAGGCTACAGATATGTGGTAGAGACAATAAAAAAAGACCGACCTTCAGATTACTACCATGAAAAAATGCCACGCTGGGAAAGATCTTGTGTGTCTAACATAGAAGGGCAACTGGACAGAAGGAAGCTCTTGGTGAGATACAACCATCTGACATCAAGGACTGATTGTGTCCCAAGAGCAGAACAGACAAAATGATGTGACACTCAAGAACTAAACGTAATTCACATCTTTCCACTTGATGTAGAAAATGTAAAGTAGTTGAATGCCCCCGTTACTGGTCAGGTTGCATTGGAAGCCATGGTTATAATAGTGTAATCTGCATTTCATCACTGGGAACCCAACATACTGATCCAATAACTGGGTCTTCTGCAGCGTTTCAGATATAAAAGGGCCATTTGGATAAAGTCTGAGGCCTAATATCGATACGACATGTTGAATTTATGTTATTGTGGTTAGCACTTAGGTACATAAGTACCTGGGTCGGGGTCAGAGTGGACTTGGGCAGGTTGACAAGCCACCCGAACTGAACTAGCGTGGCGAGAGTGAGAGAGACACTCCGCTGGCAGTCTACACTGGATGAGGCCTTGACAAGAAGGTCGTCCAGGTAAGGAATCACTGCCAACCCCTGGAGGTGCAGGACCGCAACCACTGCTGCCATGACCTTGGTGAACACTCGAGGGGCCGTGGCTAAGCCAAAGGGGAGAGCCACGAATTGGAAATGTTCCTCTCCGATTGCAAAGCGTAGCCAACGCTGGTGTGAGACCGCAATAGGCACATGCAGATAGGCATCTCTGATGTCGATGGATGCCAGAAAATCTCCTTGGGTCATTGAGGCAATGACCGATCTCAGAGATTCCATGCGAAAGTGCCGCACCTGAACATGCTTGTTGAGGAGCTTGAGATCCAGGATGGGCCGGAAGGAACCGTCCTTCTTGGGGACTAGAAAGAGGTTTGAGTAGAAACCGCTGAACCGTTCCCGGGCGGGAACCGGAACAATTACCCCGTTGGCCTGCAGGTATGCCACAGCCTGAGAGAAGGCGGCGGCTTTGGAGCAGGGGGGTGTGGACAGAAAAAATCTGTTTGGCGGGCTGGAAGAAAATTCTATCCTGTAGCCGTGGGAGATGATATCCCGCACCCACTGATCGGTGACGTGTTGAAACCACACGTCGCCAAAGTGGGAGAGCCTGCCACCGACCAAGGACGTTGCTGGCGCAGCCAGATAGTCAAGAGGAGGCTGCCTTAGTGGCAGCGGCTCCTCCGGTCTTTTGAGGACGCGGCTTTGCGCGCCAGTTTGATTTACGATCCTTGGCTGCGGTAGTTGACAAGGTCGAGGGCTTAGAGGATGACCAGTTAGAGGAACGAAAGGAACGAAACCTCGATTGGATCCTGCCCTGGACAGGTTTCCTGGCTTTAGTTTGTGGCAAGGAAGTACTCTTCCCGCCAGTAGCTTCCTTAATTATGTCATCCAGCTGTTCCCCAAACAGCAGGGACCCAGCAAAAGGGAGACTCGCAAGGTACTTCTTAGAGGAAGCGTCTGCTTTCCACTCTCGAAGCCACAAGATCCTGCGGATCGCGAGGGAGTTAGCGGAGGCCACCGCCGTGCGGTGAGAAGCCTCCAGGATGGCAGACATGGCGTAGGATGCAAAAGCCGAAGCTTGAGAAGTTAAGGTATCCATCTCAGGAATAGAGTCCCTGGTAAGGGAATGTATCTCCTCCAGAGAGGCAGAGACTGCCTTAAGAGCCCACACTGCCGCAAAAGACGGGGAGAACGAGGCTCCTGCCGCCTCATATACAGACTTGGCCAAAAGGTCAACCTGGCGGTCAGTGGGATCCTTAAGAGAAGTGCCATCAGCCACAGCTACGACTGTGCGGGCTGAGATTCTGGACACCGGAGGGTCTACCTTTGGGGACTGGGCCCATTCCTTAACCACCTCTGGTGGAAAAGGAAAACGGTCATCTGAACTACGCTTCGGAAAACGTTTGTCAGGACAGGCCCTGGGCTTGGTAACAGTGGTCTGAAAGCTGGAGTGGTTAAAAAACATACTCCTAGCTTTCTTAGGTGAGGTAAACTGGTGCATCTCTACCAGAGAGGCTTGTTCCTCTGACTCTGGTGGGTTGAGGTTCAGTACGGAGTTAATGGACGCAATCAAGTCACTGACATCCGCATCACCCTCAGACAAGTCAATGGGGTACATAGAGGTAGCGTCTGAGCCCACAGTAAACGAATCCTCCTCGCCCTGTACCTCGGCACATGAATCAGAGCCGTGGGAAGAGGAAGGAGAAGGGTCCCTGCGTCCCCGTTTAGGGGGACGGGGTCCTAGGACATGCTCTGAGAGCTCTGCAGAGCTAGGAGCAGCAGAAACACCCTGAGAAGGGGGCTGATGCATGGTCAGCAGTGTCCGGGACAGCTGCCCCATGGAGTCGGCAAAGGACTGGGAAATAGCTTGTGAAAAGGATGCTACCCAAGCCGGGGGTTCAGCCACAGGGGCCGGAGCAGCCGGAGGGACCCCTGAGGAGGCTCCAGGCTGAGACACAACCATATTAGCACAGGCATCACAATGTGGGTATGTGCTTGGCTCTGGCAGAATGAGCTTACATGCAGTGCATATAGCGTACATGTTTGCAGCCTTGCTCCGGGTGACAGACATGCTGCTGAGGTGGAAGCTCTGCAGCAAGAAAACACTCCTGTAGAATGCCCTGAGAGTGTAATAAAAAGCCCACAACCAGAGGTTGTGGCTTACCAGACCGCTCTCTGTGTGCCCTCCGGATTCCACAGCTCAAAGCCCAAGTGAAGCGTCAGCCCTCCTAAACACAGCATCCAGCGCTGTCCAGTGTATGAACGCTGAGAAAATGGCGCTGGAAGGAGGAGGGGGGTGGGTATTAGGCCCAGAGCGGGAAAACGGAGGGCCAGAGAGATACAGGGAGCGATACAGGGGAGGGAACATCTCCCCAGAGAGGAGTGCCCTCCCCTCTGCTGGCCGAGCGGTGGGCGGCGCCACGCTATGCCTCCTGTATGCATGACATGCAGAGAAGCCGAAACCGAAACTAGGCCCAAACTGAAGCCGGGGCCTAGATTTTAAAACGCGGCCGACGAGCAGGCACCTTCGGCGCGGTTCTCAGGGGAAACCCCCAGAACCGGCCGGAATTTACAGTAACGATAAAACACATACTGTCCCCCTAATAAAAGTACCCGGGACCCCTGAAAAACGTCTCAATACTTAGCTTTTGAGACGCAGGGCCAGTCCGTGAGGGGGGGTGAACGCTCCTTCCAGCAGGAACCAGACAGGGCTGCGGATGGAGACCGGTCTCCTGCAAGCAGAGAGGACCGTGACGGCTCCCACTTCAAACCAGAGCCTCTCAGAGGATGTGAAGGAGCACGGCATGTGAAGGCTCCAGCCTTGTAAAGTCAACCTTAACAGCACCGCCGACAGAGTGGGGTGTGAAGGGACATGCCGGGAGTCCAGACTGGACCCGCTTTTCTTCCAAATCTTGAAAATCAAAATAAAAATGAAAAAAAAATATCAGAGAATGCAAGTGTGTTTACCTCCTGAAAACACAAAGCATTGAACTGGGTAGATTGTCATCCAGGGGGTGTATATAGCCGGAGGGAGGAGCTACACGTTTGAGTGTAGTACTTTGTGTGTCCTCCGGAGGCAGAAGCTATACACCCATGGTTTGGGTCTCCCATAAGGAACGATAAAGAAAAGGGGATACCACCTTAGGGAGAAATTCCGGGACAGGACGCAGAACCACCTTATCCTGGTGGAAAACCAGGAAGGGAGCTTTGCATGACAGCGCTGCAAGCTCAGACACTCTCCGAAGTGATGTGACTGCCACCAGGAAGGCCACCTTCTGAGAAAGACGGGAGAGAGAAACATCCCGCAGCGGCTCAAAAGGCGGCTTTTGAAGAGCCGTCAGGACCCTGTTAAGATCCCAAGGTTCCAACGGACGTTTGTAAGGTGGGACCATGTGGCAAACCCCGTGCAGGAACGTGCGGACCTGCGGAAGCCTGGCTAGACGCTTTTGAAAAAACACGGAGAGCGCCGATACTTGGCCCTTGAGAGAGCCGAGGGACAAACCCTTGTCCATTCCAGATTGTAGGAATGAAAGGAATGTGGGTAAGGCAAACGCCCATGGAGGAAAACAGTTATCAGAGCACCAGGATA